>NW_005356712.1:5121978-5195646 GCF_000412655.1 Myotis brandtii
ACCCTTTCACAGGGGTCGCCTAAGACCATCGGAAAACACATATATAATTACATATTGTTTTTGTGATTAATCACTATGCTTTAATTATGTTCAATTTGTAACAATGAAAATACATCCTGCATATCAGATATTTACATTACAATTCATAACAGTAGCAAAATTACAGTTATGAAGTAGCAACAAAAATAATTTTATGGTTGGGGGTCACCACAACATGAGGAACTGTATTAAAGGGTTGCAGCATTAGGAAGGTTGAGAACCACTGGGTTAGGGCAAGACAGAAATATTTCTTAACATTTATTGATTAGAAAGCAATTGGAAGACAAAGAAAGACAATCTCCAGTTTGAGTGTAGAATTCCAGCTAAAGGATGAATCTGGGTTGAGGTTTACACTTGGGGAGAAATTCCCCAGTTTTGCTTCCCCTGAAGGGAGCACCTGGAGGTGTGTTGTTATAGATCGGGTCTGCCACGAGATTGACTGGTGCCCTTGAAGATGTCTCATCTCATTTAATTCTTCGCCATCCAGTGGAGTAAGTATTCCTAACTCTGACTCAGAGATGGTGAAAATTAGTCTCTGAAATGCTGGTGTGGCACAGATATGAAGTAGAAGACCAGATTCAAACCCAGACACATCTAGACTTCTTAGCTTGGAGTCTGGATTTAGGGAGTCTTTGAGGCCCTGGAAGTTGTGTGTGTACTCCATTCTCCAAGCTTTGTGTTAGTATATTTTTCTAGGAGAGAGATCAGCACTTTTGTTAGTTTCCAGAGGGGTCTGTGACCTTGAAGTGGTCAGAACTATCCCCCTTCCCCCACTAGGGAACACTAGTGAACAAAGTGCCTTGATTAGCAGCAAAACAGTCACACATTAATTTGTACCAACTCAGCAGATATTAACTAGGCACTTGCTTGCATAAGTCTTCAGGAAAGGATTTGGAAATTAATTCATTTGAGCTCCCATCCATTTGTCCACTTGCCTATCCACCCTTCCACCCATTGCACAAATGTTTATTGCATGCCTTCTCCGTACTGCATGGTATTAGCAGAGATTTCGGAGGTAGATTACTTGGATTCTGATCCTAGTTCCCCTGCTTCTTAGCCATATGAGCCCTTGGCAAGTTTATCAACCTCTCGGTGTCTCCTTTCTCTCCTCTGGAGAATGGGGATATAATAGAACCCATCTCGTAGGGCTGTCGTGAAGATTAAATGCGTTATCTCATGGAGGGTACCTAAAACACTCCACGTGCTGTTTCTACTGTGAGTGTTGACTTTATTATTATTTTTGTTACTAGGTGTGAACTGGTGCTGGAAATGCCCTGCCTTCGTGGAATTTACAAGCCAGGGAGGGAAGATAATAAATAACAATAATTCTTATTTATTGAGTGTGTCCTTGTACCAAGTTCTGGACTAATACACATTCTCCCATTTCATTCTCAACAATTCCCTGTGTAGAAAAATGCCATTATTAACCTTTATGCTTTGCAGATGAAGAAACTGAGTTCAGAAAGGTCAGACTTTGCTTAGAACACCACAGCCCAAGGTCCTCCCCATGACAGTCCACCCCTTTGTATCAGAATGGAGGCCTGGGCTTACAGTCTTAAGAGACTTGATTCTTCAGGCCTTCAGCCAAATGGCTGTCTCTGCCTTTAGTTGTGGGGTGGCTGGTCCTGGCCTCATGGGTCTCTCTCCTCCTGTCTTAGCAGATGAAGAATGCTCTACCGCAGACCATCCCTACAAGAAGCCCTACATGGAGACATCGCCCAGTGAAGAAGACCCATTCTATCGCCCCAGCTACCCCCAGCAGCAGGGCCTGAGTGCCTCCTACAGGACAGAGTCAGCCCAGCGCCAGGCCTGCATGTATGCCAGCTCCGCGCCGCCCAGCGAGCCTGTGCCCAGCCTGGAGGACATCAGCTGCAACACGTGGCCCAGCATGCCTTCCTACAGCAGCTGCACGGTCACCACCGTGCAGCCCATGGACAGGCTACCCTACCAACACTTCTCGGCTCACTTCACCTCGGGGCCTCTGGTGCCCCGGCTGGCTGGCATCGCCAACCACGGCTCCCCCCAGCTCGGGGAGGGGATGTTCCAGCACCAGACCTCCGTGGCCCACCAGCCTGTGGTCAGGCAGTGTGGGCCTCAGACTGGCCTGCAGTCCCCTGGCGGCCTGCAACCATCTGAGTTCCTCTACTCCCATGGCGTGCCAAGGACCCTGTCCCCACACCAGTACCACTCGGTGCATGGGGTTGGCATGGTGCCAGAGTGGAGCGAGAATAGCTAAAGCGAAGCCTGCTTCCTTAACAGACATTTGCTAGAGAGAGAGGAGAGAGAGAGAGAGAAAGAGAGAGAGAGAGAGAGAGCAGGAGAGAGACAGTAGCCGAGAGAACCCCACAGACAAGGTATTTCATTTCACCCCACATTCATGCCTGCACTTGAGACCCCCAGACACTGATCTAATCAGTAGCCTGAAACCACAGTTCAAAAAATGTGACTTTGTCATTTCGTCTCAAAACTTAAAAAAAACAACAACAACAACAAAAGTGAGTCCCATTCCCACGACAACCACCACAATCATCCATGGGCCACATTCACACCACCTCCGGAGGGCCTCCCGGATTCCTTCTTTTGGTCTCCAGCAAGTCTTGCCTCATCGAGTGTGTTATCCTAATGCAGAGTTGGAGCTTTTCCTGTCTTGCTGTTAATGTTGACATTGTTATATAATAAATAATAATATATTTTTTTTCTTTCAATTTTTCTTAACGGGACCCAGTCCCTTATTTTGGGGGAGGTCTGAGGCAAGTTCAAAGTATGTACTTGTAGAGTTCCCTTCCTCTAAGCCACCCCTAAAACCAAAATTCGCCACCCTCCCCTTGACTGAGAAATGACCTACCTCTGCCATGGGATGTTTTTGAAAAGGTCCCCTATGTCCCCAGCTTTTTCTGATTATGTCCTGCCTTCCCCGTCACCACGGAGCCCAGTCTGCCTCCCTGGGGAGTCAGGATAACCTTGGGCTCCACCTGGCATCATATCTGACTCAGCGCTCCCGTCTTCCCAGCTCCGGGTCTTCCCAGCCATCTGTCACTAAAACGTGGCCTATAGCTTCCCAGCCGGAAAGCTTGCTTTGAAAAACTTAAAGAGCCTTGGGTTACACGCAGGCAGAACTGTGATAAGCAAAGGGCAAGCTCCGTGCTGACAAGAGTGGTGAAAAAGCCAAAGTCAATATTCATCCTGCTACAAAACAAAGCCAGCCCCCAGCCTGCAAATCTCCCGACGGTCCAACGGGATGCCAAAGCCAAAGCCACAACGTCTAAAGAAGAGGCAAACCGTGCTCATCCATCATTCTCTCCGAGGGAATCACACCCAATGCCGACACCAAACTGTGGTTATGGAAAGCAGAAAACAGTGTTTAAAAAAAGTGTGTAAGTAAAACGTTATTGCAGGGTTCTTCAGATGTAATATTTTACTGGTACTATTTATTTATAAATAGGAGTTCTAATTAAGTAATAACATGAAATCCAGCATGGGAGCTGGTCAAGAGCTTTTAATTTTATTGATACTCAAAAACCAAGTTTGCGTTCTTTTTTTTTTCCTCTTTCAAAAGTGCTTTGCTTTCTTGATTAAAAAAAAATTCTTTTTTTTAAACTGACCCTAATAAAAAGAACAGGGTAATATGCGAGGCTGAGTATGTCCAAGTCCGTGCGAGTGTGTGAGTATGTTTGTACGTGAGTGTCTTCAAGTGATTTTGTCCTTTTATGTTGCTAAGGGGGGGAGGGGGAGAATTAAGTACTCGTTTCGTATATTTGTGTGCCAATTAATGCCTAATAAATACCATGTGCTTAAAAAAGTACAAGGGACTTGAACACCCATTTTTTTTTCTGTTCTTTCTATTGACGGGATAGAAGGGAACGAGGTAGAGGAAGGAAGGAGTGGTCTTACAGTGGCTTTTGGGCCCCATCTGCTCTCTCTTGCTCGTTTCACGCTATTTAGAACCCTTGTGCTTGAGTGTGATAGAGCCGAACATGTCTACCCACTGGCCTGCAGCCCTGGAGGGGAGGCATTTGACTTCACTGAATGTGTGTCAGCATTGCAAAAGGAAAACCGCTAGGAATTCCAACTGACCAAGGAATGAACCGGGCATGCTATAGGTAACACCCAGCACCTGGTCTTCTGAAGGGTCTCTTTCTTTGAATTAATTTCCGGAATCAAGTATCTGGGAGGTCGCAAAGCACGCAACTTTATGGACCATCAATGGATATTTACTTAAAACCCACAAATTTAGGATTAGTGAGTTGGTCCTATGTAACACATATGGGGCAGAACAGAGCAGCGAATTGGTGAGTAAATTAGTTATGCAAATTTCTTAAAAAATCCCAATGATCAAGAATGTCACATCCCCTTAAAACAGGAATACTGGCATGTTGATTACAAATTATTCATTGAATCAGATCCTCTGGGACTTTTCTGAGTGGAAGAATCCCCAAGAAGTGTGAGTTTATTATAAAGAAATGACAGTTCGGCTTTTTTCCAAGTAAATGGAGAAACTAGGTCAATGGCCTTTGTGTCCCCACAGAGCACTAGAGTGTGGGACTCCAAGTGATGGGGCAGAAGGGTCACCAGAACTTCCAGACATTCAGGTTATTAGTCTTCTTGAGCTCAGAGAGGTGAGGACACCCCAAGATCACACAGCTGGTGTGTGGCACAGCTCAGCATGCAACCTATGCTCATTCAAGCCTTAGCTTCCTCATTCACTAAAAGGCAATATTCCACCAGCTTCAAAGGACTGTTGAGAGGGTTAAGGGACATATGTGTGGAAATGTCCAGTTAAGTAACTTAACACAATAGATGCTCAATAAATGCTTGAAAGACTTGCATCAGTGGAATGCAAGTTAAATATAGTTTTTATTCACTGGCTTAGCAAATGTATATATTAAAAACAATGATACCGATCGCTAATGAGGAAGTAGGATATCTTGTAGACTGTTGGTTGGAATAAAAATAGATAAGCCTTTTGGGAGGAGAGTTTGGCAAAATATATGAAAAGCCTTAAAACTGTGCCAATCATTTAATTTGATAATTGCACGTTGGAGAATTGGTCCTATGGAAATAATCAGAACTGTCCACAGTATTTCTTTTCCGAGAAGTTCCTCAAGAATTTTTTAATCATAAAAACTGGAGACAGCTTTAGTATCTAATTAATATGGGGTTGGTTAAATAGATCAGTGTACGCCTGTACGGTGGCATGCCACATGGCTATTGAAAATCCATTTGTGAAGAGATTTAAGAAGATATTAAGGATACACTGTAAGTAAAGAAGCCAGTTACAAGTAGCTTCTCACTTATATTAAATGCACCTGCATTCTTCACTCTTATGGGGGGGGGCACCCAGTTAGAATATACAACCAATAATAATAGCGGCGGTGGGACTGTAAGTTTTTAAGTTTCTTTGTTTTATTGGGTAATCTCATTTTTTTTTGTGATGATGAAGGTGAATTATCTTTGCGATTAGGAATAGAAGTAGTAAGACAAACTCTAGTTCATTTTTTGGTCATTGATCAAATGGGGTCTCTGAGGAAGGCGGACACCTGTTCTACTTTGAGGATGAAGGGATGGCCGTCATTAGGGGTGACAGCAGCCTGGTCAGTGACAGAGCTGGGTACCAGGACCGGTCAGCTGAGTACTGAGGATGGAATGTTCCACCTCAACCTCAGGAGATGTCTGATGCTGCTCTGTCTCCACTGGGGGGTTAGGCGATAGTCCTGGGGTGAACCATTATTCTCTTGTTAACCAAAACACACACACACACACACACACACACACACACACACACACACACACACACTGAGCTAGGCAATTGTAAGAATCTCATCTTTGCTCTCTAACTGGCCTGGTTTATACGATTCACTTTGCCATTTGCTGCTTCTGTGACCATGGGTAAGTCACTCAACTTCTTTAACCCTCCGCTGAGTCATCAAAATGAGGGTAGTAGGAGCACTTGCCCCCGAGAGCCCCTCTATGAGGCTCCATGAGACGATGAGTATAAAGCACTCAGCCCATTGTCAGAGGAGAAGGAATGCTTGCTAGCTGTTAGTTAATAAAAGGGTGAATTAGTATTAATTATTATTGCTATTACTTTCATTATCATTATTTCTTCTCTTTTTCCTTCTCTCCCGCATCGTGTGTGGTCTTGGTGGACCACAGCAGACACTGTGAATGCCCAGCCCTGTCTCCTGGGCCCATCCTCCAGGTCACTTACAGTGACTTCCCACTTCAGCTTTTGTGTCCCTCCGCCTGAAGTCCTTCTCTGGCCTCAGGAGTGTGCTTGGCCAGGGAATGAAACAGGAGGGACAGAGGTTGGTTTGTAAATACCCCTGTTTCCTGTTGCCTGGGTGGGACAAGTTTGAGTAGGTTTTACACAGATTCCTAGAGGGGCTCGTGGAGTCTCACAGAGCAGCTCTCTGGGCAAGCACTCTTATTACTCAGCTGCTCACAGAGGTGACCTGTCACTACCACACCCTTCACTGCCTGCTCCCTTCCTCATCTCATTTCTTACCCACTCACCCAAATAAAACGCTGCATCCAGACCCCTGTTTTAGGGTCTGCTTTAAGGAAAACCTAAACTAAGAGAGGAAAGCTGTTACTCCAAGAGCTCTTCCCCCTTAGACAAGAGGGTAGGAATGCTTGATATGAGAGAGGGTTATAGTCTCTCTCTCTCTCTCTCTCTCTCTCTCTCTCTCTCCATCTCTATCTATCTATCTATCTATCTATCTATCCATCCATCCATCCATCCATCCATCCATCCATCCATCTATCTATCTCTGCATCACCATCTCATCTCCATCACCATCTCCATCTCCTTCTCATCTCTATCACCATTTAATCTCCATCTCCATCTCTATCACCATCTCCATCTCCATCTCTTTGCTCTGTTCCAGAGGCAGAGTCCTGAGTGGAGAAATAGACTGCAGCTGCTAGTACACATGAGTCTAGTCTTCAACTAAACTTTTTTTAGTTCCTTCCACCTAGATCGCCAAGATTGTCCCTTTATTATAATTACGGCTCTCCGATCTTTCCTTCACCCCGTGAGTTCCCTTCCAAAGCTGCCACCCGCAGTTGTACGGGCGGAGCGTGGCACAACCCTCAGAGCACATCATTTCCACGGAGGGTCTATCTGAACGGAGTTGGGGACGACCTGCCCAACCGTCCCTGGCAGCCCTGCACCACTGCTTCTTTCCTTTAAGGTTGGACCACAGCTGATGAAAACCTCGATATGGAAATGACTTGAAGATCTTCTGCCTTCAGAGAAGTGAAGGTCTAAACCATGGGCAGGAGATCATGGCAGTCTAGTTGAATCCTGCTGGGACACAATGCAGGTGTTCTTTAGGTTCAAGTTTGCCCCTAAACAAAGGTCCAGCCTTTCCCAACTCCATCTGCTACCTACTTTCTTTTCTGGAGAAAAATACAGTTGAAGGGCAAGAAGCAGGAGAAGAAGGAGGAGATGGAGGAGAAGAAAGAGAGAGAAAGAGCCAAGAACAGCTTTTGCATTGCTCTAGTTTCTGAAACATAAAAGCTATTCTTTTAGAGTAAATCCATTTTTCCCCGTGGCACTGAGGATAGAGAAATTCCTAGGAAAATAATTTGTCAAGTCTCGACTGATCAAAGATACATATGAAAGGACCCCACTTTTTTTTCTTCCCAAGGCAAAAACCAGCCCCCATCTAAGCTCAGAATGAATCGGCAATTCATTTACCGACTGTCAGATAGAGTAGCACAATCCCCATCACATCTTTAACCGGGACGGGGCCAGAAGGAAGCAATTCTGTGCCCACCGAGTGTACAAGCTTGGGGTATGTTAGTGATTAGAGGGATTCTGGCCTGGGGGAGGCACAGAGATATGACTCAGATTCGCAAATGCACCATAAATCTCTCTTTTATTCAAAATGTGTGTTTTATAGTCGTTTCCTGGCCAATTGCTGCCTTGAATAAATATATAACATATCTGGGCTTAGCTTTCAGGCCGGGAGCTGGGGTTTGTCTTGAGGGCCAAGTATTCTTGCTATTTCCAAGAGCAAATAATGCAAATCGCCTTTCTCCCCAACTCACCAGCCACGTCCTACCTCGAACATAGAAACAGAGGTTGGTGCTAATTGGGCCACGAGAGAGAATGCCACGCCTGGCCGGCTGAGCTAATTTCTCATATTCTTCTAACAGGCTGCCCACCTCTAAGCCCAACACCCCTCCGCCCGGCACCCGCAGATGAAGTGGCTACCTCCGAGGGTCATCGACTGCATTTGGTTAAATCCACTAACTCAGACGTTTAGCCAAAAACCTTGGTTTGGAAGATAAAGGGTTTACAAAAAAAGGATTTTTAAAGGAGATTTCCACTTGTTCTTGAAACACCAGTCCCCCTCATCCCCCCAATTCCATCCCATGCATCAAGGTGCCTCGTCCGGATGTGGGAAGGACCAATGACTTTTTCCATTCTTTCCCTCTCCCTTGCCATCAATTTCAGTTGAATTTGGAGTTCGAGACCCAGAGGGCTTTTATAGCCCTGTTCATTGAAGGCTGATTAGCTAAGCATTTGACTTGTTATTCTGCATAGACCCCAACCTTGACTTTGAGCTTTTTAAAAGTCAGTGCAAAAATGGAGAGCTTCTCAGTTGCAAGATCCCCCGCCCAGCCCTGTGAAGTGTGCAAGAAATATCTTATCCCCATTTTACAGGTGAGCAAATAGAGGCTTAGAGGGGTTGTCACTCGCCCAAGGTCTCATTGCTGCAATAGATAAGCCCTCCCACTTTTTCCGTTCACGACACTGGGCACTAACAGTGTGCCCAACTACAGAGCCAAACGGCAGCGTCTCTGCCTCAAATAGATCTCAGTTCCATGTGACAGTCACTGTCTTGTGTCTGGATTCCTGAGAGCTAGCGCAGGACCTGGCAGGAAGTGGGTGCTCGGAGACTTCCTGCCAAACTCCTGAATTCCTGGCAGGCTGGCTGATCTCAGCTGGAGAGAATGTTAACTTTGATATATACAGAGAGGTCCATGGATACTCCTGGGCAGAGGAGATGTTTGGGGAGAGGAGAGGGCTACGTCTAGCCTTCAAGTCAGGATCTGGGTGTGGAGAGAGGCGTAAAGGACGAGAATGGAGGCGTGTGGGGTGATGCTACCTGCGGCCGAGCTGAGTCAGGCTGCCCCGAGTGGAACCCCACCTCTGACGCGTCTCCGCTCTGCCAAATCTGGTCAATTTCTTCCACTCCCTGTGCTCTGGTTTCTCTCCCTGTAAAACGGTGCCAAGAGGGACACTTGTGCATTAAACTGGTGGAGGCCTGTGCACAGCACCACGTGTGTGACAAGCACTCAGAACACGGCATTGAGTACAGATAGTGTCCATCTCCTGCCTCGTTCCAGAAAGAATCTTCGGCTGCAAAAATACGTGTAATCCACGGACAATTAATAACGCAAAAACGACCAAAGGTGATGCGCACATACCAGTGAAGTCCACTTGGTCTGTGTGGCACACGGTTGGTCCCAGAGTGGCCACAGCAATTTCTTGTCCTGTATTGTGTTCCAGGCCAGGATGCTTCTCCCATCAAGAGGGGGAGTCTGATTCCCACCCTTGATTACGGGCTGTCCCTGTGGCTTCCTCTGGCAAACAGAATGTGAGAGTGTGTGTGTGTGTGGGGGAGGGGGGGGCGGTGTAAGGCTCCCAGCACCAAGGCTGAGCTAAAAACAGGCCAGGTCCAGGGTTAGGCACAGCTGGTGACCTCCTCAGTCGGAAAACCTCTCAAGGTAAGGTCATCAAGGTGCTACCATATCCACCTAACCTGTCCCTCACTGGGACGCTCACCCTTTTATTTTTTAAATATATTTTTATTGATTTCAGAGAGGAAGGGAGAGGAAGAGAGAGATAGAAACATCCATGATGAGAGAGAATCGTTGATCAGCTGCCTCCTGCACACCCCCCAACTGGGGATTGAGCCCACAACCCGGGCATGTGCCCTTGACTGGAATCGAACCCGGGACCCTTCAGTCCACAGGCCGACACTCTATCCACTGAGCCAAACCGACTAGGACTGGGACGCTCACTCTTGAAACGCAGCGCTATGCTGAGGGAGCCCGAAGGAGAGCCCACGAGGACAGCGGCTGAGGCCCCTACAGCCAGCACTCATCCCGTCCTGGGAGTGAAGAGCCTGCAGGCCACCCTGCCCCCAGCTCCTGACATTGTGGACAGAGGCCGATCGGCCCCGCGGGCCCTGTCCCAATCCCTGCCCCACAGAATCCAGGAGCATAAGGAAGGGTTTTAGGATATTTTGCTTCTCGGCCTGGGGAACTGGAACATCCTGTGTAGTTAATAGAAATGTATTTGGCTCTGAGCTTGCTTGCTGCCAAAACAAGGGGAGAATTATAGTGACTTACAAGAGCCCAAAGTATTCGCAAGACAAACAAGGGGGGTGTTTGCTAAACACCCAGAGGGCACTTCTCCTGAGGCTCCGGGAAAGATGGTATCGTGCTGTGTCATTTTGTGGTGATGCTCTTAAGGAGACCGTCACAGTAAGCCCAATAGCACCTCGCATAGGACTATTGATCCTGGGTGTCCTCCATGTGCTACCAAACCCTGCATCACAAATGGGCAGAATCGGGAGGTCTAGAAACCCAAATGATAGCATCTAGTTACTGAGGTCTGTGCAGGTCTGGCTTAATCTAGGGGGATATTTTCTAGAAATCGGTAAGCTGCTGAGGCCAGGCCCTCATCACTAGCACCGAGAGCAGATCCTGGCACAGAGGCCATGCTCTGAAGGTATTTGGTGAATGAATAAAGAATGACCCAGCCAGTGTTGCTCAGTGGTTGAGCATCGACCCAAGAACCAGAAGGTCATGGTTCGATTCCCGGTCAGGGCACATGCCCAGGTTGCAGGCTTGATCCCTAGTGTGGGGTGTGCAGGAGGCAGCTGACCATTGATTCTCCCTCATTATTGATGTTTCTATCTCTCTCTCCCTCTCCCTTCCTCTTTGAAATCAATAAAAACGTATTTTTTAAAAAAGAATAAATGGCTGTATATCAGCTCAGATGATCTTTCATCGACATGATTTCTCATAACAGAGGAGGAGAAACAAAAGAGATGCAGACTCAAATGCTATCGAGACCCTGGTGAGCTGTGTGACCTTAGGGGGTCATTTAACGTGTCCGGGTCTGGTGTTAAGACCTCCAGGACCGAGAGAATGACAGCCCATTCCACAGTGGAGGAAGAGCCACGTGGGCTTTGAAAGGCCCGGGGAGCGGCTGCAGCAGGCCTTTCCCTTTTGCCCACTCTCTCTTTCCCGGCTTCACACTCTCCCCTGGCCACTTGAGAAGGACAAGTTTTGGTTTCAAGTGGTTCCCCTGGGAACGGGGCCCCAGGTAGGGAGCCAGGGCGGTACCATCTCGCCAGCACTCAGGGCTGAGCTAAAAACAGGCCAGGCTCCGGGTGGGGGTAGGGTGGGGGTCACCCTCACTCTGCAAACCGCCCCTGCTCTCTGGGGAAGCGGGCCGCCAGGGTGCCCTGTCCTGAACGCCTCCCTCCCCCTGCCCCTCCCCCAGCGCCCATGGCAGGCCTCCTTCTCTTGAGGAGGAACTGTAAGTACTTTAGACAACAGGCCGATAGTGTCAAAGAGATGGATGGGACAGGCCGCTTATCTTGCTTAAAGAGACATGACTGGCTGGGCATGTTGCTTCTCCCCCTCCTCTTCCTTCCCAGCCTGTGAATTTAACTCTCTCTCTCTCTCTCTCTCTCTCACACACACACACACACACACAGACACACACACACAGAGACACACACACACACGTAAGCACACAGGCCCTGGGAGCCTCTCTCTGTTTCTCAGGAAAGCTTACCTGTCTCCCTCCCTCTTGTCCACTATCCTCACCACTTAAAAATCTCAGAGAGCAACCGGGACACAAGACTGGCCTCAGACGGACCCAGAGTAGATTCTGGAACTTTGAGGTGGGGACAGGATGAGAGAAGGATCTTCCCCCTCCCCTCAGCAGAATTACTTTAAAAAAAAAAGAAAGAAAAGGAAAAGAGAGAGAAATGGCCTCCTGCTTATCCTTATTTGATAGTCCCTGTGCTCCAGATCTCGGCGCGCACAGTCTATCAGTGATGGCGAACCTTTTGAGCTCGGCGTGTCAGCATTTTGAAAAACCCTAACTTAACTCTGGTGCCGTGTCACATATAGAAATTTTTTGATATTTGCAACCATAGTAAAACAAAGACTTATATTTTTGATATTTATTTTATATATTTAAATGCCATTTAACGAAGAAAAATCAACCAAAAAAATGAGTTCGCGTGTCACCTCTGACACGCGTGTCATAGGTTCGCCATCACTGGTCTAGATGCTAGGATTGTAGTCCGGAGCGTGGTAGGGTTTCTGCGTGCGGGCCTGCGGGAGGCGATGTGGAAGTGAAGGTGTTCAGGATTCAACCCCAATTCTAAATTCAGACCAAGGGAAGGAATGTCTGCCAGCAGGATTGTCCCAGACAATGAGAGGATGTGAATCAGTGCAGGCACGTTGGAGCCCCGGTGACTCCATGACAAAGTCTCCTAGAATCCAGCCCTTTACTTCTGGGCTCCTGCCCCAGAGCAGGGTGACTGGGCTCCCTGGATACGTAACAATGACTGGAGACATTCTTTATTGTCGTGATGTGTGTGGGGGACACCGTTTAGCATCACACAGTGCACGGGACACCCTGAACAACAAAGATTGTCAGGCCCCGTGTGTGAGTGGTGCCCAGGTGGGGACACCCTGCCCTGGAGACGCACCAGCACAGAGGTGCAAGGAAGAATGTGCCACACAGAGCCCAGCAGGGCTTTTTTTTTCCTTTTAATAGCTAAGATTTGGAAACAGCTTCAATATGCACGAATAGAGGGCTGGTTAGACGAGTGTCTTGACTGGGGCTACAAGTTAGAAATCACTGCGAATGAAAACATTCTGATAATTAGGCCCTGCCGCCAGAGTTCTCCCTCAGTTCGTCTGGAGAGGAGCCCAGACATCCCATTTTATGAAGGACCACCTCCCCAACACACGTGAGGCTTTAATATGCAGCCAGAGTTGAATACACCAGGTTCTGGTTCTCCTCAGGAATACTACACAGCAGTGAACAAGAATAGGGTTGATCTGTATTACACCTGGATGGCAAGATTCCCAGACACATTGCTGAATGAAAGAAGCCAGTTGCAGAAGCATATGTTCAAGGTGGGACCATTCAGAAAACAAACCAACCAACCAACCCCACTGGAAGTCAACTCCAGAGAAGTCTTTAGACCCATAGTATATCCACATGCAGAACAAGACGACCTATTATATGATGTATTAGAGGCCTGGTGCACAAAATGTGTGCACGGGTAGGGTCCCTAGGCCTGGCCAGCGATTAGAGCCCATCAGGTTCCCCGCCTCCCCACCTCCTCCTTCCCTCACTCCCTCAGCGCCCCGCTGCTGCAAACGCTGGTCACCTGCGTGTTCTGTGCCGCCCCCTGGTGGTCAGTGCACGTCATAGTGAGCCATCGAACTCCCGTTCTCCCAGTCGAACTCCCGAGGGGACACTTTGCATATTAGCCATAGATAGATAGATAGATAGATAGATAGATAGAGGATGTCAAGCATAAAATGGGTTCTGAAAAGATACATACACCCTGAAATGCTGCCAATGGTTACTTCCTGGGAGGCGTTGAGGGGACCAAGATGGGGGTGGGGTTTCTGTGGCCTTATCTATGAAGTTAACTTTTTTAGGCAAGGGGAATGTCTTCTTGATTAAGTAAAACTTAATAGGAAACAATAGGAAAGCCGAGGAGAAAACTGGGGATAGAGGCACTTAAAGCTGTCAAAATCCGCTGAGGCCAGATGCTCAGGGCACCGGCCTTTGGAGCGGAGGCCTGGCTTATTTATGTGGCCATATCTGGAGGCAGCCACTCCTGCTGGCTCCCCCTCCTCACCCCCAGCTCTGTGCTGCCCAAGCCTCCCTCCACCTAAGCAGTGGACACCTGATTGGAGCAGAGGTTGACAACTGCTCATTTTATTAGTAAGTGTCATGTCCAGGGAGCTCAAATGGCCAGTTTTCTCTCTTTTTCCACGAAGGCTCCTGTCAGTGATCAAAGCTGCCCTGTGTCCCTGGGCGGGGGTGGGGGAGGATGGAAGGGGAAGGGGAGGCTGTCCTATCACAGGGCGCTGAGGATCCCCACCTGGGTGTGAGAAGGGAGACAGGAAAGGTTCGAAGCAGGCAGAGAGGCTGGGAGGGAGTCGAGGAGGCTCCAGCGGGTGGAACTTTCTAAGGAGGCATTCCCACCTGCACGCACTCAACCATTCTCCACTTACTGCACATCTACTAAGTGCCAGGTCCTGTGCCAAGTGAGGAAGATAAAGAAATGAAAAGGCATATAATTATCTCTGCCTTCAGTGAGACAAACATTCATTTATCAAGTCAAGAAGTATTTGTTGTGCACGTATGTGCCAGCACTTGTTATGTAAAGAGAATGTGAATGAATAATAACTGTGTATTATCACCATTACTATATGAAATACTTACATATACATTCTATGACAAGAAGTATTTGTTGTGCACCTACTATGTGCCAGCACTTGTTATGTAAAGGGAATGTGAATGAACAATAACTGTGTATTATTACCATTACTATATGAAATACTTACATATACATTCTATGTATATAATACACACTATTAAGTATGTATTAAGTACATACTATGCAGGCACTGTGCTAAGCTTTTTAAGATACATTAACTCATTTAATCTTTAAAACAATCTTATATGTATATCTTATCTTATCCTTATACACAGGAAGAAATTGAGGCACAGAGAGGTTAAGAAACTTGCTCAAGGTCACCCAGCTGGTATGTGGAATAGCTGAGATTTAAACCCTTGCAGCTAGCTTAGCTCTAAAACCTCTGTTTTGACGTACTCCACTGTGCTTTTGGTGAGAAACATGGACATTATCCTTGCTCCTCTGGGAGCTGAAAGGCAAGTGTATGTGTTTCGGGAAGTGGGGAAGTTAGACTTAGATTAACCACTTGTAAATAAGGCTGACTTATGTCATCGTGTGGGGGCGCTGTGAAGGCTGCCCAGAGGAAGTTGCCATTTGAAAGATAAGTAGGATTAGTTAGAAAAAGTCAGGGGCAACAGTTCTCCAGGCAGAGGAAACAGTATGTGCAAAGGTCCTGAGGTGGGACTGAGTTGAACCAGTTCTTGGAACAGGAAGAAAATGTCAGTGTGGCTGGAGCACAGGAGACCTGGGGCAGGGGGTAGAGAAGGGCCAAGGGATTGGCAGGGGCCAGGCCACATGGGGCCACGGACGTGAGGTAAGGCATTTGGTCTTCACTCTTCAGAGCATGAAAGAACCAAGGCAGGGCTTTCAGCAAGGGAGCAGTGCCAAGCTCACTCTGGCTGCAGCGAGAAGGGGGTATGGGGGATTTGGGTACAGTAAGTGCAAAGGTGGGGACTCTTAACCCAGTCAGGGAGAGCAAGAGGTCACAGGCTATTTTCTCCTCATGCTTATTCCCTTCCAGTTGACACCCTGGTTTCTCCCTGCTACACCCCCTACCACGGCCAGAAGATCCACACCCCTCAGAACATGGAAACAGAGAATATACTATCTCCCTCCCAGTGATCAGGACCTACTCAAGCCATCAACCTCACAAGGGATCCTGGGAAATACAAGATGGAAATGGAATGTTATGGGCACGTAGCGTGATCTCTGCCACACCCACCAGTGAGTCCAAAAGGGGGGCAGATGATGTGGAATGTAATTCTCTAAAACTCACTACTATCTACAAGTGGCATTGGAAGACCCAATACTTTCCCCTCAAGCCCCATAGGTCGGCGCTCAACCACTGAGGCACGCAGGCCAGGCTGACTACATTTCTTTGGTCCTCACTTGGCTTGTCTGCAAAATAAGAAATTGGTATCTTGCTTGCAGGATGTTTTAACGATCAAATGAGAACAGAACACACAGTAGATGCCCCATAACTGCCAGCTGCCATTACTGTTATTACTACATCCCCCAAAGATGTTTGGCTGATTTCTGTCGCTAAACTGGACTCCATGTTTATGATTTTTTCCTCCTTTCCTTGCAAAGCAAAGTAGGGCATTCATCTTATGGCGACCCCTCCCCCAAATCCATCCTCAATTGGAATATTCTCCTGGGGTTTCCCCAGAGCCATGCTACCACCTGGAATTATCCCAGTGGTCCCCACAGGAGGCAGTAAGATCTTTATTTATGCAAAAGACAGCTCTGGGGCAGGGGTGGGGGGTGGGCAGTGCACATGCTTTGGGCGAGCCCTCTTGGTCCACCCAGAACAACATCCCCTCTATTGAGTCTGCATCGTAAATATCTGACTTGCTTGTCCTCGCCTAGGAAGTTGTTTCCAGGGCCAAGAGATTGCTTTCTTCCCATTTATTTATGGGAAGACTTGTTAAAAATTCCACTGCTCGGATCTGTAAAGCCCATTACTGACGTGGAAGATGGCATGGTTTGACTAAAGCAAGTTACCTCCTGGCTCAGAGCCTCCCTCCTTTTCCCAATTCAGGGCGGCTCAGAGGGGCCGCTGAGTTCCAGCATCCCTGCGGGGTTAGCTTGGCCTGGTTGTAACTACGAGTACATCACAGCGCAGGGTCTCCTACTGCCCAACACTGCTTCCTCCCCTCTCTTCCCACAGCTGTTGTTCTCAAAGGCCAAAAACGTCCTGTACATACCCTGGTCTCCATCTCAGAGTCAGCCTCGCAGTGAACTCAACCTGCAACACCACGGTATCTTTAGTGCCAACCATGTACATGTAGGCAAACTCAATTAATATTTGCACAGCAAATGGTGTGGTGTGTTGTCTGTGGTTTTTATTTTTGTTTGTATGTTTTTTATAATCGCTGTGATTGCAAGCAACAGAAACTCAGCTCAAAGCCGCTTACGCATCATAGGAGAAGTGCAACTCAAGATCCAAAAAGCCGGAGCATGTGATGCCTTCAGAACTTCACCTCTTTTTCTCAGCTCTGGTCTCTTCCCTATTAGCTCTCTTCCTAGTGCAAACCTTCTTCCCATGGTGGCCTCCTGGCTTCTATTCACTGAATTTCAAGACCTGCAGAAAGAGAGAGCCTCTCTTTCCCAACAGTATCAGCAAAAGTTCCAAGGCTGAGTCTCATTGGCCTGGTTTAAAGTCACATAACCATCCCTAAGCCAATCACTGTGAATTCCACTAGGAAATGGAATTCTCTGATTGACAAGTTCCAGACCCTGGAAGCCAGAGAGAACTACAGTCAACTCTACCTTAAACCACAATAGGAGTAGAAAATAGGTGGATCACGAGAGGAAAATTGAGGCAGTTTTGCCTGATAAAGAGGAAATGAATGTGGGATAGTAAAACCACAAGAGGACCGCTACAGAGAGTTTGTGCAAAGAAAGTCTACCTCGTAACTTTAGTTCTCCCACCTTCTTTCTCTCACCCGACCTCTCAGCACCTAGGTCTTTCTGGAGACCTTGCAACAGTCTTCCCTGAAGGTGTAAATGACGCTGCCAGCCAAGAATCTCATAGGCAGTCCACCCATCCACCGACAGAAACGTTTCAATAAGCAGGGGCCTTCACAAGTGCCTGCCTAACTCCTGTTATCCCTGCAATGCCAGGTCTAGGGTCACAACTGCCCTCCCCAGGTCAGTCCAGAAAATGATTTTCTAATCACTCTTTTCAGGGTTACTCCGTCCCCAACTGTACTGACTCCCTCAGGCACCCTTATCAGACTGTAGTTTCTTCCTTTATTTTAATTTAAATGTCTCCTCTACTGACCCACGAAGATATACACAGGGAGCTCTCCAGAAGAATAGTCTCTAGACAATAGAAACGAAATGTGCATTTATTTATTCAGGCTCCGTTCTCCAACTGGTTGATGGGCATTTGGCCAAGATGTATGAAACCTGCCAAAGGAAGTGTTATAGCGGCTTGTCGGAATTCTAGAGTTTCTCTCTTGGACAGAGCTGGGTGTGATCTTTTGGGTCTGCAATCAATGGTAACCATGGCTCGTGTTCATAAACACTTTCTTGTGCTTGCCCTTTATCCATCCTTAATATTAGCATTATCAGTAGTTATTATTTTGTCTCATTTGTTGAGTTCATGCTGTGCAGCAGTCCCTGAGGGGATCCCCTTACCTATATCATCATTTTCATTCTCTATGACATTAAGGGGTAGCTATCACTTATTTTGTTGTTGAGTAATTTGAGACTTGCTCAGAGAGGGTAAGTGACTTGCTCAAGGCTGCACAGGTAGTTGGGAGTGAAGCCAGGACTCAAACCCATGTGTACTTGGCTCTAAGATCCTTGAGCGTAAGCATTAAATGAGCAGCATGCTTGCCTTCTTACAGATGGGAACTTGAGGTTTAGACAATTAACCCGAAATTCACAAGAAGTCACCAAGGTGTCTAAAAGGGCCCAAGGATCGGCTAAGCTCCTGGAAGAGGGTGTTCTTATGAATTCGGGAACGGAGAGCGAGGCTCAGAGAGCAGCGAGCTGGAGGAGCACTCGGCCTCCCAAAGGCATCTGCCTGCAGACACGTGTGTGAATTAAGCACTTGGCACCAAGCGGAGGCTGGATGGACGTGAGCTGAAGCCGAAGCGATGGACGCCAGCGCACGCGGAGGGCCCTGACAGATGGGATATTTCACGTGGGATTATTCATCCACATGATGGATGCGAGGCAGCAGGGCTGAGCCCTGGGTCCCACTGGAACCAGCGTCCATGGGCGAAGTGCTCCGCAGCCCCCAGCCCCCTCCGCACTTGGGTTTGGAGCCAGTTCCCCCAGCACTGGCTGTCTGGCTCTCCCCCTCCTCCCTCAGCAATGAGCTCCACTGTGGAACCTTATCAAGTGTTTCCTGACCAGCAGTAAGTACCTAACATCGCCTATACTCACCCTGCCCACCCCCTGGCCCCGCGCACCTTGGCTACAATATCTCCTCCTCATAAATCACGCAGCCATATTAACTGTCTCTCAATCAATCTCTTCCAGGTGTGGGCTCAGACTGTGTCTTAAGACAAGTGTCTCTCTCCTCGAGGCTTAGGCGCTAAGAGCCCCCTCGTCTGGGAACAGTTTAAACCCAGATCGCTTCTCTCCCTTCTCAGGGTCTTGGTTCAGACCTGAGACCCCCAGGAACCGCAGAGTGCAGGGAGCCTCGAGAAACCCGGACGAGGGCCAAACAGACCCAGGAGGCAGGAGGCGATGGTGTTTACCGATGCTCCAAGGCTTGGTGAATATTGAAAAAAAAGAAAGTCATTCTCCATTGAGCCTGGATTCCAATTCAAGCCCAGCCAGTGGCTATCAAATTGCCAAGCCAAAGACAAAGAAAGCGAGGCATGGAGATCTACACCCCAAAACAGGAGGCCTGGCCTTGAGGAGTGGAGGGGTGGTGTGTGCTGGACTCACTCTGATGCACTGGTCTCCTTCTAGCTGGAGACATTCGGGCCTGTGCAATCGCCACCCTTCCCCCTCCTCCCACCACCCACACACCCACGAGTCACTTCCAAGGGTGGGGAAGCCTTTGAAGTCAGCGGTGACACCGACGCCGCCGCCGCCGTAGCAGGGAAGGCGTCAGGGATTGTGGAAGGGGTGGCCACGGGGCCAGCAGATAAGCAACGCAAACAACCGCGAGCGCCCTCCCAGTCGCCGAATGAGGCATTTCCGACAGCGGGTTGTCGCCTGGGTTTGCTGCCTTAGTCTAGTTTGCAGAGTTATGAAGGATGAGGTTCCCAAACGCAGCTAAGCCAAGGAGTGTGAGTGGGGCAGCTGTACAGGAGTTTCCCCAGAGTCAGAGCTCAGGGCTGTCTCGGCCTGAGGCTGACTTACCCAAGGCTTCCTCTGTGTCTCCACTGAAAACCCGCCTGGGCCCACGGCATCTTGCGCGTGCAGTTTGTGTGAGCAGGCATTCTTCTGGTGAGAGGGCCCACAGCTTGCATCAGGGCTTCTGTGACTCCCTCCCTTAAAAAGGTATAAAACACTTTGCAATAAATGAATGAAAAAAAAAGCAAGCAACTATCAAATGGGTAGAGAACGCCAACTCTGTTTTTGTTAATAATACTCATCTGTTAGGTAGAGTTCCCCCCAGTAGACCCCGAGTCGAGGATCTGAACGGCAGTAATTTTGGTTTTGTTTTGTTTCGCTTTTGGAGGTGATCCCAGGAAGCACCAATGAGGGTGGAGAGAAATTTGAAGGGGGAGCAGCCAACAGAGCCTGTGTTAGTGAGGTCACTGCGGTGGGAAACTGCGGCGCAGCCCTGCGGGGACATGAGACACAATACGGAACAGGCCCCCGAGTTGTCCCACCTGGGGGACAAGAAGCTGGAGCATCCATCCTCCAACCTGTTTGTCACTGTCTGAGGGCTACTCCTGGGGCTGTCAGCTCCCAAGACTGCTGGTCTACCTTGTGAGCTGAGGCCAGGGGGGCTGTCAGGTGGTGGGGTTTGCACACTCCTATGAGGAAGCCGTCAGCATGCACGGGAAGGGTGTGCGCTGGGAGCATATGGGTGAACTCCCCGTGGGACCTACTACATCCATAAATTCACGTTTACTCGTTTCATCGCTGAGCGCAATTCCCACGTGCAGGAAGGAGACACCGCTCTGAAGATGACAGCCTTGGATTTCACAGTAAATTCAGAACAGGGCTCATGTAATATTAATAACCTAAGTATTTACATAAATGCCGTGGGCTTATAAGTGAGCTTCAGGGTTAAAGCATCATAAAACATTTCCTTATAGTGGAAATAAATATGCTCAAGTGTCCCAGAAGAACTAAAAGAAATGCGAAACTAAGGAACATGAAAGTCCAATGAGATTGCTATAGCTGAAGGGATTCAGATAGTTCAAGTCCTAGGTCTGACACCTAGGACTATGTGCCCTCCAAGAAGTTACTTAACCTCTGAACTTCAGATTTTTTTTTTTACCTGCTGAATATGACAACCTATATACAGCTGTCATGAGGATTAAAAGAGGTAATGCATATTGACAATGGAGTGGGTTGTATTATTTGTTTAGATTTCTTTTTCCTCTCCACCCTTGCCACGGTTTAATATGTCAGGGGTATACTTCCTTAACCTGCTGATGTAAGGCATGGCCACGTGGCTCACTTTGGCCAATGGACATGAGCAGATGTAGCATGTGTTCCATCTGAGCTGAGACTGTAAATGTGCTCTTTTGTAGTCCTGCACTGAACCATGAGGAGAGCATGCCGTGGGCAGTTGATGAAGCTTTGACTCGGGTTCCAGAGTTGCAGACACATAGGGTAGAACTGCACCCAATCCACAGCCTGAAGCAGAGGCACACCAGCTAATCACAGGCCAATGAGTGAGAAAGAATATTATTGATCTGAGCCATTGAGATGTGAGCTTATTTGTTATGCAACAGTATCACAATAATAGCTGACTATTACACAATGTAAAACATTTGGCACAAGGTCTAACATATTGTAGGTACTCGATAAATAGTTATTATTGGTATTGATATTATTATTACTATTGGGAAAAAAGGGGAAAAGGGGTTGTTAGGCAAATATGTTGGGGCACACTGTATGTGATACCCTATGGAAGATTTAGAAATATCATTAACATATTAAAGGCTTTGAGAAGTTCTATAGTTAAAAAAAATACTGGAAACTTTTTCTGTAATAAACACATCCTTACGTTCTTTAGAGAATTTTGGGAAATAGCAACATGAGGGCCTTGCACTTAGGATGGGAAGTATTCCAAGTCGAAAATTGGTTTCTTCCCATCACTTGTCTGATGGGGTGTGAGAGGAGCACAGAGATAGATGCGGAAGCCTCACACCCACTGGCAGGGCCAGCTGCTCACTTTTCAGCACCCCATTAGCCAATGTGCAATTCCCTTCCCTCTCCTTGCTGTTCGCAGGCTGAGACTGGGCCAGCCACACATATGCTCAGTGGGGAGGACGGATGCTCTACAACACTCAGAGCTGTCATTTCAAGTATGCCTTGCCACTTATGAGGATTTCACACACACAATCTCATTTCATTCTCCCCACAACTCCACGAAGTGAGTGCTTTTGTTAGCCCCACTTTCCAGGGGAGAAAACTGAGGTTCAGAGAAACTGATAGGATTTGCCAGAGGCTAACCAGGATGGCATGGCACCAGCACTTCAGCACACCTGTCTGATGCTCACTGGCTGTACGCCTTCAACTCTATTGCCTAAGGACACAGAGAAGAGACTGGAAGGTGGACAATTTATTTCCCTCTTTTTTACCCCTGCCACACCAAAGGAAATGGACAGCTGTAGAACTAAACTTTTCAGGCATGTGCTAGCACCTAGGAGTCAGGCGGGAGGAAGATCAGCATGAGGAAGGAAGCCAGCATGGGAACCATAGAATCAAGTTTACCTGAGATGAACAGTGTCTTGCCTAAGGTCACCTCACTAAGTACAGTCAAAGCGGAGACTAGAACCTGGGTGCTCTGACTCCCAACTCAGTACTTATTTGAGGCAGAGCCAATAACTATTCTTATTTCTTTAATAAAAGTCCCCTGTGTTGTTGGAAGCAGCATGATGCCACGTTGAAAAGAAATGATAGTACGAAGCACCCCTTGCAGATAAGAGTGGTAAATGAGATAGATGTAGCGGAAGTTGTTGGGTGGAGCTTCCAGAGAGCTCCTGCCCTTCTCTCTTTTATTCCTCTTCTTAACATGATGGCTGGAGCTCCAGCAGGCACCAATGACCATGAGGCCACCTTGACCACGAAGGCCAGTGCTAAGGATGGTAGAGTTGAAAGACACAAGCAACCTGAGCTACTGATGGCATCATATGGTCACCCAATGGGCTCATCCATCCCAACCCACCCTGGCTGTGTAACTCCAGGGGGCGCCATTCACTGTTTCTATACAGCTATGTACAGTCATCCCTGGAGTTGTGCAACATGGTGGTCCTCGCTACCTTTACACATTTTTTTTTACAGAAGACACATCTCTATCTCGCTTATTTTATGTCTCACTGACTAGCAGCTGAATGCAATCTGGACAGGTACATTATTCCATTAGGGTTATGTGCCTGGTGTCTTTCTGGCTTCCTCTAGATCCACTATCTACCCTTCTCCACCCATGTGGCTGACCTGTATGAACCCCTTCAATGGACTCCTTGTCTGTGGCTTCCAACTGGATTCAAATGACGGAGGTACCAGCAGGAGATGCGAGGAATGGAGGACAGTAAATTGGGTCTTTATTTCCTGGCTCCTTCCTTTCAGGTCGTCTAGGGCTGGCAGTGTCTTGATCACAAATCTCAGCTTCTATCAGGAGCCTTCTCCTTCTCTCTCCTTCTTTCTGGGTTCAATGACATTCTTTTCCTTGCTCCTTCAGGACTGGTGATAGTGACAGCTCCCCGATGTCACTGGCCCCTGGGTGCTGCCCATGCCTTGCTGGTGTCCTTAATCTGCCCCCATCATTATAAATAGCAGCTTTATTAAACTTACCTTTTCTCTCTAGCACACCTTTTCTCTCCAGAAAGATGTCCTTGAGTCTCTCCCTTCTCCTCTCCTATTATCCTAGAACTTTTACTCCTATTTACTGCCTAGCTTTATTAGTAGTATTTTGAAAACCACCATGCAGTGAGCATTTATTATATTCCAGGTCCATATACGGTACCTTATGTACATTACCACGAACCCCCACAACAACCCAGTGAAGTAGGTCTTCTGCCCATTCTACAGATGAGGAAAGCAAGTCCCTCGGCCACACAGCTCAGAAAGTGGTACAGCTGGGATCTGAACCTGGGTTGTCCAACTCTGCTGGTGTTCCTGCTAAGCACGAGGCTGTCATGTCTCTGGCTCGAATGCAACTATAACCATGGCCGTGGTTGCCATGGCTAGCTCTTGTCTGCCTTCATTGGGACATGCCCAGAAGAGGGTGTCTGATGTTCAAGTGTGCAGAGAAGACCAGTGGCATCTCCTAAGTGTGCCTAGGACATTTGGCAGCTGTTACCCCAAATTAGGGGGTGGAGTGCACACTGAAGTTGGAGAGCCAGTGGTCTCAGGAACATAATTGGGAGAAACCCCTCAATTTTTGGCATCCTTATCCATCTTGTGCCTTCTCCTTATTACCTGAGGTTGAATGAGTTCCTCTTATGTCTTCAATTTGACCAGCATGTGGGCAATTCACCGACCCCCGTGGCACTGCCCAAGCGTCTGTAAACCTGTCTCGGAATAGACTGTCCCCAGCCAAGCTTGCTGAATGCATTTCATTTAGCCTATACCCAGTGGTGCCAGCCAATTTGGACACATCCCCAAAGAAGGGCTCTTGGTCTCCATAGTCTGAAACATGATTGCCTAGCAATTCCATAAATCTGCGTCCGAAAGGCCCAGCAATTTTTTTGGAGGTAAAAAAGCTAACAAAACTAATCCCTCGCTGTTCCTTGAAGTGGACTCAGATGGAAATAAAATCTTTCCACAAAGTGAGCTTTGGCCCCACTTCCTCCATTTGGATCCAAGAGTGACTTTCAGAGAGCATGTTAGCGAGAGACCTGCCTGGGAGCGGGCAGGCGGCTGCTGCACAGAGGTGGGGGGCTCCGTCACCAGGGCAGCATGCTAATGAGCCGGGCTGCACAAACATTCGTTTCTCATTCTGAAGATAGAAGCAACTGGTAGAGAATTCATCAAACTCCAGACAGAAAAAGGGCTTGGTTCCTGCCCCTGGCACTGCCAGGAGCTCGGAGTGGAGTGGAGTCGCCTGCAGTTATTTGGGGGCACAGCCAACGCCAGGCCTCGGTTACCAGCAGACCCAGTTGACTCGTTGGGAGTGGGAAGGGGAGCAGGGCCAAGCCATTGACCCAGACTGAAGAATGGAAGGCGCTACACACAGGCTCTTGGGGGGAGGGCATGTGCCTGTTTCTTTCTCCATCTGAGTTTGCCTTTTTGGCCACCAGGTTGGAAGCCAAGAAGGATGTGAAGAGAGGCAGATCATAGAGAGGGATCTCCCATGCCTGTTCTCCCAAATCCATTTCTTGCCCTCTGTATAGCAGATGGCTGAGTACTGCAAACTACAATTCCCAGTGTCCTTTGCTTCCAGTTAGGTTCATCCACTAGGAGCCTCCAGGGTGGGGAGGTGGGTTTGGCAGATTGAAAGATGATGAGAGAGGCAAAGGTCATTCTCCCAAACTCCATTCTTTCATATTTTGTGGGGCCTCTTGGGCATGGTGGTGACTCCAGCAGTGGCTGTATTTCCTATGAACTTCCTGCTTTCTCTCTGTCCTTTCATGGCCGCAACTCCCACTGGGAAGCCCCAGCTCCTGGTTCTGGTAACACAGCCTCCTCCCTTGGTCTCTCCTGTCCCAGGATCACAGTGGCTTCCTGCTCTTGCTAATCTCTGAGTTGCCCCCGATGCCCTGCTTGCCCTTTCAGCTCTTCCAATACCTTTGTCACTAGTGACCTACATTAAATTCTTTCATTTGAACTTCCTGGTTGGGTGGCTTTGTCTTCTAAACTAAAGATGGACCAATAAATGTTAAGATTCTGCAGCAACAATTTGAATGACATCAAATAAAAAGGTATTTAGAGAGACTCCATCAACCAATGACTCATGGTTCATTTTTCAGCAGACAGAGGCTCTCATGGCCTTATCTTGGGTCCCATGGCCACTGGTTGACCAGAAAGCACAGGGCATCTTGACTGACAGTCCCACCAACACTGAAAACAACTAGGAGATGAACTTGTATTAGTTAGGGGGCAGTCTAATTTGTGTGTGTGTGTGTGTGTGCGCGCGCGCGCGTGTGTTGGACACACACAAACAGTCCATAGGAGTTCTCTTACTCAAACCCACAGTACTTGCCCATAGTAGGTGCTCTCAAGTGTACTGTGTTGACTTGAATGTCTATCATCTCCTTCAGAGATTCCTTTGAATAATATCTATGGTTAGATGGCCGATTTACCTCCAACACCTTCTCTCCTTCTATAGTAAAGAAAAAAACAGTCCATAAGAATTCAGTAGTTATAGAAGATAGAAAAGAGCAGGGTAGGAAAGTAGGGAATGACAAGGTACAGTAAAAGCAGTCTCTCTAAGGTGAATTTGAGCACACACCTGAGTTAAGTGAATGAGCCATGCAGATATTTGCAGCAGAGTATATCAGGCAGAGCAAATAGCAAGTGCAAAGGCCCTGGGGCAGGAGCATGATTTGCATGCTGGAGGAACAACAGAGGCCAGCTTGCCTGGAGTAGAATGGAAAAGCGTGAGAATGGTGGGAGCCAAGGTGGGGAGATCAGCATGAAGCAATTCCTGCAGAGGCTGAGGACTGGTTAGGACTCTGGATTTTACTCTGAGTTGGGAGCAATTGGAGGTTTTCAGTAGAAGAAGGATGGAATTGCATGCATTTTAGGTCAGATCACTAACTGCTGTATGGAGAAGAGACTGGTGGGGAGCAAGATCATTATTCTGTACAGTCTATTACCACATGTCAGCTAGAGAAAGAGTGAATGTTAGAAAGTAAAAGAACAAATGGATATTGAAAGTTAAAGGTTTAAGTATGAGTTCAAAACAAAACTGGAAGGGCTGCTATAGGCCCATGAATGATTGATTCATTGCCAAATGTGGGGAATAGACAGGATTTACTCTGGGAAATCCGAGGTGGGAACCAATACTTCAAGCTGGGGAGAGAAGGAAGGGTGTTACAAAGAACATGGGGTTTGAGCTAGGCTTGAAGGATGATGTGGACACGCTCAAATCCATACCACTGCAGGATTTCATAAACAGAGGAAAAGCTTGGGCCAGACAGGTCTACCAGTTAGTCTCAGGCCAACCAGGATTATTAATACACCCAGCTGTGGGGGAGTGATGGATGGCTCTTGACTCTATTAGCACTGGCTGGGTCTCTGTATCTTCCTGCAAAGACTGAATTCTAGCCTATCTTGCTGGTAGAGCCTGGGCTTTTCAAAGGAAGGCTAGTGGGTGAGGTAGAGGGGTCTACAGTGATGAATAAAACACACAAGCCCACTCCCTGAGGGGCTTATAGACAAATGAGAAAGAGAGATATTAAGTAAAAAAGGAGAAATACATCATTACAAATATTGGTGAATGTTATGATGGAAACATCAGAGTTGGGGAAGACAAGGGGAGGGAAGTCCTCCCAGGGGAAGTGACATTTGGGTGGAGACCTGCTGGAGTCTCAGGTTTTGGCAAAATTGGAGGGAAAAGCATTGGAGGCAGAGGGAACAGTAGATGCTAAGAGTTCAGGACAAGAAGGCACTTCCTGGATTCAAGAAAGGATGGCGAGAACAGGGTGTGCAAAAAGCTTTATGCACAGTGAAGATTCTCGAGGTACTCTTTTTCCCCACTTATTTGGAGGAAAGGCATAGCAGGGTGCGCAGGCAGGAGCATGGAGTTGCTGGGTATTTTATTGCAAAAAAAAATATTTCTTGTATGTGGAATAATGTGTGTGTGTGTTGGGGGGGGTGTGAGTGGCCGAGCATCGATAACACTGGTCACTGTACTGATTTTTAATACAGCAGGTCCTCAAATTAATTTATTCTGTTCAACATAATTTCTTTGCAATGTTGATGAGATGCGTAGGAACTTAACTCTTGTTTCTATCAATTAGCCTGTGGTAGAATTGGTTTCATCGTACGTCAGTTCCAAGAACCTATCAACGACGTTAAGTGAGAGCTTACTGTATTCTCATCAAGAAGCAATAATTTCCCAGCCTGACAAACTCATGAAAACTCACTTTAAAACGTTATTTTGCAAGCACTGAGTTCTGCCTTCCCGGCTCAATGGTCTGACTTGTCTACTTTGGGGAGTGTTTTGTCCCCAAGGCTTTGGTGGTCTGGACTGTTTGCTGAATCGCTACTGTGCCCAGAGATGTCAGTTAGCAAGGAGTCATTTTCAGATGCAAAGGGGCTGCCCCTAAAGCCCGTTCCAGGTTGCCAAGAAACCAATCCCAACTGCTCAGGAAAATCAGAAAAAAAGCCTGCTGTCCGGGCAGGCCCAGGCGCTGGGTGAGCTCAGGGACTCTCCTGAAAGTCGTTTAAAAAACCATTTATTTTGAGGACCCGGAAAATATTCCAGCTGAGCCTTATTTCATTCCAAAGCCATTTCGTGTTCCAGAGGATTTTAATTCCTGTGATTCAGATTCATTTTCACCCAACTCATCAAAAGGGATTTGTGTGGTTTCCAAATCCACACAGCATCATTTGATACCCAGGAAACCTCAGGGCCCATGCAGCCTCACCAGCCGGCGGTGCTCCGCCAGTTCTGACCAGGATCCAGAGCACTCGGAGCCCAGCAGGCAGAAGCCTCCGTCACTCGCTGGCAGCCGTATTCTTTATTTTTCATTTTGTTTCCAATTCGAGAAAAGGATTGGTCCCTGGACAGTATTTTAAAGAGGTTCTTCTCAACCTCTCCATTCTCTGTGACAAGGATGATCACTCATTCATTCAACAGGCGTTTAGCGAGTACTTACTGTGTTCCAGGCCCTGAGCTAGAACTGGGGACTCATGCTCTGCCCTAAATGGCATTTGCAGTCTAGTGAGGGAGACAGATGGGCGACCATAATGCCACATAAAGTAACTGAATTGCAAATGCAATTTTTCAACAATCAACAATTGTCTGTTGAGCATCTATACACGCTAGACTTCATCGAGGCATTGGAGGCACAGCAGTGAACAAAACAGATACAGCCGAGGGGGGGTTATTAATGGTACTGAGGTTGAAATGAGATAAAACACAAAACCCTTAGCTCAGGCTCAGGGACTGTTATTATGAGTTTAGCTGGCTTGCTCTACATCGTCAATGGCTCCCCAATGCATTTGTAACTCAATGTCCCATCTCTTTGGGTTACAAATAGCTGGGCTTTTCTTCTTTATCAAAGGAGTCCAGTCCTGGTCTTACCACTTACCAACTGTGCAACTGTGGGGAAAATGAGGCTCAGAGAGGTGAAGCAACTTGCCCCTGATCATACAGCTTGCAAGGTGGCATCGGGATTCCAAGTCAGCTCTGCATGACTCCAGAATCCAGGCTCTTGGCTGCAAATTTTTATTTATTTCTCCTTTATAGAAAACCAGGTCTCAACTCCATCTTTCTTAAAGAAGAAAGTGGGGATAAACTGGTATGCTGCAGGACCCCTGGGCCTGTTTCTATATAGGCTCCCCCACTAGCCATGTGCCTTGGGTAAATGACCCATCGCTCTGCCTTCCCGTCTCAATTAGAGTAGGTTGGGGTGAAGAGACCACTCCAGATCACAGGGCATAATCGTGTATGTTCTTCTGCAGGGCTTGACTGTGATGGATGAGGGCTCTAGTTGTGGTCAGGTATCTCAGCTTTGAACCTTACGGCTGTGTGGCCTAGAGCAAGTTATTTTACCTCTCTGATCTTCATCTGTAAAATGAGGAAGACAATGAGAACATCTATTTCAGTGGGTTGCTAGAAGGGTTAAATGAGCCCATAGCAAGCACCCAAGGCATAATGGTTATCATCATTGTTATCCTGGAGGTGCAGGTTCAAGGTTAACCAAATGGAGGAGGTGCTACTTCTAGGACCTGCTTCTAAAGTTACAGAAGGTGTAACGGAATTCCTCTCGACTGAAATGTTTGCACTTTAGGTGTCCTCTTGACCTGCTTGTTCCTCCCAGTGTTCCCTGCCCGTTCCCTCCTGTGACTTGAGCCTCCGAACTCAGTGATTTTGGCCAGGGAATGAGAAGCCCGGTAGCACTTTGGAAGTATAAGAGTTAAGCATTGGGCCAGCTCACAAATGCAGAAAAACTCCACCAAGACACAGGGGAAAGCGTTCCATCTCTGATAAGGAGTAAAAAGGGAGCAACTCATTCCATATGGCTGGCAAGAGGGGCGGGCAGGAGCGGGCGGGGTCGGCAGCATGCATGGTCTTGCCGGGCTGATGAATGACCCGCTGGCGGGGGACAGGCAGACCGGCCTCCCCTTTATAGGGATCAGGAGAGGGGGAGGAGAGAGGGAGGATCCGAACTGGGAGAGGAGGGGGTACCACAGGAGCCCACCGAATTTTACTTCTGGGTGGCAGAAAGAATACGTGTCAACATCTGTTGTCTTGAAAGAAATTGCAGCTTTAACCAGGAGGGATGCGGGAAGGACAGCGTTCACTGTTTTTCAGCTTTCAGTCGATCTGGGTAAAATCTGGGTGGATTGTAGAGAAAAATCACACAGTGCGTACTGGTGGGCCGTTGGGCAAGACTGAAGAATGTGATTTTTCTTAAAACTGGTGCCTGAAAAAGAAATGAGATATTGCTTGGGTTGAATTGGACTGACCAGCTGTTTGGCTGAACTCAGCCCACTGCTATGGGCTCTGTGCCCTGCCCTGTCCTCCAGGCTGGTACCCAGGCTGTGCCCTCCGCCTGCCGCACCGTTTCTCTTAATTTTCTCAGAGCTTTCTGAAACATCAACTGCCAACCTGTCCAATCTCTCCCACTCGGCTGGTGGGTAGCAGGGCTGGGATTTGGACGCAGGCGGCCCACCTTCAAGGCCGATGCACTTGATCGCCATCCCATGCACTTCTCCTTAGGGAGCGGCCATTCTCTATTCATTTTCCTGGTCAGAGATGCTATTCTGGCCTTAGGAGCCAGATAAATTGCTCGTCTTCTGGTCTCTTTAGTGCCATTTAACTGTCCTCCGTAGGGTGTGAGAGTCATCGGTGCCTGCTCAGACTTCCCTTTGACAAAGAGCTTCCTGTTCAGATGCCCACAGCCCACAGCGGTGGGAGCGTCCAGGTCCACCTTGGTTTCCTGCTGAGGCCACATTCTTGAAAGCATCGGGCGCGGCCATTTGTGCCTGTGGTCTCGGCTTGGGCGCGCCCCATGGGTTGACCCGGACTCTCGGGTTTGTCTTCCTTCTCGCTTTTCCCCCGCCTCGGAGAAGGCGGCCTCGTCCACAGGCCTACTGTGTTTCTAGCCCTGGGCTCTGTGCCTGGGAGATGCTGCATATTTGTGGTGGGTCCTGTCTTTAAAACGCTAAGTGACAATGTTTTGGTATTTTGATACTTACTGTTATGCTTCAGAAAGTGGCTGCTCTGTTTCGCCACCCTTACCTCCATTTGAGCAGGGTTCTTTGCATTGGGAAAAGCGGAAGCACTAGAAAGCAAAGGAAAATGGAGTATCACCCTGGCTTTTGAAATTCTAAATCCTATCCTTTTTCATGGGGAACTTGGGACATAGATAGTATATTTGGTTTTTACTAAAACCAAATATATTTGGTTTTCATCCCCTGAATTAGAAAGGGACACCCAAGCTAGGTGGGAGGGGTAAAGATGAAGAGGATTTGAGGAGAAGAAGAGAGAAGGGGCTGAGGGGAGAGGACCCAGTGGAAGAGGCTGAGCAGACATGAGGGCGCATCTACAAGCCAGGTAGGATCTGAGCAGCGTGACATAGTCTAGTGTCCGCTCCAATGAGTGCTGCGGACCACACTGGCTGTCCTTCTTGTTGGTGTTCAGCTAGGACCTCCTTTCAACCACAGACAACATGCCACATGTTGGACATCCTGTGCAACTCTTCCTCTCATTGTCCCAGACACTTGGAGAGGGACAGAGATGGAGGGTGGGGCCCTGAACATTTCTAAGATGGGGGTTGTGCACGGCTGAGCTGGGCAGTTGTAGAAACTCTGGTCTCTGGGCTTCCAGCTTTGTTTAGGTCTTGGCTCAAATGTCACTCTTTGGAAAGGCCTTCCCTGGCTTTGGATGAAAGTCCCAGTTATCCGCCAACTTAAGAGTCCATTTCCTCCCTTTATCACCATCAGAAGTTGTCTTCCATGTTTATTTACTGGTTTAGCGCCTCTGTCCTGCCTAGAAGGGGCACCTACAACTGCAGGACCAGGTGGGCTGCTCTGGCCATGCCCAGCGCTGGGTCCAGGGCAGGCCTATTCCCATCCTGGAGGAGGAATTCAATACTCTGGAAGGAATAAATGAACTCAGAACACGATCCAAACAGGCAGTGGATTACTGCAGACCTCTTATGGGCAAATGGATGAATGGGTCTATGTAGAGGGGCGTGAAAGGGGAGGGTGGGAATAACTGATGAAATATTGGTTGGGGTCAAACCAGTTATGGGAACAGGGAGACCATATCAGTGAAAACCAGAGGCCAGGTCGATGAGCTCAAGAAATGGAAATGGTCCCGGTGGACATCTCTTGCTTGGTGAGCAGTAGGACGCCCATCTGCCTGACATCCCCCCACCCCCTACCCCGCGACTACGCAGTGGACCCTGGCCAAGTTGGAAGGTATAGCCTTGTCTCCGCCGACTTTCATTTCAATCGGATAAAATTCCTGATGACTTAACTCCCTCTATGGTCTTTAAGAGCATCTCTGCCAGAACCACAAATCATTCAAGGGCCATCCCGGATGGGGAACGCCATCGGCCTGCTTTCTGCGTGGGTCCTTTGTGGGCAGTAAATCAGTCCCCTCAGCTTACTCTGCCCTTGGAGCCAGAGCTGGGAGCTGCTTGCCAGAGTTAGTCCACAGGCCCAGCGCTGTTTGGAGAGGTGGGTCTTCCCTGCGCAAAGTGGAGGGCTGGGGGGTGCCTGGGGCACAGTGAGGAAGACCGTATTTTCCACTGGGTTCCAGGACCTAGGGATACCCTCAGTCCCAGTGGCTGGTCAAGGGGAGGGAAGAGAGGCCAGTCAGAGGTGGGGGCTGGTCTCCCTGGCAGGATAGGGAAGGACAAACAGCCTAGGAACAGTAGAGACGGCATTTAACTAATGAGTATTCTGGGGCCTTAATGAAAATATACTTGGAACTCTATTCCTGAAGTAATCCATATTTTTAAAATAAAAATGAAAGAACACAGACAAGCCAAAAGAAACAAAATGCATACATGCATAATCCCTCTACCCAGACATAACATTATTAACATGTGGTTTAGCTTTCCAATAATTTTATTCATAAATATATATTCTTTTTATTAAAATGGAGTTATACAGTATGTTCTGTTGATGACTTGTCTTTCTCACTTAGCATTATGTCAGGACATATTTCCTTGGAAATAAGTGGAGAGCTACCTCATCATTTTTGATCATTACATAAGATTCCAGTGTATGGATGGCTTGTCATTAAATAGTAATTTAACCAAGTTACTATTGTTGACATTTAGGCTATTTCCAATTTTTTTTTGCACTCATGAATAACAGTGCTGTGAGCACCCTTTTACATCCCTGTTTTCATATATTTCTGCATATTTCTTTATAATAAATTAATGTAAGTGGAATTGCTGGGTCAATGGATAGGCATGTTGTTATGATTTCTTGATATATGTTGCCAAGAAGCCTTTCTAGAAAGGTATAATCAATTAAATTCTCGAAAGACATATTTATGAGAAGATGCCTTGATAGAAATTACCTTAAGAGGAATAGATGCGCAGAAAAAGGTAACCAAACAGTATAGAAATAGAAAGAGGAAGCTGTTGCTTTAATTGTTTTCCTAGAGAGATATTTTTACTGCACTGATATCAGATTCCAATTTTCATCTAATCTCAATCTTGCCACCTAACTTCACCCTTTAGAAGGCTTGTTTCTAGCCTCTGAACTCTGGGATGACAGAGGTGATATTTGCTTTGCTCAATTTTGCATGCTGGTGCCTATTTCAGGGCCTGGCATACAATGGATACCAGTTGTGTGACAAATTATCCCCAAATTTAGCAGTTTAAGACAATAAACATTTATTATCTCACACAGTTTCTGGGTGGGGCTGGCTTAGGATCTGGTTGCAGTCAGGTTGTTGGCAGGGGCTGTGGTCTTATTTGAAGGCTTGACTGGGGCTGGAGGACCCACTCCAAGATGTTTTACTCCCATGGCTGGCAAGTCATGCCTGCTGTTGGCGGGAGGGCTCAGTTCCTTGCCACATGGGATTTGCACAGGGCTGCTTGAGAGCCCTCACAACATGGTAGCTGGCTTCCCCTGAGAAATGATCCAAAAAATGGGGCAAGGCAGAAGCCACAGTATCTTTTATAAAAATATATTATTTTTTTCCTTTTTTTTTTTTTAAAAAAAATCTTTTCAATTACAGTTTACATTCACTAGTATTTTGTGGCAGTTTCAGGTGTACAGGATAGTGGGGTAGGCAATCATATACTTTACAAAGTGGTCCCTCAGATATTTCCAGTACCCACCTGGCACCAGACTTAGTTATTACAATATTACTGACTGTATTTCCTAGGCTGTACTTTACATCCCTGTGACTATTTTGTAATAGCAATCTGTATTTCTCAATCCCTTCACCTTTTTTACCCAGTCTCCCCTCCCCTCTGACAACCATCAGTTTGTTCTCTGCTTCTATGAATCTGTTTCAATTTTGTTTGTTCATTTATTTTGTTCTTTAGATTCCACATGTAAGTGAAATCACATGGCATTTGTCTTCTGACTGACTTATTTCACTGAGCATAATACCCTATAGGTCCAAAAATTCTGTTGCAAATGGTAAATTTCCTTCTTTTTTATACCTGAGTAGCATTCCATTGTATATATGTACCACAGCTTTTTCATTCACTCATGGAAGCGGTAGTATCTTTTATGACCTAGCCTCAAAGTCATATTTCACTGGTGACCTTTCTCAGCTCATTCAGTGTGTGAGGGCCCTACATAGGGAATCAGTTCCAGGTGGCAGGGGTCACTGGGGACCATCTTGGAGGCTGGCCACCACATTTATTAAAATGAGCTAAATAAATGATTGAGCAAAATAAAATTGAACTGGAAGAGGCCAATAGGGTTCTCCATGCCTTTCCAACTATTCTGTGGGAATAATAACATAGAGATGGGATAACTACCTGAGAACTGAGTTTGGACGAAGCTGTGTATTTACTGTACAAGCTGCCAATTTGAACTATTCCTGCTGTGAGTCAGGATGGGCCAGCAACAGCTTAAAACTCCCAAAGGCATGTGGGAAATTCCCAGGGGGCTGGGTCTTGTGGTTCAAACCACAGGCCTAGGGAAAAGCTGCTTCTTGCCACTGGAAGGAATGCCAGGCCTACATGTCAATCAAGACAGGGCGGGTCATTTGGCCAAGGGAGGTCACTCTCATCACTGAAATACTCAGTAGTTTATGACCTCTATAAAGCTATTAGCCCCGAGAGATGAGGGGAAAGTGGTTAACAGCACCCTCTCCCTCTCTGGGTCCATTAGCATTAAGGTTGTAAACCCCACTCTGGCCATGGGTGACTGGTTTTATTATCAATCAATTACTCGTGCTTGTCAGCAAGTCCCAAGCATCCCACAAGCACGACTCTGGCCAGATAACCATGGGCACTTTGGGCAGTTTGGCTCTATCTACCTCAGTTTCCCCATATGTCGAATAAGAGGTTGGACTAGGTCAGAGGTTCCCACACATCTCACTACCACAGTTTATTTCCTTTATTTTACTTCTGTTGTGTTTATTTCATGCTTTGAAATTATTTCTCTAGTAATCAGAATTCCTTAAAGATCTCTTTCTCTTCCCCGTTATTACTTAACATTATTAAAGACAATTATCTTAATATACAAAAAGAATACACAACTGGCAATAAAAAAATTCTGACCACCCTGGGAAGGGCTGCACCCAGAACATACGGGGTCTTGGCCAAGTACCTTTTGTAGGGCTCTCTGTAAACGACCTGAGTTACCTAAAATCAGCGTGGCATAGCCATTCTGGTGGTGCGATTCCATGAGGGATGCCAGGCAGGCCTGTGGGCGTGATTTGTACCCCAAGCTGCCCTCCTGGAACTGAGGTCAGTCTTAGACACTGTGACAACCCTAGAGACACAAGTCCTGGAGCTTCTCAAGGCATTTGGTTGACTTCATACAAAAGGGAGCAAGATCCGTGTGGGTCCCATCCAGACTCAGCGCTCTGCTCAGACAGCAGAGCCGCTGGGCCCCAGGCATGAGAGGGGATGGGATCTAGACTATTTCAAGGAAGGTAGTCCCAAGTGTGGGGCCTGGCTCAGGGTTCCCTTTCTCAGCTCTAAGGGCCATACGGACCATGGCATAGCCAATACGTCCATGATGAGTTGTAAACATTCTGGCCCAAGGGGAAATCAACACATTTTTGTTAATCTGAGAAGCCGAATCATTGGCAAATGAACAATTCTGTCCATCCATTAGAAATATAGAATGAAAGCTGAGTCTCAATCTTGGTATCTTCTAAGACTTCCAGCGGACCAAAGACCCCAGTCATTATACTCACTACACTTTATTGAGCAACTATTTTGCCCAAGACCCTTTACACATAGTATTTCTTATCCTTTATAAGAATCCTGTAAGGAGTCCCTCTTTACAGACACATAAACTGAGAAGCACACCTTCTTCAGGCTGAGAACTGAATGAACAGTCTCCAAGAATTATTCTCTAATAATTGCACCCAACATTTATTGAAGGTTCTCTATGTACCAGGTATTATTGCTTGAGCACTTTCTATGAACTAAGTACCTAATCCTCCCAGCAATACTTTGAGAGAGGAACTATCATCACCCCCATTTTATAGATGAGTAGACTGAGGTTTGGAGAAGTTAGATCATAGGCATTATCACAGAGCTTGTATGTGATGGACAAGGGATTTGAACTCAGCCTGTCTAGCACCAATGCTGAGTTCTTAGCCCCTAAACCACACTGCCTTTCTTTGAGCTCGCTTTCCCAAGATTCTATCCCAAGAAGACCTGTTCAGGGAGTCTTCCAGAATAAATGTGCTTGAGTGGCCAAGCTACTCAGCTTAGTCTCTGGAAGTAGAAAACTAGACTTGAAATCCTTGACGGTAACTTACTCCACCACTCTGGACCTCAGTTTCTTCCTCTGTATAATGGGGATAATCTCATCTTGTTGGAGGCTGCTGTGGAGGTGAAGTGACACAGGGTGTACAAGGTGCTGGGTTCATAGGGACTTGCTAGCATTTCTATTCTTAGCCCAAACTTCCCAAGGAAGTGGTGGTGACTTATGGCAAAAGCAATCTTGATTGCTCATGCAAAATGGAATTAAGCTCCCAGGTAAACAGGTTGGGGATGCATGCTAATGTCACAAGAAATACTGGTCCTCTTTTGGCAAGAGTTGGAGTAGGCAGAAGTGGAGCAGGTTGGAGATTGAAAGAGTGTATGCGCTTGTGTCTCGGGCTGGGTTTTCTAGAAACAGACACTGAGTTATCTGCATTGGGCCAAACTGGCCAGGCATCGACAACTTCCGTATTTGTTTCTGGAAGGGCATGACCTTGGGCGAGGCAGCTCTCTGCAGCTGAGAGAGACCTGAAGGGGCTGGCTGCTGGGGGTCATCTGCTGACCACATCCCCTGCAACTGGACAGCAAGTTCTTCCTTGAAGAAGGAACTGGAAGGCACATTTTTGTATCTACCAAGACTGCTAGGCTGATGGGGCCAAGGATGCTGGGAAAGGAGCGATGAGGTCACTGGGCTGAGCAGACAAACCACATGTTTAGTCTACTTTCTGCCCCCCTCCCCTTCCCTAAGGCTGGATACATTGTGTCTCAATGTCCAAGTCCTGCCTGGCCATCAAGCGTGCCCTACAACACCTACCACCTGGCAGCAGCTGCTGGCCCTTGTCTCTGCAGAACCCTTGTGCTGGGCGAGGAGTCCTCTATTCCTACCGGAAATGCCCTGAGTTCTCTGCTAAGCTGCTCATGACCAAAAGGCTCAGCATGGAAGCATCTGAGGCTGTTTGCGCTTCAGTCCCCAACATCTGAGTACACAAGAGGCCAACCCATGGCCAAATACGGCTCCCACAGGCAGGCCACTCCTGGGGAGCCGGAGAGCAGGAATGAGCAGACCATGCCCTTCAGGGAGACCTCAGGGAGCTCAGCTGTGGGCCGATGGAAAAGTCAGGTTGAGGGCCTGCTAAGCTCTGCCTTTCTGTTTCCTGAGATGTTGAAAGATGTCGGCGCACTCAATGGATTTCTGGAACGTCTCAAGAAGAACAACTCAGCATTGGAAACCAAAAAGGAAGCCAGTGACAGAGGCAGAGTGAAAACAGAACGGCAGGAACTGTGGGGACAACCATATGTGAGCTAGAATTTGGTGACTCAAAATAAAAGTATGACTAATAACTATAGTGTACCCATATACAGAATAATTAGCTATTTGTTATAGCAGTAAAATATGTCTATAATTAAAGTTGTGTAAATGTATATAGCAATTTATTATTCTTATAGTTCATATTTATTGAACCCCGCTGGGTGCCTGTATTATCTCATTTCATCTCCCAATAACCCGATAAGGGAGAGACTATTATTGTCCCCATTGTTTACAGATGGGGAAATTTAGTCTCAGAGAAATTAACTCACTTGCCCAGTTCAGTAATAAATTGTGGAGCCAGTTGGAGCAAGTAGCAGGCCTACTCAGAGCAGGAGTTGGCTTTTAGGGGCCTGAACTTAGAGCCAGATCATTTGGGTTTGACTCCTAGCTGTACGACCCTGGACAAGTGACTTAGCCTCTCTGTTTCTCATCTGTAAAATGGGGTTGGTAATAAGGATGTACTACAGACAGGTGCTGAGAGGATTAAAGGAGTTAGCACATGTGGCATTCTTAGTACCTGGCACACAGTAGGTATTTCATCACCAATGACCTTTACTACTATTTTGTACCAATATGTTCACATAGCTGACCCCAGAGTTCCCACCTATTTGAATCCCACCATGGTGGTGAGAAGCATGGTATCCTTTGACCTCTGAACACAGAACAGAAGGGTCCGTATGAATGTTATAGTGGCTCAAAGGTAGCAACACTGTCGAGTAACTTAGAGGCCTAGAAGCCATTTGCTGGGTTCATGATTCTGCAAGCGGATACCCTGTGCTCCGCTGGGTGCTTTCTGGTGGGGCTGGAGAATAGGCTTCGGCTTTTCGTGGGAGGAGCTGAAAGGTCACATTGCAAAGGAGGGGATAAAAGCACCGATGCTGGCGAAGAATCGGCCAGTTACTATATAACCTATACTTGGGGTTGGTCCCAGTTTCAAATATTCTGCCCCATGTCACCATAAACCAGTGACATGTTCTAGAAATACCAACCTTTTGGCATTCAACTTTACCCACCAGTCTCTTGTACTCCACAGTGAAAGAGAAAACTTTTTTTTTTTTTAATTTCACTGTAGTTAGAAATGCAGAGCTGTTGGTCAAGTGTTTAACTTGCAACTTTGGATTCAAATCCAGACTCTGCCAGTTACTTGCTGTGTGACTGTGAGCAACCTACTTCCCCTCTCTGACCCTCAGCTCCCTCATCTGTAAAATGGGACTCGCAATGGTTCTATGTCACAGGGCTGGTGGGAGGATTAAGTGAGACAACAGGTGACAAGCACCTGGCCCAGGCTCCATGAGTGCTGGCTTCCGTTCTGTTATTAGTGTTATTATTACTCCCTGACCACTGACAGCGGAACTATTTTTTTCCTTCCCTGCTTGCACATTTGAGAGGCCAGGAGTGAGAGTGATGCATTGCGACCTGGAATACATGTGATGAGCTCCGACAGCCATTTCCAATCCCATTCCCCGCTGCTGTGAGGATAAACTGAGACACCTTCTCCAGGCCAGAAAAACAAGACTAAATAAATAACAACCGAGCGCAGCATTTAACCTCGCGCTGCCCCTGAGAGGAGACCCGCAGGATTAGAAAGCAGTCAGAAATGTGAAGTAGAGTGTCTACAACCTTTTCTTTCGCCAGCTTTTTTTTTCCTCTTTCCTTCAACCACGCAGATCTCAACAGTGAGCGGTCCAGACCAGGGAGGGGGTCTTAAAGTACCACAAGCCACATTTGAGGGTTTGCTCAGGATTAACGGAAGGGTGATCTGGCCAGAGAAGCTTGAGCCTGGAGGCCTTCCAGCCGGGCCTGTGGCTCTGGCACGTGGGGTATGGCTCTGATCACGCCCCGGCCTGGAGCCATGCACGCCGGCTCGGAAGCAGGGACTGCTAATGGGGCCGGACAGGTGCTTGAGCTGGAGGAGACCGGGACGCAGGTTTCCAAAGCCAAGACTCTAGCTCAGCTTGGAAAATGTGCCAACTCTGAAGATCCTGCCCGAAATTCCTTCCTCCCCAATTTGTACTTTGCTTGTCTTCAGCCGGGAGCTCAGCACAAACCTCTCCCTTGGAGAGCACCGAGGCTGGCACCTGTGGGGCTGGGGAACGGATGAGAGTTTGGCGTTCAGAGTTGGAGGCGCAGATGCTGTGACAGCTGGCTGTGTGCTCCGACCCTTCCGAACCCCACTTGCTCCTCTCCGCTCTGACAGGTGGGTGGACGGGCAGTATTTCCTTTTGTCCTATGTGGGGACCCAGATCACGATGACGACGCAGGTGATCGCTGTTTCGTGGGCATTTCCTAGGTGCCGGGCAACAGGGTAAGCGCTTCTGATGCTCTCTCATTCCAGCCCATTCATTCTTTCCATCTTACTGGCGAGTTCACGAAAGCCCAGCAAGTGAAGCCACATGCTCAGGGCTACACAGCAGGTAAGCAGCACCACGGATGCGCTGGGCTATTATTCACCATCAGAAGCTCTCTCTCTAAACCATCTGCACAGAGGTTCTGACTAGCGAACACCACCCTCCCTGCAATGACACACCACATGCCTTAGAACAGCGGTTCTCAACCTGTGGGTCGCGACCCCTTTGGCGGTCGAACGACCCTTTCACAGGGATCGCCTAAGACCATCCTGCATATCATATATTTACATTATGATTCATAATAGTAGCAACATTACAGTTATGAAGTAGCAACGAAAATAATTTTATGGTTGGGTCACAACATGAGGAACTGTATTTAAAGGGCCAGAAGGTTGAGAACCACTGCCTTAGAGGAACAAGGTCTCCAAACTTTGTTTCCTTTACATAAACAGATCCAGTTATCTACTGTTGCATCAAAAACTACCCCCAAGCTCAGTCAAGTCAAAGGAAATTTGGTCCTGGCAGAGGAAGGAGCTCGCTCGTGCTCTGCAATGACTGTGGTCTTGGCTGCAGTGGCTCACATGGCTCCAGTGGCTGGGAGGGCTGCCTGGAGCCATATGTCTGGGGCCTTGGTTCTAGCTGTCAGCTGGGCTCCTTGTTTCTTCTCCGCACGGTTCTATGGGGGCTGGGAAATGTGAGATGACTTCTTCTCATCAGGTGTCTAGGCTAGGCTGCCTGGAACAGTTGGGGCTGCCCATGCATCTCTCTCCCCACGCGCCCCTCCACATGGCTAACTTGGGCTTCCTCACAGCATGGCTGTCTCAGGGTAGCTAGACTTTTTACATGGAGGTTTAAGCCTCTGAGAGCCTGTGTTCCAAGAGGCCCAGGCAAAAGCTACAAGGATTCTGATAATCTCACCTTGGAAATCCCACAATCAGCCAAGGTCCTCAGCATAGCAGCGATGGAGGTGCCACGTTAAATCCCTTCAGGAAAGAATTAGTCATTCATCTGGGAGCAGTGTTTCCAACTGTCCAGCCCTTAGGAGCCACCGCAGCATTGAATGGAAAGGGCTTCTAGCCAAGGACTGTGCAGGGTGGGGGTCCTAGGCCTGGCCGTATTCCCCAGTGCCAGCCCCCTCTGCTGAGAGAGCTTTGCTCTGGAGCACCATGTGGAGGGGCCCCTGCCTTGCATTCATCCAGCAAGTATTTACTGTGTGCCTACTATGTGTCAGGCACAGTTCTAGGCACCGGGCAGACAGCAGAGACCTGCAAAATCACAGAGCAGAGGGCACAGCTGCAGTCATCCCAAACCTGGGAGAGAGAGGAGAACCAGGGTATTTGGTAATTCTTGGAAAACCCTGTGTTGGAGGCAGACGGCATGGAGCCAGCTCAGTGCCGGCCCTTCCCTGTCCTTTCCTGCATCCTTCCTCCGATCCAGAATCCTCTCTGCTAAAGGGCTCCTCCTCCCCCAGCCTCCGGTCCATGGTGCACAGGCGGGGCCCCCATCTCTGGTAGCAGTGGGAGGAAGTCAGCGGAGATGGGGGAGGCAGGGATGGGAGGGCAAAGGGCAGACTGGTGGGGATTTCAGAGACCCTGTGGTTCCATCAGCCACCCCCTCCGCACACCCACCAAATATTGCCTGCTTTGCCCTCCCTTCTCCCCGAGTTATCTGGACGTGGTGTCTAATTGAAATTGAAGACCTGTTTAGCTGTGTGCCTACACAGTCTGATCTCAAATGTGGGCAACCACAAAGTATGCTCTGGTGCTTCACGGTCCCAGGAATCTGACAAAGTGATTGATGCCCAGAGAAGGTATTTCTTCAGAGGCCTGGAGCCAGCCTCTTAGTTAAGCCCCGGAATTGAAGAGTCTTCCAACGCACAGGTCCTGTGTTAACTGCCCCAAGAAGACTGAAGCGAGTGGGGGCCCCGGTGGCCCTGAGAAAACCTAAAGGCGTGTGTGAAGCTGGGATCTGCGCTGTAAAGCTGTCTTGCAAATAAGCCCTGTCTTTTCCTGCGTCCGTCCTCCGATCCAGAATCCTCTCCGCTCAAGGGCTCCTCCTCCCCCAGCCTCCCATCCATGGTGCTGAGATTTTCCCAGCCCACAAAAGCTATAAGAGAAACGAGGCCTGCATGTGACCAACAGGACACAAACAGCTCTTCATCCATGGAATCAGGGTGGGCCCAGTGTCTCCAAAGAAAAGGAATGATTTTTTTCATCACAAATCCCTTGGAAAATCTGGTAAAAGGTATGGCTCCTTTAACCAGGAAAAAAATACTGCACATACATAAATTGCAATATAATTTCAGTAACAACAATGAGTAAAACTTAAAACAGCACAGGTACACGTCTAAGTTCCTAAGTTCATTCATTCAATCCTACTAAACCTCAGGGGGTAGGTACTATTATTAGGCTTATTTACTCAAGGTGGCTCAGATGCTTAAGTGGAGGAGCTGGCACATGAACCTGGGGTCTGAGGTCAGTTGCCATGTTCCTAACCACTACCCCACATTGCACACAGGGTCTCTGGTGGGAGGGGCCCAATATAATTCATTGTGAAAGTAATGATAACATGTCACACTTAATCTTTAACAATTCACCTTTTATATATTCAGGTGGATGGGCACCGGTTCGTTTGGCTTGTCTGATGTTCTTTCCTTCTGTGGACCCCCTCACCCTCCTGCCCTGCCACCCCAGTTTCAGTCCTGGTTGTTCAGATGGGCCTGCTGCCCAGAATGGGCAGGTGTGTGTCCTACACCTGGCTAAGGAGAGTGGCAATTCCCCCGGCCATGGACCAACCAAGTGCCATGGAACAGTCCAGGGACTTTTGATGGAGCTGCCTAAAAAGAGAGTCTCTTTTCCACTGAGGTTCCTAAAAGGTAAGAATTAACATTTTGAAGTAGTCACAGGAATGAGCTCCCTTGAACATGAAAAAGAAAAAAAAGAGTTAGAATCTCAGTGATCACTGTTCAGTGATCAGATGGTCACCTTGATCCATCTATGCCTGATTTCCTCTTGTACAGCTACATGAGACAACATTTTTTTTTTGGAGGGGGGATATGGGTGGATTGGTTATGTGCAACTGAAAGAGTCCTGATAAATTACAGACATTTTATCATTTTCCCCCTCTGTCTCCATGACACAGATGACAACACAGTACAGCATCGTGTTTGGTGAAGACCACATGGCTGTGAAGACTGGAGACATCTCGCTCCCTCAGTTATAGTTCAGACCTCTGGAGTCATTTTGGAGGGGGGATCTGGGTGGATTGGTTATGTGCAACTGAAAGAGTCCTGATAAATTACAGACATTTTATCATTTTCCCCCTCTGTCTCCATGACACAGATGACAACACAGTACAGCATCGTGTTTGGTGAAGACCACATGGCTGTGAAGACTGGAGACATCTCGCTCCCTCAGTTATAGTTCAGACCTCTGGAGTCAGTGTTAAGTCTCAGATATCTCTTCCTACACGCTTAGCGGGCATAGATTCTTAAACAGCAGTCACTCCATAATTGCTTACCCGTGTAATGGGATTACAAATAGGCCTTTCCTGACTTGGAATTTGAGCCCGACTTCAAAGCTGAGGCTCGGCATGGTTGCTGAGAGCTCACACACTCTAAAGAGTGGGGATGGACCCTATTTCTGGGACTCCCAGCAGGAGGGTCACCTGGTTCTGATCATCCAGGACGGAAGGTGGTAGACATGGAGGAAAACTAGAGCATGAAGATCTCCTTAAAGAGAGTTGTTAGACTACTGGGTCTCTCTCTGCACTGTTCCCTCTTTATAAAAGTGATGAATTTCACTTATCCTTTTTTTTTTTTCCACTTATCCTTTAAAACTCAGCTTAAATGTTGCCTCCTCTAGGGAGCTTTCCTTGGTTGCTACAGCTAATCCTATTGCTCTTATCCTCTTGCCTTCTTCTCAAAGCTCTTAATATTTACTTAGGTTATAGTACTTGAAGATACACACTAATAGTATAATAATGTGATATGTGTCACCCGTCTGTTAGATTAACAGTGCCAACCTGGCACAGGCCTGCACCATTTATCTCCATAGACTTGAAGGAGAAGAGAAGGGTGGACTGTGTGCAACTCTAACGGCCTTCCTGTCTTGCCTAATTAGCACTTTCACAAATCTGGAAATGCAAAAATGGACCTAGAGCTGAATATGGAGTAGAGCTAGAAAGAATGGATTCACTATAAAATGGAGTGTGGAGAATTTAGAACTCCAAGAGTTGGAGCACAGTGGTGGGTGGGGTAGGAATGAGAAGGGATGGAAAGGAAACAGAGAGGGTGAGGAGCTCGGAAAAGACCATGAGTTCAGGCTGCCCCATAGAGTGAAGGGTCAGTGAATAAATCTCCCAGTGGGGGGTGGTCAGGGACTCTGGACAACAAGGATGTCTGTTATTAATTTGAACTTTTAAGATATCTTTGCAATGTTATTCCCCTTAGTATCTTTTAGTCTTAAGTAAAAGCTTTAACATAACTAGAAATCTTATGAGGTAGTTTTTGCTTTTTTTTTTTTTTAAATACTGAAAAGGGCTGAATTCATGGATGAGCAGAGGGTGTGAAAAGGAACAACACAGGGATCAACAAATAGAATGATGTCCACAAACCCTGACATTCAAGGTGAAGGATGGCACTGAGATCATAAATCCCATGGAAGTGGCAGAAATCTTGGGTAGAGCTTTGGGTTTCTACAAGGCCCAGCTGCGGGTTTGAGCGATATTGTATGGAAGTCACAGGGCAATGGAATCCCAGGTGATACGGTCTACTGTGTGCCCCGCCCGGCACAGTGGTTCCCAAGTGCAGCAGCAGCACTTGGAAACTTGGTAGAAATGCAAATTCTTGGGGCCCACCCAAGATCTTCTGAGTCAGAAACTCTGGAGCTGGGGCTCCTTAATCTGCAATTTACAAACCCTCCAGGGGATTCTGACACAGCTAAATCGGAAAACAGACATGTTAAGCCCTCGGTAGCTTTGTGTTGAATTAATGAATTAAAAGCTCGTGGAAACAGAGTACACTTGTGGTAGCCTCTTTTTAGATCTTAAAAATATTTCGACTCTGAGCTAAATCATAATTCATCAACAGCCAGGCTCCTAGCCCAGAAGAGCTGTGCTTGAGTGGCTTTCTATCGGCCTAAAACCAGACTGCTGCACCCCAGGGCACAGGTTAAGCACAGTTGTCTTTGGGTCGTCCAATGTAAGCGGATATTCTGAGGCCTCCCTGGCCCATGATCCGATGGCAGATTGCCCACTGGACCCGAGAACTGTTTTTCTATTCCTTGTTGGTAAGGAAAGGATAGCCGTTGCTTCTCTTAAAAGTGTCCAGGGACTTTTAAAAAAACATCATTCGCCCTGGCAAATTCTCCCCCAGAGGTACAGTTCATTGCCTGTCAAGCCAGGATATTAAATTAAGCAATTTTCATCAGATAACACATCTTCTGGTTCATGTAAATGTCCCACAGATCGCTGAGCTAGTAACTCAGACTTATTGAAAGTGAGTTGCTAATCCATTTCACTTTGTAGATGGGTCATGGGCTAGTGGGGAACTTTACCTTGCCCAAGAGCCCTGTGACAGCCTGCTAAGACACCTGGCCCCTTCCCCTTCTCTGTCAGGCCAAGAGCATGGCTTAGCATCCTGCCCCCTGGTCCTGTTATCCTCATAATTAGCTAGCTATTAAGATAAATCATGGGAAGAAAGCAAAGGGGAGGCCAGACAGTAGAAGCATGGTCATCTGGGCAGCTTCACCTGGAAGCTGCAACTTCACACTCCCCAGGGAACCAGGGCTCAATTCCCTGCAAATCACTGGGAAAAGGGAGCAAACAAAGGGGGAGATGGGCACATGTGCAGTTAAGTTGGGGACATAGGAAGGTGCTTGTCTGTTAGTCTAACCTGGGAAGAGGATTATTGGCTGGGGGGAGGGCCACTGCAAGAGTGTGGAATACTGCAGGGTTAACTGGTTGAGCTCCTAGTTATAATCCCAAAGAGATCTCACTCTTGCTTCACTCTTGCCCACTTTGCTTCTCTCTTGCTCCATGACCTGCACTCGCCTGAAGTGGTAAAATTCACCTGAACATACCAACTGCCCTATCCATTAACACACATGCTCCCACATCAGAATCATCAATGTGTCCATGGCAGAGGAGGTGGTCCAAATGTCTGTTGATTGAATTAAGGTAGGTCTCTAATCACAAAAGGAATCCTACTTTCCCAGGCGGAGCTGCGCACACACTGATTAAACCCAGCCCATATCCACTTGGTGAGGTAAATAACGGGAAGAAACCAAGGTCACCGAGCGCTCACCTGGGATATCCTTTTTCCCAGAGCAGCTGGCATGTGCCCACCACCATAGGGTTGAAAGGTAAGAAATAAGATGTACAGTCAAATTGAATTTTAAATAAACATTATTTTTTAGTATAATCATATCCCACATATTGCACTGGCCATACATATACTAAAAAAATTCACTGACCTAAAATTCCAATCTACCCTAGGGTGCTATATTTTTACTTGCTAAATCTGGCCACCCTGCCCTCTATGAATCCAGAAAGACTATGAGCTAACCTTTAAAGAATCCCAGCCATGCCCACCCCCACCTCTCAGGCCAATCACAATATAATGCTTGGTGACTCAATAATGCTACAGAACAGCTAATTTGAGCTGCCATTCAAATATATCACCCCCGCCCTGTTAGATGAAACTGTAAATTGTAAATTGAAGAATTAAAGCGTTTTCCTGGATTTATGCTCAATCTAGAAAATCTAAAAAATGAAGGACAACATGAAGTGAATCATAAATCAACTATCTAGAGATAACCTCAATTACTACTCTTCCGTATTGCCTTATGTTTTTCTATGCGGACACACATTTTTTTTCACATAAACTGAGGGAAAAAAATACATCATTCTCTACCATGATGCTTGACTTGACACTATACCACAGATGTTGTTCATGTCATTCAAAACTCTGATGTCTTTTTTAAATGATTGAATAATATTCCATTGCATGGGTCAAAACGGTGTTTTTAAATTTTTGATAGTATGAATGGCCCAGAGATAAACATTTCTATGCATAAAGTTGCTGTCTTATTTCAGGTTATTTCCTTAGAATGGATTTGAGGTGAACGGCCATGAGCATTTATCTATCTACCTAACAATCTACACATTAATTTTTTCTCCTGATTATAAAAAAAATTCACGGTCTGTAGGTAAAATCTGGTATATACAGAGCAAGTGTAGAGGTGATAGCAGAATCCATTTGTAACCCCTGCTACCAGTAGATAACGTGTTAACATTGGCTGGCTTGCTTGCAAAGAGTCCTGAGGTCATCGCATTGTTGCTTTCCTAAAAGGTTGCATCATCTTACACTGTGACCAGCAGAAAACAAATTGTAACAGGCCTCCACCATGTCACCATCACTTAATAGTATCTTTACAAAGACCTGCTGCTCATTTTAAAGATGCTCACCAATACGTAACTGAAGACTGAGAGAGAAAACAGAAGCCCTGCATAGATGTTGGCCCAGAGACTATGCCTGGCTCTTGGAGACCACTTAATGGAGTAGTTAGAAAACTAAAGGTTAGACCCACTGTTCCCCGAGCGGTTTCCTCATTTGGACAGGATTTAGTTGTGACATCTACATTCTGGGGTCCCTGCCTGTCATCTGTTAGACAGACTGACTAGAGAAAAGGAGTCATCATCCTATGTGCCTCTTTCTGTTTTAAGATAAAAGCCGGGGGAGGGGTGTTGCATTTTGGAAAGCGTCCTGTAAGAGCAGGCTGCCACTTGACCCTTCCTTGGAACTTTGAAACCCCCCCGATCAGCTACGTGCAAGAAATCCTCTCGGATGTTCTCACCCTGTCTCTTTGGGCAATAAATCAAGAAGGCGCGGGGGTTCTCCTGCTGGCGGTGAGGAGCTCAGTGGCTGCTGGGGAGAGTGAAAGTACAGGTGTGAGATGGGGTTGCTCCCAGTTCCTACTGGAAGGAAATGAACCTTTCTGGAAGTCTCTGCGGGACCCCCAGGGGTGGTGCCTCTAACACTGATCTTTGAGACCAGAGCCTCACAGAAAAGCCAAAAACATTGACATAGTTGGGCCGGGGGCAGGATCGCACTTGGAATTTATTGAGGGAATAGATAATGAAGAGACTGGAAATGTGGGAACGGGGCTGGCGAGCTCCCAGGACCTCCTAGAGCAGGGGTGGGCAAACTTTTTGATTCGAGGGCTGGGGCTGGCGAGCTCCCAGGACCTCCTAGAGCAGCCGTGGGCAAACTATGATCCCGCCCGTTTGAAATGAATAAAACTAAAAAAAAAAAAAGACTGTACCCTTTTATGTAATGATGTTTACTTTGAATTTATATTAGTTCACACAAACACTCCATCCATGCTTTTGTTCCGGCCCTCCGGTCCAGTTTAAGAACACATTGTGGCCCTCGAGTCAAAAAGTTTGCCCACCCCTGAATTAGCTCAAAGAAATTTGTATTGAGGAAAATATAGCTCTTAATAAGCTCTTAAGACATGTGTCTTAGAAGTGGTCAAAGTCATAGACCCAGATCCTATTGCCAGACGTAATTTAACTCTGATTATTCAGGAAAAGGACTGAAAGCTTATAGAAAATGTCTAGCAGAAGAAGAGTGATTTTTACAGACCCATCCAAGCAGCATTCAGTCTTCTTCAGTCCAAGGAGCTACTGGACATTGTAGCATCCCATGTTCATGGACATGGTAGGCTCATCCACAGTGTGACTCAGAGCAGTCATACCACAGAGAATAACCTTGTAATAAAAGCCCTGCCTTTTTATGGCAGAGTTGGGTCTTGAAGAAAGTTCTCCTTGATGTCCAGTCTTTAATTTTCAGTCCTTAGGCTTAAACAATTTTAGAACATTTTGGCATTTGAGGATTTATTAAATACTAATTACCTATAATAATAAAAGCGTAATATGCTTATTAGACTGGAAGTCCTTTCAGACGACCTTCTGGACGGGGCCGAAGCAGAGGCAGCCATGGCAGCGACGGGGGGGCCAAGCCCCTTGCACGGATTTCGTGCATCGGGCCTCTAGTATGTCTAGTAAGTACTGTGCTTGGGGAAATAGAGGGATCTGAAATAGAATTGACACTTAGTGGAACTTATCCTTTTTTCTGAAGGGAACCAAAGTCCCAAATAACTGAGATTTGTGATCTTGCCACGTTGCTATACTGAATTAAACAGAGAACTACCATATGGTCCAGCAATTCTGCTTCTGGGTATAACCCAAAGGAAATGAAAACAGAATATGGGGGAGATACCTGCACTCCATGTTCACTGTAGCTTCATTCACAATAGCCAAGACGTGAAAACAACCTACTAGTAAGTGCCATCAGCAAGTGAACAGAGAAAGATGGTATTATACACATGAATATCATTTACCCACGAGAAAGAAGGAAACCCTGCCATTTGCAACAACATGGATGAACTTTGAGGGTGTTATGCTAAGTGAGATAAGTAAGAGAGAAAAAGACAAATACTGTATGATATCGCTTCTATGTGGAATCTAAAAAAGTCAGGCTGGTAGACGTAGAGTAAAATGGTGGTTCCCAGGGGCGGGGTAGGAATAGCAAAGATTGTTTCTAAGGGTGCACACGTGTAACAAAGGAGTAGATAAGTAAGTCCTGGAGATCTAGTGCCCAGTCTACTGATGTTAGACAACAGGTCTTAATCATAAACTTGCTAAGAGACCAAATCTGCATTATTCTCACCACAAAAAGGAAATAGTTCTGTGACATGGTGAAGTGTGAGCTAACATGACAATAGCGATCAGATCGCCACACAAATGTACCAAATCAACATGCTGCACACCTTACACTTATCCAGTGCTATAGCTCAAACATATCTTAATAAAAAGAATTTCTAAAGCATAAAATGAAGATAAATATGTAAAAAAACCCCACCTGTGAACATGTTTTAAATGAGCCAGAAAACGACGGCTCCTTAAACCATCCATCTAGAGAATAGAATTCTATGTAGAATTTTTTAAAGGCGTGGAAAAAGACTACTTAATCATATAGAAACACGCACATGCACACACATACAAACATGGCACCCATTATGTGCCTGGCATTGGCCAGGTATTATGCAAATTTACCCTGAAACTTCCTTTGAGGGAGGTGCTATTTTTATCCCCATCATTCAAGGTGAGGAGTGTTTCAGTGAGTCTCCAGGTTCACACAGGTATCAAAGGCAGATTCAGAACCCCGGCTTCAGTGAGTCAGGTTCACACAGGTATCAAAGGCAGATTCAGAACCCCGGCAAGCAAGTCAGTGGGCAAAACGGTACACGTAACACTATCTGCTTTTTGTAAAAAGAACTATGCAAGCGCGCGTGTGCACACTTGGAAGTGACAGGGAAGACCTCTATCACAGTGCTAACGGAAGTTCTGTGGGGCTGTAGGGTAACAGGCAGTATATTAAAATGCTCTTCTTTGTAGCGAATAATGTCTCCCCTGGAGCAGGGGTCATAGAGGGGAAAGGAGTGAGAAGAAGAAACTGGCTTAGGGACTGTGGAAGTGACAGGTGTCATTGGCAGTCCTCACGCTTCAGACCTAATTACCAGCTCGGTTCATAAGGTCCAAAAGCCAATATGAACTTTGGGAGAAGTGATTCCCTAGAAAAAGCTGGTGGTGCCAGGAGTCAGGCAATTGAGCACCCCCTTTCCCTCCACGGGCCTGCTCCCTCCGCTCCCCTGTCCCGGCTGGAGGCTGCAAAGCCACCACGCCCTCTCGCCCTCCCTTCCTTGGAGGTCTGGGATTGCCTCGCATCTCAGAACAGCCCTGCTGCTTTTTATAAACATTTTGGAAGCATCTCAAGCCTTAAAAAAAGAGAGAGAGAGAAAGAAAGAAAGAAAAAGCCACTTAGAAGAGATACATCTTGACAAACTGAGGAGCCCATGAGATCATCTTCCAGGTTTTTATTGTATTTTCCCTTATTCCAGAAAGTGGGAACGCATCCAAACCAGCATGACTGCCCTGTTATATTTCTGGGAGAATAAAAGGAATCTGGCCCTGTCCTGCGAAGCATCCGACATTCACATATTTTTCTGGCCGAGACGTTTGGCCAAATGTCAGTGTTACTTGCAGAATGTGGCTGTTTTTATTTTAATCTGCAAACATCACTGCTGTGAATTACGACCTTTCCCCGGTTGGGGTATTAGAGTGGGATCCGGGGAAGTAGTGAAAGGCGATCCAGGCGAGGGAACAGCGTTTTGGAAAATGCAAACTTAAGAGGGACCTGTCAAAACATTCTTTGTTAAAAATGTTTTTCCCCTTTTGCTCAATTTCCAGAAACTTTTTTTTAGAGGCTTGGAACCATCAAGCCTCTTCCCCTTGGGATTTTGCTTTTACTGCAATAAATTCAAACAGGTGGGGCTGGAAATATATATTAATTGAGCGACGATTTATGACAAACACGCCGCTGTGAGCTGGAGATACATGAACACAGTCAGACAGGGTCCTGTTGTTATGGATATTACGAACGAGCAGAATACAGACAGTGAATGATGCAGGGGCGCAGTGCTCTGCCGGATGCACTGGGTGACCTGAGGCATGCGATGGCTCTAACCTAGGCTGAGGGGTCGGAGGAGGCTTCCGAGAAGCAGTGGTGACGGTCGGGCAGAGGGGATAGAGATGGAGTTAGGTAGACAAGGGGCCTGGGGCAGAGGGAACAGCCCACCTGAGGGTCTGGGGGTGGAGGGAGCCAGGCACATTTGAGAAACCTGTTTCTTATTGAAGGGGCGCCCATCCTATCTAATGCAACTTCAGACTGGACTTAGAATATATTGTCTCCCTTCTCCCAGGCAGGACCTGCGCACTGGCCTCTCTTTTCTGTCCCACTGGCCATCATGGGCATCTGTGTTTGAGCCGGCGGGGCCCGGCGGGGAGGAGAGGGGAGCAGAGTGTGGACATTCGTGCTTGATGATGGTTCTGGGCTCTCCAGACGGACCTGTCCTCTGCTGGGCACTTCAGCAGGGTCTTTGGAGAGGTCCCATCACTGGGACCCTCACCAGCCTCTTCCTGACCTGGGCTCAGAAAGCACCACCCTGGGCCACTGTTTAACCTCCCGCAGCCTCCAGGGACCTACAGTGGCCTTGGCGTCTCTCTGCTGGGGTCTTCCAATGCCCATGGGTCCCTGTTGTCCCCACACCCGCTAGCTCCCATACGTAGCCCACACCGGGCCTGTGAGACACACGCAAAATCCTTTGCTCCAACCAATTCTGGGGGTGAAGGCCTAAGGTAGCCACTCCTCACTCGGGGGAGCACGTAACCAGTTTGCTGTTGTGTTTTTTCTGACTCCTTGGTGGGCGGTGGGAAGAAGCTCACCATTTATTCACACTGCGAGGGCTTGGATTAGACCAGGGGTGGGCAAACTTTTTGACTCGAGGGCCACAATGGGTTCTTAAACTGGACTGGAGGGCCGGAACAAAAGCATGGATGGAGTGTTTGTGTGAACTAATATAAATTCAAAGTAAACATCATTACATAAAAGGGTACGGTCTTTTTTTTTTTTTTAGTTTTATTCATTTCAAATGGGCCGGATCCGGCCCACGGGCCATAGTTTGCCCACGGCTGGATTAGATGCTGGGTAATTTCCTTTTTCTTGGCCTGGAGTCAGTGTCATCTTCACCCTACTCCCTGGGGGAGGTAGAGTTATAGTGCAAATCCCTGAAAAGAAATGTGCTCTCCCTCGTTCTCATCTTCAGACCCTCACGTATGCCCGACGGGGCGAGGGGTGGAAGAGCCAGCTAATCAGTTCTTGGGCACCTACTTTAGAGTTTCTGTGACACAATCTCTGTCATAAAGGGTCCCACCTCTTTGCCCTTCCTAGTCTTTGTGCCCTTTGCCATGTGACTTCACAGATTCTCTTGCTGAAGAGGTAGAAAGCCCCTACCCCTTGGGGCTGAGTGGGCCACGCGACCTGCGGAGAGGATGGCGGAAACGACGGTCAGTGCCCAGCCTGGGCATCAGGAGGCCTTGTGTGTTTCTTCTCTCCCTTCCCCACCTTTGCCATCACTGTGAAAACATGCCAGGCTCGCCCACTGGAGGAGGAGAGACAAGGGGAGCGGAGCCGAGCTGCCCCAGCTGACAGCTGGTCTACCCCAGTCCTGTGATCAGCTTGTGACAAGATGAACATCCAGACACGTGAGCAAGATTGCTGGTTATTACATGCCATTGAAGCTTTGCGTTATTTATTACACAGCATTATGCTGGCATTAGATAACTGAGAAGTATCTGATATCTACAGCCTTAGGCTTCCACCTGAAAATTCCATATTGTCATAAATTTTGCTCCAAAACTCCATTTAATTTCCAACTAAAAAATAAAAAAGTACTCATATCCTCCCTCCAGTCCTTCTTTCTGACACTTAAAAGGCCCATGGCATTTCACTTATCTTAACCATATATAATGATAACACACATTTCACAAAGTGCTCCGTGACGTGAGATGGCCATGGTCATACATGTATAGAGGATGTTTCACGGGGCAGGACCAAGGGAAGCACGTGTCTAGGGCACAAAATCTAAAGGGGTGTCAAAAATCTCAAGAGTCAAACTATTTTATAAAATATTTTTTAAAAGAAAAATTAATGCAAAATCCACAATGAACAAAATACCACAATTTTAAATAAAGAGATCATTCATAGTGCCATCTCAAATTCACAGTAGAGCCTAAAGCGAAAGAAAAAATCAGTACTAGTTTGCCACAACATCTTCCCTTCACCATGACTGGAGCAAAGGCTCTGAGAAGTCCTACAAGAAAGCATGTGGCTACGGGGAGAGAACACACACGCAGTGCTAGGGAAGAGGTGGGGCCTGTCCCCAACTCACTTCTAGACTGTCCCTACAAGCGTTTGCACTCAACTTCCGAAAGAAAAAGAGAAAAGAAAGGCAATAGGTATTCCGTGTCCATATCGTGCAAACATGCACGGACAGCAGTGTGGGGTGACAGTTAAGAAAGCAGGCTCTGGGTCAGACTCCTGGGTTCAAATCCTGGCTTAGCCACTGGTAGCTGTGTGACTTTTAGCCTCCTGTCGCCTTGGTTTCTTCCCGTGCCAAATGGGAATAACACGAAGCTCCCGTGACACTCAGTGCGTGATGGGTTGGGATGTGCTTTGCAAATGCCCAGGTCCACAGCAAGCTGTTTCCATTTCCATTGTTATTGCCTTGAATGGTCTCCGACCCCAGTGGTCTCAAAGACCAAGTCTTTCCCGCTTGGAGTTCTTTAAGAACGGAGAGTGAGGCAACAGGTTTATGTCACCCTGGTCACTAAGGAGGAGTAGCAGCACGAAGAGATCTGCTCAATTTCAGCTGCATGGAGAGGTGTGTCTGGCGTCTGGACTCAGATTGAATTGCACTGTGGCAGGGCCGGCCCATCAGGCCTCTGAGCTCTGTGGCTCTGACTCCTGCAGCAGGATGCAGGGCCCTGGAGTCCCAGAACATTCCTGCTCATCGCTTCATACCCTGAGCAAAGGCCCATGGACGCCGCAGAGGGTGTGAGTCTGTGCCCACATTCCTCACTTTCTCCACGGCACTGGGTACGGGTGGCAGTGGCGGGAGCCCTCTATCAGATGTCTCTCTGGCTTCCTCCCTGCATCCCGGTGATGGGGAGCCAGAGCTTGGAGAGGACATACGGGGGCTGGGCAGAGAATTCTGAGACATCCCACATGGACCTACCGAGCCAGCCCCATGGGCCCATTTCCTCAGTGCCCCCAGGCCTTCCCTGACTCTGACTGTGAGTGGAGACAGCAGGGACGCCTACACAGGGATGTGCCAGCACGTAGAGAGATGTGCTCTGGGTAACGGGAGAGAGCACCAAGGTGAAGGTGACCCCACGTTATAACATGCCATTTCTAGTCAAAGAGAAAACAAGTTAGTAACTGTGTTAGAGGCTGGATCTGGAAACAGATTTGCCTGGGTCCAAGTTCTGGTTCGATCACAGCTTTAGGCAGGTTGCCTAACCCCCGAGTGCTCAGCCAATGTTTGCAGAAACCTCCCCTGGAAGGCGTTTCCTAATCCCCACTGAGATAATGATGCCCTCTTGTGAGGTCTCAGCTCCTGTGTGTAAATTAAAGTTCTTATCAAACCAAATCATAATGCTTCACCATCCATCCATCTGTCTATCCATTCATCCACCCACCCACCTATCTCCATCCATCTATCTCTGTTTATCTATTAGTATCTATATTTATATACTAATCTAAAAATGAGCTTTTGTGAGGGACCCTCAGACTTGTAACCAGCTCTCTACAATTTAACAATATATTTTTGACTCCTTTCATGTGAATAATTACACATACACGTCTTCGCTTTAATCACAGCAAAACAGCTGATCAGGTGGCTTGTATTAACTGATCCCCCATCACCGAGTATTTCAAATTTCCCACATTTTCTCCTCCTTTATAACCACCTAAGTCTTTGCAGACCTTTGTGATTATTCCCTAGAGTAAATGCCTAGTAATGGGATAGCTGAGTTAGCAAATTCTCAGGACCACCCCCGCCCCCAAACCCCTAGAATCCGCAAATCAGGAACTCTGGGGCTGGGGTCCAGAGACCTGTGTTTGAATGGGCCTCCCGGTGATTCTGATGCACTCACACGTAGAACCACTGCTCTAAGATTCCTGGAGCGTGTTCCCAAGGGGTCACTGTCAGCCACCGCTAGGTATTGGCAACACGGCACCAGGCACATGCGGAAGACTTTGCATGCTTGTCTCAATGAACCCCCCCCAAACCTGGTGAAGTGGGTGCTATGATGTTTATCCCCATGTTACAGGTGAGGAAACTGATGCATGGAGAAGGTAACTTGTCACACAATTAAGTGGCCGAGCTGGGACTAAACCCATCTGTCTGTTCCAAAGCATGTCACATACTTGCCTCTCTTGAGGAGATTTAAGTGTCAGCCCCAAGACGCAAGAGAAGGAGAAAGAATTGGGTTTAGCAAGGCCAGTCCATGAAACCCACATTTATGTAAACGTCAGTATCACCCGGGGAGTTTTTTTACTTCCCGATGCCCAGGCATCACCATCTCCAGACAGTGGGACCTCCACACTGTTAATGCTCCCTGGTGATTCCGACGGGCCCCCAAGATTGAAAATCACTGGGTTAAAGAGTTTCCTTCGCAGTCTTCCTGCTCCCCCTTTACTTCTGCTCAGTGCTGCACCCGCCACCAGCTTGGAGGCTGTCTCCTCTGCTACCCGCGGGAAGAAGGCACAGAACCAGCTGGGCTTCAGAGATGGAGCCTCTGTGGCTATCAGAATTCTAGGTGTAGAGTTCACCGTCATGTTACCTATGGGAAACTGAGGCTCAGAGGGGGCCAGCGAACTTCCCGAGGTTGCACAGCAAGTCCTGGGGGGGGGGGGAGCGGGCGGTCTCCCCATATCCCCTCCCAGAACCTGCTTTTTCCCTAAGCTCAGAGGCCCGAAGCCTAAGCCCTCTCACTATGAGAGCAGCTCGGAGTCCTCTTGCGGTTTGGATTCCTCCTTTGCAACAGCACTTTGCATTTTCGCCTAAATTCCTTCCAGCTGTCAGGTAGGAGAGCCCCTTGATAAGGATTCCCCAGTGTGGGAGAGAAACATTTTCCAGAGGTAACGGAGAACACCAGGCTCCCGCCCTGGCCCTCTGCAAGCATATGGAATATATTGTGGTTGGAGGGAAATATATTTTAAGAATTTCTCCTGCATCTTTTCAGATACATTCCACCCAGGATTACTACAGGTGTCATGAAAAGTGGGCTTTTGCTCTGTCCCCCTGAGGAGGGGCGAATCAGCTCCAGGGCTGTGGGAGCCAGAGCCAGCCTCTGCCCACGACTGGAGAAGGAGCCTGGGACCGAAACTCCCCAGGTCCCAGGATTTGGTTGCTTCTCTGTTTCCCCTGGTGGGTGTGCCGGCTTGGATATTAGTGAGAATGATGCCTATTTATTGAGTCCAATCCCCAACTCGATCTCCTCCACATATGTTGTTTCCTTCTAACCTATTGTGCATTCATTTGGAGTTTTGCTTGTGGTCTGCCTTCCCTCATGAGGGCAGCGACTTTCCTGTGTTGTTCCTCAGCTTCTAGAATATCGCCTTTCACATAGTTGGTACTCGATAAATATTTGATGAGTGAATGAGCTGACTTTTTCACATTTATTCTATTACTTAATGTTCACAGCAACCTGATTGGGTAGGTACTGTTATTTACCGCCATTTCATAGGTGAGAGGAATGAAGCCCAGAGAAGTTAAATAACTTGACCCAGGTCACATAGCTTGTATGTGGTAGATCCGAGACATACACACACGGGTCTATGTAATTTCACAGCCCATGTTCTTAACATCCCATGGGAAAGACAAGAAAAGTGCGTCAGGGGGCCAAGACTTAGTGGATACCCTGGTGCCAGCATCCCTTCTTTGGACTTGATTCTTTGAAATCTGCTTGCTGTAGAATGCAAAAAAATTATGTAAAATAATCATAAAGATTTTCAAGTGTATTGAGCATTTCCGCCAACCAGGCTCTAGTCTAGGCCAAGCACTCCTCATGGGTAATATCGCTTCACCTTACAAACGAAAGAAAACCATAAAGCAGTTCCACCGTTATTTCTCTCTCAGAGAGAGGAAACACAAAGCCTTTAAGTGTCCGAGTCACCTGTCCTCGGCTGTACTGCTGGCAAGTGGTAGAAACAAAATTCTAAACCACGCCATGTGACTCTTAACAATCTTGGTAATGAACACAATTGTTTTAGGTGAATCCAGATTCACTCTGTGGGTAAGAGATGAGAAGCTTAGCACTGAGTTCTAGAGCCCAAAGTTCCAAGCCATTAGGCGGCTAAGAACTGTTAGCGTCTTCCTTCCCCGGCAGGGTTCAGTTCAAGAGTTGACAACACTCAGTGAGCGTCCGTCCACTATGTCACGGGGCCGGGGAGAGTGACATCACAGAGGCATCTGTCAGTAGCTCACTTGTACCCCAACTACTTCTCCTTCAGTACCCTCCACTCCGAACCCCTCCCCCATGCATTCATGTGGAAGACATCGGGTGGTCCCAGTAAGGGAGCATTAACAAGGTGGCCAAGTGCAACTTGCATATTTTCCACCTTCTCAGTGAGCCTGCACTAATGGGCCAGTCCAAAGTGGCTCAGAGGAAATCAATACTTTGCCCCTGGTCCCCGAGCTTCACAATGAGCTGACTCAATGCCGCCTCCTATTTAACCCTTTCCTGTAACCTTGGCAAGGAAGCATATGTGCCGACACAGTAACCGCTCTTCTTCCTCCCGGGGGAAGAAACTCTCTCTGTTTGCTCTCCCCAGACTCTAGTGGAGACCACTTTCCCTATGTCCCGGTGTCGCCCAGACATATCTGCTTTGAATCATTGTCTTAGCATATATCCCGGGAACAAGGATTCCCCTTTAACAAAAGACAGAACTTGACATTGGCCCCGATTCAAATCTTGGAGTAATTCCTTCCCTCCTTACTCACTTGAATCCAGTGGAAGTCAATAAATAGAATGTGAGGAAGGTGTTGATGGCTCTGACCACCCTCCTCAAGGACTCTTCGCACACCCCATCATCTCCCCCACGAGACAGATCTGTGTCATTTAACCTGCTTTCAGAGTTTGAAAGCACTTTCTCTTTTGGCTTTCAAACCATTTTTTCAATTATGATCAAACAGCTCCCACTAATCTCTTTTAAAAGCGAGTACGTGACTGAGCCAGGATTCGAACACAAGTTGCCTGACTTCAGAGCCCAAGTTGCGTCTTGCTGGTACCCATTACAGCCCATCCTGGGGCCGCAGTGCCTGCTCCTGAGTGATGTTGATGACTGGTCTGCCGAGCCCACCCTGTCAGCAGGGAGATTACTGTGTTTACAGAGGGCTAGAGGGAGGTGCAGGCGGGAAGAAATCTGCACCAAAGGGTCCCAAGACAGAAGGAACAGAAATGGAAGTGGATGCCCCTTCTTCCCATGCTCGCCGTTTTCCACACACAGATGCTCGGAGAACATGCTCAACATGAACGTCTTGACATCTGAATTAATTAGGATAGAGGTTCACTTAAATGTTACAAAGACCCAAAACAATAGTAGCTTAAATGAGTCAGTATTAGCGACTCTCTCTCTCTCTCTCTCTCTCTCTCTCTCTCTCAGTCACCAGTCCATGTATAAGCCATCTGGCGCTTAAATGACACCTCCATGTTGTCATGTACTCAGGCTTGTTCTATCTCTTCACAGTCCATTGAGCTGAACTTGGTCACATGACCACACCTAACTGCAAGGGAGGCTGGGAAATGTAGTTTTTAATTAGGTGAGCATAAACCTAGCTAAAATTTGGGGGAATTCCTTACTAAAAAAAATTTGCAGTTTTTATCACAAGTTTTCGAGTACTTGGCAGTGACATATATTTCATACACACTCGTGTGTGTATTCGACTATCTTATACATTCCCTACCACACTGATAATCACAGTGAATAAATATTTTGCTGTGATTTTCCCCCCAGCTACTTTGCATCAGTCAGGTCCCAGTAGGGAAGATGTGACACACTCAAGCAAGTCATTGAGGAGAGTTTGATAAATAAACCATGTAGAAGATGTAGGCAGGGTATAATACTTCAGGGCTAGCAACAGCAGTGTATCAGTCTGTGCTCGCTCACCCGGATATGGGTGAGCCACTAAGCCCTTGACCACCTATCCCCAAACTTTCACAACGTGTCTGTGTCTGCCTGTCTGTCTGTCTCTGTATATATAAGAAGAACGTATTGTCTTGTTTAAGCAAAGTCATCATTACTTGTTGCTTGTTTCTCTTCATGCCCGATTTCTTTAGGGAGTGGACATGAGATAGACTGCTTTGAAACTGAAGACAAATTTCCAGTCTTTTTTCTACCACTTAAGCTATGTGATCTTGCAGTGGCCAGTTAACCTCTCTGAGCTGTGCCATGCTTGTTTGTCAGGTGGGGATACCACCACCTGCCCCAATTTCTTCTGACAGCTCTGATGGGACAGAACTGACAAGAAAGGGTGGAAGTGTTTTCTCGGGGTGTAGAACACTACAAAGTGGACAAATATATTGGTGAAACCCAACCAGGAATTCATAATCTAACACATTTTAGCTCTTTCCTCTTCGAAGTCATAGCAACTTCTGCAGTCAGCTTAGCCTGGCCCTCCCCCAAGGATCAGAGTCATAGGAATGTCCTTACTAGGCCCTTCAAGGCCTGATACGATCTAAGCCTTGCCTAGTTTTTTAGCTTCATCTCTCACAGCTCTTCCCACGCTCACTATCCTCCAGCCACCATGGCCTTCTTTCCACTCCTGACAAAGCTGTGTCCATTCCCACTTCTGCTCTGTAGCTCTGGCTGTTTCCTCCGCTCATATCTTCACATGATTGACTTTCGTATAGGATGCAGGTTTCCACTTAAATGGCACCTCCTCAGAGAGGCAGTCCAGGACCATTTAGTCTAAAATTCTCCCTGTGACAGACACGCCTATATCTCCACCTTCTTACATTATTTTAATGGCACTCATCACTCTGCAAACCTTATTGACTTTTATCTTTGCCTTTACAGTCCACTCATGAGGATGTACACTCAGTGAGAGCAGGGACTTTGTTGCAAGAATAGCATCTGGGATGTGTTAGGCGCTAAACTTTTATTCAATCAATGAACCAGAAGAACATGCCTGGAGAGAGCAAGCTGTGAATTGCTGGTTGGTGGGATGATGAATACCTATATTAGGGACCCCCACTTAACTACCATGGCAGAGACTGATAAATATCTCTCAATACCCCTGTTTCCTCCCTTTAGTAATAGAGCCTCCAAATTTTAGCTAAAAACTTGGCTAATTAGAATAAAGGTTACATTTCAGCTAGGTGTGCCAACATAATTAAGTCAAAGCAGAAATCAAGTGTGCTTTTCAAGATAATGCTCTTGAAAGGAAGAGGTGTACCTCCCCTCCGGGCTTTACCCTTCTCAGAAAGAAGGCTGGAATGCAGACCTGATGTCAGGAGCTGGGCAGCCACCTTGTATCACCATGGACACCATGTGTTAAGGATGATTATCACAAGATAGAAGGAAGCTGGGTCCCTGATATGGGTGAGCCACTAAGCCCTTGACCACCTACCCAGATTTCTACTTGCATGGAAAAGAAACTTTTATCATGTTCCAGCCACTATATTTAGAGGTCTCTTTGTTAAAGTGTCTTAATTTTTATCTTAACTAATGTCTCTTACTTTTCCTATAGTTTCAGTCATTGATGTTGCTATAAACGATTTCATACTACTTCCGCCAATCTGTTTGGTCCTAGCAACAGTTGAAAAGACCTCCCTTTTGGAAAATATATTCAAGAGAAATGACCATTCCCCCTCATCCACATCTAGCTAAGCTTCTGACAGAGACAAATGTTTATTGAGGTTTGGTTCTCCCTGGGATTTGAAAGAGTCTTTCCTCCCAGTTATCTGAGATCCCTTCTTTGAAGCAAGTGCATTGGTTTTTGGCTTGCTACCTTTCAGTAATAATTTATCTTCTCTGGGAAATTCAGGAAATGGAATCTGTGGATGCGTTCTAATCGGAGAGGGAGAACTTGGCTTTTTTTTCCTTCTTCTTCTTCCGACTTTCAAGCCTCATCAGAAAAGACAGCATCTAAATTTAAACCGGAACTTGAAACCTCTGTGCATCTTGGGGGTGGGGGGACTTTGATAACTCTGGCAAAGGTTTTGTTGGAACAAGGTTCACGTTTTCTTTAGTGAGGCTGTTTCACTTCTAATCTTCTCTTGTCTTTAAAAATGAACACTATATTTTCCATAGGGACTCCCGGAAGCTGAAGCAGAATCACTTTCTTTGCATAACCCTGGTTTTGTTACAAAAGGTGGGCTGCCATGGAAGTGTCTGCTAGTCCAGGATGGAGAACAAAGCTGCTGCAAAGGAGCCTGGGAGTCTTGGACTCATGCCAATTCTTTTTTTTTTTTTTTGGTCCGTGTCCATTGGTTGGGAACAAGGCACGTGCTAAGCATTGTGGCACATCGTGGGTTTACCAGGATGCCAAACTTCAGGGCCACTCACTCCCATAAGCCCCTTCCCCTGCTGGGAAAGGCCCCGCAATGTGCACACATGGCCATATGTTTTGTAAAATTCGCAAAAGGAAGGGTTAAGACCCTTCTCTCTTTCTAGTCCGATTTCCCCTTCATTACACTTTCCCTTGTGGCCTCAGACGTTTGTGGGATCCATCAAAAGGGAAGTTGAATTGCTAATATGTTTAGTTTTGGTTTAATGGTATCTTTTTCTGTGGTTTGCAGTTATTCTGTGTATAGTTATTCTCAGGCTGTCCTAGAAGCTCTAGAAATATGCCTATGATCCAGTTTGTGGCATGAACATGTCCTACAGCACCTGGCCCCCCAGATATGTGAGGAGTAGAGGAAAACACTGGCTAGAGGAAAGGTGAGATTGTCCAGAGTAAATAATATTAAAAATAATATTTATACGAAGAAATGGAACATGCAGGTCTCAAAATGTAAGGGAAACACTTTGCAGTGTAGAAGGCAGCTCATTAATAAAAATATGATGTTATTTTAATGGCTTCTATACCATTGATATGGGTCAGCTTTTGAAAATTTATCTCTTTTCTCATGCTAAATAAATGTTCATTTTTATACTTAGTGGTGCATTCATAATTTTATTTTATTTTTCTTAAATGGGACCCCTGAATAGTATAAACTTCAGGCCCCACAAATCCTGAATTGGCTCTGGCTATGGGGCAGGCACCAACTGACACATTCTCTAGCATTGCAATGACTAGAGTTTTCATTTTACAGCAGAATGGACTGATATTTAAAGAATTCTTTATACTGAGAATTGGTAAACAACAGCCCGTGGAACAAATGTGGCTCATTGCCTACTGTTGTAAATAAAGTTTTATTGGAACATGGCTGCGTTCATTTGTTTGCACATTGTCTATAGTTATCACACTATAGAGGCAGTGTTGACTTGAGTAGTTGCACCCAAACCTCTGGCATGCAAAGCTTAAAACATTGACTATCTGGCCCTTAACAAAGAAAGCTGACCCGTTCATACCATGGACCCCTGAGAGAGGGCTGATGGCAGGCCGTGTTCCTAAGAGACCTGATCAATGTTTTGTCCACATAGCTGTCAGGAAGAGTCCTGAGGCTCTCTCATGGACCACACCCAAGCCAGGACATGTCCATTAGAACCACCCTTTTCCAACTGAGCCTTGATTATATGTCTCTTCTCCTGCTCAAACACTTCTGATGGCTCCCCGGTGCCCACAGGACTCGTTAGCCAGCAGGCATCCACACTCTTCTCTGATCGGGCTGGATCCCGCCTCTCCCATATCCTCCCTACTCTCCTACATATTCTCTCTTCTGGCCACGTGAGTCACTGTGGCTATTTCTGCCTCAGTATCCACTGACCAGAGGAAGAACGTTGGTGAGCTAAAAGTCAAACACTGGTCCGCCTGGCTCCAAAATGTACACTTTTCATCACTGTATTAGACTGTTCCACTGACAGAATTATTTATTGAATTCTGAGGTGAAGCCAGGAACATGGTCATCCAGATAAAGACTACATTTCCCAGTCTCCCTTGCAGCTGTTCATGGCCATGTGTCTGAATTCTGGCCAATGGGATGTGAGAAGCCATGGCATGTACAACATCCTGACTGTGCTATCAAAGTGTCCTCCACTTCCTCTTTCTTCCTTCCCCCTGGCTGAGTGAGCAGCAGCCTTCTTACACCACAGTGGGGAAGCCTCACGTTGAAGATGACAGAGAAAACTAATGCAAAGAACTCGGGTCTCTCATTCTCATGAAGCCACCCCAACATCCTGGATCACTTATGCTCAGATTATTGCATAGGAAAGAAATAAACTTATATCTTATTTAAGCCCCATCTTTTTTGGCCTTTACTGTTGAGGCTAAACCTTTATTCTGACTAGTAAATAACCCTCTCACCACTGTCACATCTATCAATTTTTATGGCTTTTTCTTCTGAGGGGGGTGTAGCAAGAGGCTGGTGGACTGGTGTCATGGGCTGGTAACAGACACCCAAACTCTCCCAATGCCTCCAGCCTTCACGGAGGAGACACGGCCACATTCAGGTCCCAGATCCAGATCTCAGAGCCGCTGTCTTTGGAACACACCTCTTTGTCCAGGGCTCATTTCTCTGGCCAGGGCTATATTACAACATAAACACGGTGGACTGTTTCCACAGCAACTTCACGCTTTGTAGGAAGGAAGCTGGAACTTGGACAAGGGACAAGTTCTCCCCTGGGGAAGAGAGCAGATTGTGTTGGACCCTTCTTGGAGTGGATCAGGTTAGCTCCTTCTCAGCTAGGAGTCAACAGTGTCATGCTTCAGAGCAAATAAGCTGAGGATTTGCCTCATGGACTCTCTGTCCACTTCTACTTGGCTGTTCCGGGCCTCTCCTTCCTCCCTGGTATTGGTCAAGAACAGCAGTAAACAGTGTTTTGTGGAAAGGCTGGACTCCCACAAAATGCTTTCCCAACTCACCGGTTACACTGCCTAACATTCCATCAGCAAGAAATGAATAACTTTGGCTTAAGCCTAACCTCTTCCTCCCCAGTCCTTGTTTATGGGGAAAGAACAGCTGGCCCTATAAAAATAATTGGAGCTACAATTTATGTTGACTGGGTTTCAACTTCTAAATTCTGCACAGGGCTTGCTGGAAAGAGCAAAGAACAGGATCACCCCTGTCTCCCTAGTGGAGTTTGGGGATGGAGCTGCCTTTGAAAGAAGCAGAATGTGGGTAGCTCATTAGCACCTGTCTCAGTGTGAAGTGAACTACCAGGTCCGTCTTCCCAGGTAGGCAATTCCCTCTTCATGTTCAAGCCCTAGAAATCCGGGGACCATTTTTGCTATCACATTTAAAGATTGAGTTGACTTAGGCTCCTGAAAGTGTCCATCACATGATTTGGCTTACAACATGGGCTCAGTAAAGTTTGCTGAGTGAGAAATAAGTCAGTCAAGTTCCCAGAAGGAAAAGATGGTGCCACAAGCTGGGTAATTTGAAGGGAGTTGAATAAAAAGACTATTTATAAAGGTGAGGGCAGGATGCAGAGATACTCTAGGGAGTGGGAGCGTTTGTGAATAGTATTAGCAAATCAGGGAGGGGTTCCTAGGTTTAAAGGGGTGAGAGGAAGTAGCAGTTATTGGCACTTTGAAGGAGAAACTCCTATGGAGACAGCTACTTTGAGAGGAGCTGTGACCTGTGGTTGAGGTCACCTCCAGGCCAAGGAAAATACCCCAGAGTACATACTACAACCTGACACTACGTCTACCTTCTTGCTTCCTCCTGGGGCTTCCCATTGGCTAAACCCAACCAGAAGTTGGCGAGCATGGTCCACACAATTTCAACTCCCAGGCACAGAGCAGGATGGGGCAGAGTGGAGAGTGGACCTAAGGCACATGGGAAATACCTTCTACAAGTAGATATGAGCAATACGCAATATAATTAGAACTTTTAGAAATGACTGTCATTCATCAGAACTCCTCCTAACATGACATTATGTTCAGGGATGGAAAATAAATCAAAGCAACAGGTAACAATTATTGAGTGCTTGCTGCATGAGACACTTTACAAATATTACTGAATGTTCACAACAAGCCAATGAGGTAAGCACTCTCCTTATCCCATTTTACAGAAAAGAAGACAAGGCATAAAGAGATGAACCGTCAAGGTCACCACCACTGGCAATGCTGCTGGGAAGCAGACTCGGAGTGTGACCTGGAGGAGTTCACTCAGAGCACCTGTGCAAGGGAGGAGGCAGATGCAGGAGTGGGCACAGGGACAGGCTGAGCCGTGACGGAGGCTCAAAGCCTTCGCTGACTGCATGGACAGCTCTGGGACTAGAATGGCCCTTTAACGTTGTCTCCAGTTGGGCCAAATGGCTGGGTCTTTACACCTCTGCCACCATCGGCCATGATATGTGGGCCACCCCCAGAAGAGTGTGACTGCAACTGACAAGATCCCCGAGGGAGCTGACAGCTGAAGGCTCTCCCAGTGTCTGTGGACATCACAGCATCCACGAAGCAAGTGGCAGAGCAAGGTCTCCGCTCCAAGGAGACACTGCTCCTGCGCCACTTTCCTTAGAACAAAATGCGACACCGTCACAGCAAGCAGAACAGTCTATAGCAAGCAGCCCCTGACTGGTACTTCCCCAGCCCACCTCTTCCACAAGCTCAGTCCCCAGCTCGGCCACCATGGAGGCTTTATCCCATTTCCGGCTGGCACGTGAGACCTGGGGTGCATTCGCTCCAGCGTTCACCCTGTTAGCTTTTTTGGAATGCTCCTGAATGTGGGGAGTCCCGGAACATTCCAGAATGTTCTGTACCAACCCAGCTCTAGTTACCTGTCATCTTTCTCCCTGCGTTGGACCTGCACAGCAGAGCCTCTCCTATGCCAAGTCAGCGTGACTCATGAAAACTCCTCAGAAAGAGACAGTCTGGGGGCCAATCCACTATCTCCCAATCAGCCCTGATAGGTGGGTTTCGTTCCCAGACCTGGAAGAGACGGCCACTTGTGTGAGCACAGTGAAGTGTCAGTTGTCCCACTTAGGGGTCAGGTTATATCATGACAGATGTCTTTAAACTCCAGTGTGGTACTCAGATTGGCGAGAGGCTTCATGAGGGGAGGGAAACGGAGTCTCAGAGAGGGTGATGATATGTGCAGGGCCAGGATTCAAACTCGGGTCTGTGGCCTGCAGAATTGGAGCTCGTGGGCGGGGGACCCTGGGGAAGTGGCTACTGGTCTAGGAAAGCCTGCGACAGCCTTGGGGAGAGAGATGCAAACCATGCCCCCTTCCTCACCCCGTCCCCCAGCTCTGAACCCGTCCCTGTGGGGCCTGGGAATTGGGTCAGACAAATCAAATATACAAAGCCCGGCCTTTGTTTGACTGTCTTATCTAATGTGCCTTCTCCTCCCCTGGACAGCTGGGTCCTATCAGATGAGTGGGGACTATTAGGGCACGAGCCTCTCCCACTGGCCTTTGAATCCATGGGAGACCAGGAGAGCTCAGGACCTGGGGCACTTCCATAGAAAGGGGTGGGGGTGGGCTGTGTTGGGGGCAGCCTGCCCTAGGCACCTTGTCCTCCATTAAGCCCAATGGGTGGATGCTGGTCTTGCGTCCCAGCGATCCCCTCTGCTGGACTATAAAACCACGGTCTCCTCTCCACCCCCAAATCCGAAGGAGGGACAAAAAATATTTGCCCCCAATTTACTCTCTTCCAAGATGACTCAAAGAACCCCCACCCCATCTTACACCCAAGTCTAAAGTTTTTAGTACAACCTTTTATGGCCATCTTGGCTTCTCAGGAGAACTGCACCTTTAAAGGGCTGGGACCCTCTTGCTTAAGCCAAAGGATAGCAACCCTAAGGATACAGCTCAGGAGCTGGTAAAGGTGGGCAAGGCCAGGTGCGTGTATGTGCTGTATGCGCGTAGGAGAAGGGATGGTGTATGGGGGAATATCAGGTAAATACTAAGTGATGGGGCATTTAGTACCTTGTAATCATTAGTGGATTTTTAAAATAGTCTTCTTTGTACCATCCATCCAATCGCTTGAACCCTTTCCTGGTCACCCATGCTATTGAAAGCACTGATTCTGCTTTCAAAAATCTTATTTCTGAAGTCTTACACACTCTGTGCAGAAATATCAGGAAAAACAGGAATAAATGTAAGAAATCACCAATTGTCTTAACTATCCCTAGAGTAGTAACATGGGGAGGGTGGGTGCCTTGTCCTCTGTTTCCATGTATGATGTCTCTTTAACAGGAAGATATTCTGTGTATTGATGTACACCTTGCTCTTTGCATTTCCCGATGCCACGCGTGAGCTTTCCCAGGCCAGCCCAGCCCACGTTCTCCTGCAGTGCCATCTGGATCAGCTGCAGGGGCCGCCACTGGAGGCATTCCGTCCTCACCAGGTCTTTCCTGGTGAGCATTTCCGTCACGTCCAGCCCCTCAATAAGGCCGTGGTGATCTGCCCATATCTCCACTATTGTCCCATGCTGGGTCCTGTCCCCCTTGATTGGGAATCTGGTCCTCACTCTGCTTGGTGCAGGGCACAGGCTCAATCAATGCTGGCCGGCACTTCTTTCTCTGGAAAGCTCCGGATCTTTCTGGAGTAAATACCTTCCTGCCTCCTTCTCCAGCTTCCTTTCTTTCTCACCTCTGCCCCTTTCTTGTCTTCTTTGGCCTTCTCTCCCTCTCCCACCAACTGCTGCCTAATTCTTTTGTGCCTTCAGTCTGCCTCCCCAGAGCCCTGCAGGGACAGGCTGGGACTTCTCGCTGTCGTCACTCATTTCTAGGCATTTGAGGTCTGCCTAGACTAGGACAGGGGTTCCCAAACTTCCCATCAGTGGAGTCGCCCAAGCAGCTTGTGAAGCACGGACTGCAGGCCCCCACGCCCAGAGTCTCTGACTCAGCAGGTCTGGGGAGGGGCCCGAGAATGTGCATTCCTAACACGTTCCCAGGGCTGTGCTTTGGAATCGCTGGCCCAGCGCACAGCTCCTCCCAGGCCTGGCAGGTGAGGAGCAGGGCAGGTCCAGCCTCTGAAGCTAAGCCCTCCAACCCACTGGATAGGTTGCCTCAGGCAATTGGGTTCAACCTTTCCTTCTAGGCAAAGGCAACAACAACAGCACCCCCATTGGGATGATTGTAAAGACACCATTTGCAAATGCCTTTGGCACAGAGCCCTGCATGCAGCTGGCGCTCGCCATGTGGCATTCGGTCCTAGCCTGCTTGGGCTGCTCTAACAAAATACCAAAACCTGGGTGGCTTGTAAACAACAAACATTTCCCACGGTTCTGGAGGCTGAAGTCCAAGATCATGGCACCAGCAGGTCTGCTGTCTGGTGAGAGCCCATTCCCCAGACTTCATTTTTAGCGAGAGTCTGACCTTCATCCAGAAACCCCAGGATTTTCAGAGATTAAATAAGAACAGCAGAAAAGAAGTGACCCCATGATGGTGGGAAAGAGGGTTCAGGGGACCCAGATGCCAGGGAGTTGGCCCCAGCCGGGCTGGCTCTCACCTCTGGGGGCCAGTCCGCTTCCCCCAGGCAGACAGCAGCACGGAGCATGGGGAGAGAGGTTGAAAGTATAGAGATAAATGCTAATCTCTAGTATAAACATTTCTCAGGGCTGGACACTCTCTGAATGTGCCATAATCCCCCACCGGGGAGGGGACGAGATAGCTTGGGAGGCCAGGCTGGTATGGGAAGAGCAAGGGAGATTGGGTCGAGATGGGAAGAAACAGGGCCAAAGAAACCCATCATTTATGTGCCTGACAACCCTGGGAGCAGCCCGACTGGAGACACAGCAATCCTCAAAGCGACAAGGGGTACAAGAGGAGTGATCATGGTGAGGCAAACGGGGCAGCAGGAACCCTCCCCTCAGATATCACAGGGGGGCCCAGTCTCTGCACTGGTCAAGGGTGATGAGCAATCCATGAACTGATTGGTAAGTCAGCCAGGGACCTTGAGTGTGACCTTGGCAAGTTGCTTTCCCTCTCTGAGCCTTTGTTTTCCCATCTTTTAAATGGGGTAGTAGTCCCTCCTTTACCTATCAGAGCAGAGATGATGCTCTATGTATCTTGATGAAATCAGGCAAAACTAAAAGAGTAGGACCCTTCTTGAAAAAGAAGAATTTCTCAAAGACAAGCAGAGTGGGGACAGGTGGAAGAGGAAAAAGGTAGTTGTAGGCAAAACAGCTTGGTGCAAAGAGTGCGGCTACCCTCCTGCAGGCTTGGGTTCGAGTCTCAGCTCCTCCACTTGCTAGCTGGGTGACTTTGGGCAAGTCACTTGCCCTCTCTGAGCCTCGGTTCCCTCCACTGTAATAGGAACATAAAGATAGTGGCTGCCTCATTGAGTTGAGGTGAGAATGAAATGTGATCATGTGTATAAAAGGCTGGGCACAGCAGTTAACAGAAATTCTCAGTAAACACTGGTGTCATGCCCCCGTCCCCGGTACAATGAGACTACCTGTGGCCCATGGTAGGTGGCATTTTCCAAGGATGCCTGCAGTGATGTCCCTTGTCCACCATGCCCTTCTGTAATGCTACCTTGCTACTCTCGCACCAAGAAGTGGAATCAGTTCCCTCCCCTCTGAATCTGGACACCTTAGCGACCCACCTGTGACTAGTGGAATCTGACAGAAGTGATGCTGCATGATTTCCGAGGCAGAGGCCAAGGTCACGTAGCCTCCACTTTCTCTAGGAGTTCCTTCGTGGGACCCAGCCGCCATGCCGAATGGAGCCCAGGCGGAACCTAGCATTCCAGGCAGCCCCACCCAGGCGCTAGATATATGATTACGGAGCTTCCAGATGATTCCAGCTGTTCAAGCCACCACTAGCCATCTGTCTTTTAAGCTGAAGCTCCAGATACTGTGGGACAGAGATAAGTGACCTCCCATGGGCCTTGTCTGAGTCCTGGCCTGCAGAACCTGTGAACCTAATAAAACAGTTGTTGTTTTACACCATTCACTTTGGGGGATTGCTTATGCAGCAATGGATAATGGGAAATGGGCTGATGAGGTTCGAGTCCCTTGTAGCACAAACTGGTCAAGGACTTCTTATCCCTTTCGCTGCCTTGTTGAAATTCCAGATTCATGAAGCCCCTGTGCTTACCCCAAAGTGTGATGGGGGTATCAGGCTCCCAACCCCACTGATCATATAGGAGGGGTCCTGCCAAGCAGGGGCGGGGCCTCTGGGGAATTTGCCTGCCGGGATGAGTCTCTTTTCCCTCCCACTTCAGCCATGTCATCCTGATGCTCATCCACGTGGAGCGATAATATCAACCCCAAGAAACACTACCAATACACAGATTACAAAGCGGGTGGATAATATCGTATTAGAGTAACAGATTCCCAAGGGCACTGTCCTGGAAAGAAGTTTCATATAATAGCTTTGAAGACAGGGTGTTCACACGGACAAATGAGAAAAGTAATGGCAAAAGTCAGTATTCAGTTAGAATTTTCCATCACAAGAGACAGAAAACCTAAAACTGACTTAAGCCCCAAAGGCAACCAGCTGGCTAAAGTAACTGAAAAATGCAGTGCATGGAAGAATGGCTTGAAAGAGGCCTGGTGGGTCTCTCTGTCTCTCTTTCTGGCCATGTTCAACCTCCCTCAGACTTAGCTTTCCCTAAGCAGCGGCTGATGGCAACTCTAGGATTACATGCTCGCCTGCAACACATGAAGGGAACATGCTTTTCCACTAGAAGACCCAGGGAAAGTCTAGAATGCACCAGTTGGCTCTAATAGAATCATGTGGCATCTGCTAATCAATCCTGAAGGTAGAAAGGGCTGTGATTGGTCATCTGTGGCTAGGGGTGGAGCCAACAGCACAGATTACAAGGACTGAAGAGGAGAGCATTTCCCCAGAGGAAAGTCACAGAGTGTTGTTATTAGGAAAGTACAGCTGAGGGGCCAAAGCTTACACACATGGACCCCGGCAACCACCTGCTGAGTGCCTGGATGGAGCCAGGCCCTTCCCCCATGCTGTTATCAGTCCTGTCACATCATTATCATCCCCATTTTGCAGATAAAGAGACTGAAACTCAAAGAGGTCAAGCCATTTGCCTGGGTCCCTCAGGGAGAGAACTGGGCTCTAACCATGGCTACCCGACGGCAAAACTCATGCCTTGGCCCCCTGTGCCAGAAAGTCACCCGCTCCTTTTGTTCATCAGGAAAAAACAAAAACCCCCAAATGTAATGAATGACATTCTCATATCCCACACACACTCAACTGGGGTTATGTTCAATTCCCGCCATAGGACATCTAGCCTGCCCTGTTCTCCACCTCTGCAGTACATTCTAGAGCAGTGGTTCTCAACCCTTTAATACAGTTCCTCATGTTGTGGTGACCCCCAATTTCATTGTTACAAATTGAACATAATTAAAGCATAGTGATTAATCACAAAAACAATATGTAATTATAGATGTTTTCCGATGGTCTTAGGCGACCCCTATGAAAGGGTCGTTCGACCCCCAAAGGGGTCATGACCCACAGGTTGAGAACCGCTGTTCTAGAGAATGGAGATGAGGTATTCATTATACGATCAGCCTTAAGTTTTCTAATGTACCCCCAGGTACTGATCACCAGCTTCAATAATTGTCAACGTCTGTAACATCATTTCATCTATTCCCCACCCACTCCCCACCCCAAATCTGATGATGATGTTAATGATCATCTTCACAGACTTTTTTAAAAACCTACTTGAATTTATTTTTTAAAAGTATAAGGAGTTACCTTTAGTGGGGTAGTGAAGTTGTAAAGTCCACAAGAAAGGCAAGAATCACACATACCCCAAACTTGCCTTTACGTACCATCTTCCCTCAGGTGGAGGACCAGTTGGCTGCCAGAGGTTGTGGCTGGGTGGGCCACGCTGTACACACACTATCAACTTGACCTTTAGCATCATACTCAGCACATGGGAGCCGAAAAAACACAGGAGACTCGCTCCCATCTGGCCCTTTGCCAGCCTCACTTGGGGGCAAGTGCTCATTGAGCTAAATGGTGGGCATAAGAAGAAACTGAGGCCCCAATAAGTTACCCCCTACTGAGGTCCTTTCCTTCTCTAGCTCTGTTTGAAGTGTGCCCCCACATAAATATATGCTACCAGTTCACGGTCTTAGATCTTTCAAATTATGGTATTTGAGTTCCTCCCAGTGCCAGAAGCGTGTGCCATGTGCCCTGGCCTTGTCTTGGGCCAAATGCCCAGGATGCAATGAGCCCCCGTGACATCCCTGGTGAGAAGAGGTCAGAAGGCCCAGGCTGTAGCCACGTCGCCCGTGTCCTGCAGCATCCCAGGCTCTGGCTGGCTGGTGCCCACGGACGGGCCTCTCCCTGGGACTGTCCTTACCATGGACAGTGAGCCGGGGAGGAAAGGAGTGAGTCCACCTCCCACCGCTCGCCTTCTGGGACCGGCCGACTTGCTGGCCATTAACCAGCAAAGCCACAGCATCCATAAAATTAATTTCCTTCCTAATATATACAAGACTTTCTCTAGGAGAAGTAGGGGCCGATCGGATCAAAGTGTGTAAGTGGTGTGCTTATGCTATCAGTTTCAACCCCTTAATGCCCTCCTGTCAAAACAAAATCCTCAAGAAAGGCTTTGAGGGGAATCACATGGGCATAATGGCTTTCCCAAAGAGAGGCCTAAGTACTTGGTAACATATACAGAGCCGACTATTAGATCGGCTGGTGTAATTGTCCTTATATTTTAATGTAAACACGCCTATATTAGCCGGGCGCTTCATCCCTCAGCAGACACGCAGGGCAGGGCAGGCGGGGGAAGGGAAGATGGCTTTAGTGGGAACATCAGCCAGGGGAGGAGGCTGTCAAGG
>NW_005356712.1:5195701-5211022 GCF_000412655.1 Myotis brandtii
CCAAGGAGGGAGGCAGGGGCACGTTAAGCAGACCTATCTGGCTTTTATTAATAACACAAACGCCTGGTTCCTGGGTGGCACTGTGAACTTTTGTTTTCCCCAGGGAATGTTCCCACCTAGGTTTTGCTTTGCCCTTGAGGCAACCTCTCAAGGTGGACTGGGAAGGAGAGGACCCGTTTCACAGATGGGGAAACTGAGGTTCGAGAAGGGTTTTAGAACCTGGAGGGAACAGATTCACACTCGGAAGGAGTAAAAAAAAAGACAGTGTTATTTACAAAGGTGTGGGCTGGGTTAAGGGAACTAATAAGGATGGTGGAGGATCCCGAGGCTAGCAAGGTGGGGAAATCATTGTCACCTTCGGACCCACTGAGGCCGCCTTTAATAGAGGAATGCAGGCACCCCAAGCCCACGTAGGGCTGGCACAGAGGGACCCAGGGGAATACGTGCCCACAGCTCTCTCCTGCCACCCTCTTCTATTGGTCTCCTCTTGGCAAAGTCCAACACGAAGCCAGAGGAAGAGTAGCCTGGGTCTCTCAAAAGCACAGACAGCAAAGAACGGCAGATGCAAATGAAGGATTCCCAGCCCCCGGTTCAGAGGCACAATTAGGATGCACCGCAGGCTTCTCGCAGCCCGCCTGGTTCTGCGCCTGGTTCTGCCCGAAGGCTCAGTGGCAGTTACTGGGGGAGGAATTAGCCCACCCTTCTCCAGGGCCAACTCGGAAAGCTGGGGTCAGGCTAGATTTCCATTGACTGACACCCGGTGGGACGGAGAGCAGGATTTGGAAACCTGTGGATGCCTCAAACTTCGGCTTCATTTTGCAAATCCGCCAGTGCTGTGCACTGAGGTCTCTGTGGGGAGAGAGCATACTTTCGCCGAGTGAATACAGATAAGAGGCTGGGCCTGAAGCCTGGGTAATAATAGAATGACAGCTGGTGATTCATCGGGACTCTCCAGCGAGGGTCGATAGTAAGTTGTGCAGCCCTGTGCTCTGATGAGCTGCCCCCTCACCCCCGGGAAGCCTGCTGAACAGAAGTGTCTGGAGCCCTTTCCCTAGCTCGTTTGCAGTGGCTGCCATTCACATGAGCATCACTTAGCCACATGGCACGCCCAATGGTCACTTGCATGAGCTCACTCCATCTTTACATCCTCACAACCACCCCCTGGAGCCACAATAGCACTTGCATTTTGCAGGTGGAGACTGAGGCTCAGCTCAGCGGCATGGAGAGGTGGTGTGGGGCAGTGGTTAGACCTGCAAGAGAAGCCGATGGCCTGGGTTCAAATCCCAGCCCACCACTTACCAGCTGTGGCATCTTGGACAAGTCACATGGCCCCTCTGTGCCTCAGTTCTGCCATCTGTAAACGGGCATTGCTAATGGTGTGTGCCTCCTAGGGTTCTTGCAAAGATCAAATCCAGGGTTTGGCAGCGTGTGTGACTTACATAGCAAGTTCGCAGCGGTAGCTTAAGCTAAATAAGTTGCCCAAGGTCACAGAGAAAGAATCAGCGGTGCTGGTGTTCAACCCTGCATCCCACAGGGGGTTCTGGAGCCAGTGCTTGCTGCACTGGTTTGTATCAATTTGCAACAGCCAACTAGTAAATGTTTAGGACTTTTGTGAGCTGGTTAAATGCAGTCATTATTAAAAATTAAGTTACATATGGTTACAATAAAATAAAATATGTTTTAAAACAAAGGCAATTAATACTCAAATGATCACTTCCTGCACTTTGGAGGTCACCGTTACCTACTGAAGGTGGAAATCCTATGGAATGGGGTGCTATTTAGTATCACTTCCTGAGTTCAGTGATGTCGGCCACGGTGGGAGTACTTACACCAGGGAAATGGACAAATGCTACAAATCAGGGCTCCCTGCCCCTGAGAGAGGCAGCTGCTCAATATTTACCAGTACATCCTAGTCTGGATCCCATGCCCTTCACTTCCCCTGAGTCGTTTTTGACCACTCTGCAGGGAATGAGAGGTAAGTGGAAAGAACTTATTTCCCAAACAGAAAGAAGGCCACTCTGGTTTGGGGGTGGAGGGGCATTTGTCCCTGATGTCAACGCATGCCTGACAGAAGGACACTGGACCGGGTGAGGAAACTTACAATGGGCTGGATCACTGTGTCAGACGACATCTGGCTATTAAGGGCAGATTTTCAAATGTTTCTATAGAGGGGGAGGGTCATGGGTGGGGCGAGAAGCAGCCCACTTCTGGGCACTGCCACCTCCTTCACTCAGCATTCTGACCCCACTTTGGGCAAATTCCTCACCTGGTGATAAGTGTGGCTCCATCTCAGGATTTTCCCATCGTGCTGACAGTTTTAAACCAACAGATTTATGAACTTTTAAGTAATAGAAATATTTAAAAGCAGACCTATTTGTCTTATCTGCAAAGATGGGAACACTCCTCTTCAGGGGGGGAAACGTAAACTCATAAAAAGAAATGATGTTGAACACGGTCTGCAGAGATGAGAGACAGGACCCCTTTGCCGCCCGGATCCAGCTCATCTCCAGGGCCTGGTTCGCCAGCCTTCAACAATTCTTGTTGCCAGAAATTCTCCCAATAATTCCGTTCCTTCTCAAATTAGTTTCTCTTGTTTGCCTTCAAATATTCTGACAAATACAGCAAAGATGATGGAGGTAACGATGGTCATGATGCTAACATTTATTGAGCATCTACTGTATGAAGAGCTCTATGCTAAGGGCTTTAGACACATGCTTGTATTTAATCCTTGGAATCCTAGGAGGTAGACAGGTAGGCTGGCAGGAGGGGGAAGAAGATCTAGGTTTTGTGGAACCTAAAGCTTATTCAATTAGAGGGTCCTCTTTAAGAAAAACTATGAAATTATCATTTTTGCAAAATCATATAATCCTATGGAAACATCACTAGGAACCTCTTCCGGGGACTTGAAGGAACCTGCGAGAATGAGGGGCCCTGAAGCTTCATTTTCATGATCTCCCTTTTACAGATGAGGTCACTGAGAGCCAAAAGGGTAAAGTGACGTATTCAAGGTCAAATGGTCTCCAAATGGTGAAGGCAAGATTTGAATCCAGGGACTTTGCTCTTAACCATGACTTCTCACTTTTTAGGGCCTCCATCACCTTGCCCTTTGCCACCTCGGTGGAATTTTCCCATTGTTTTCCAACAGCAGCCCTTTAGCCCAGGAATCTGCTCAGCCCCCTTCCATCTTTGTTGGTGCCATTTCCCGCCCAGACTTTACTGGCTGTAGGTTTCCCTCTCTGCACGCCCGCAAATTAGTATGCGATTAAATGACGAGTAATTCAGCCTCGCCAAGTTGACACATCAAACTGACCATCCCACCAGCCTGAGGCCTGAAAGGGCACGTGGGAGTGCTTCCCAGGACCTGAGGAGCGCTGTGGCGGAGGAAGAGGGGCTGCCTAAGGAGTCTTTGGAGAGGGGGGCAGCCAGCCCGCAGCCCAGCAGGGAGGGGGCAGGAATGAACAGCACATCCTCCCGGTGCTCCCACCCTCCAGCCCTGGCTGGTGCCTCCCTTCCCAGCACAGAGAGGGAGGGGTGGGGATAGGTGGAGAGCGGATCAGGAGGGGCAGATGCAATCCTCCAGCAGGGGTGGTAAGGAGGGCAGTGAGGACCATCCAGGCCCAACATGCAGAGTGAGAAGGAGAACAGGGCTAAGAGAGGTGCCCGAGGAGCATCAGCAGCCAGAGAAGGACCCCACTGGGAAAGTGCCTGGCGTGGCAGGGCCTGGGCAGGATTAGTCATCCACGTTAACCTGTCAGATGTGCGGGCACCAGCACGCTTGACTCCCGGCACTTCCCTTTGGCTAACACTCCATCCCCTCACCTCGAAAAACACAAAAAGGATCTCTGAGCTTCTCACGGACAGAGCTGACGCCCACGGCAGCTTGGGATGTGTGTAAAAAGCCAGGAAGGACATACTTCCAGTTCCTAGGAGACACGGCTTCAGGTCGGTAATCAATCCCTACTGTGCGAGTGTGAAGAAACAGCTACCACAGACACCCCGATGCTGCAGCTGTTTATTAAAAATGTGTTCCCCATTACCACGATTCTACCAACATAAAAACGCTGTCTGCACCTCAACAGGGCTCCCCACGCCGAGGCTGCTGTGTGATATACGGCCTTCCTGCCTACTGTGGCTTCTTTGTTTGGGGTTCTTTGTTCCCGCCTTGCAGGTACCTAGTGTCTTAGGCACCAGGCAGGAGACATTGGGTCACAGGATTGGGAACCTCAAAGCGAGAAGGCACCCCCAGGGATGAGGTGAGTGGCATGTTGTAGAGAAAAGAACACACAAGTTAGAGCCAGATGATCATCTCGTTTACATGGGTCTTTAGTGTTCATTATGTCATTAATATAGTCATTCAGCCAGGTATTTATTTAGCAGATATTGGTTTGCACTGTGGCAGACAGACTCAAGAGTGGCCCAAAGATTCCTGAGCCTGGTGCTCACACCCAGTATAACCCCATCCCCTTGAATGTGGGTGTAACCTGTGACTCTCTTCTAGCCAACAGAATAGCCAAAGATGGAGAGGTTTTGCAAATTATGGTGCTGAGTCTGTTGTTTTTTGAGTTAATTGAAAGGAAGATTATCTTGGGTGAGCCTGACCTCATCAGGTGAAAGCCTTTACGACAGTCACACCCTGAGGTCAGACCTTCCCTTTCCTGCTGGCCTTTAAGAAGCAAACTGCCACGATTTATACAACCAGAAGAGAATAAATCCTTCCAACCTGAATGAGCTTGGTAGCAAATTCTTCCCCAGTCACACCTCCCGATAAGAACGCAGCCTAGCGGACACCTGGATGGCAGCCCTGTGAGATCCAGGGAGAGGGCCCAACTAAGCTGTGCACACACTCCAAGCCAAGGAAACCACGAAATCCTAAGTGTGTATTGTTTTAAGATTCTAAGTTGGTGGTAACTTGTTATGCAGCAATAGAAAACTAATACTATGCCAAAGCACTTACTATGTGCCAGATGCTGTGAAGATACGGATAAAATAATACACAAATGAGTATCTCCTGTTTTCATGAGGTTTTCCAGTCTGATACCACGCCAGGCACAAAGTAGACACTCAAAACGGTGGCGTTGACTGTGGACTTGGATTGCCAGCTAATTTCTCTTCTATGTGACCTGGAGTGAGTTAGGTGACCTCTCTGAGTGTTTTTCCAGATCAAAGAGATGACCAAATCTACCCACATGGTCATTGTGAGTATCTAACTCACTGAGCAAATATAAGTTATGACAGTATTTTAATTGCATTGATTTTCCTCTGGCCTTGCCCACTGTACTGAAGCACATTAAATATCGTCACCCCTTGTTCACAGGTTACATTGTTGTCTGCCCCCAATATCGGTTTGCTTTTTTCTCCCTTTGATAATACTCTAATTTGTAGCAGGGCACATGGTCATCCAGAATAAAAATTGTATTTCTCAGTTTTCCTGCCAGAGAGATTGACCATATGACTAGGTTTTGACCAACAAATATAAGTAGAAATGAGAACTGTCCTTAAGGGATAGGGCTGCCAAATAAAATAGAACCAGGTGATAGGACACCTGGTTAAATTTGTATTTCAAGTAAATGACAATTTTACATATATGTATATCACAAATGCTTATGCTAAAATTATTTATGTGGCGGGCTGGCACGGCCATGGCATACTCAGCCCCAGATTGGGCACCTTATGTGCCGCGCCAGCTCAGACAGGTTCAGTGACCCTGAGAGGGGGCAGTGAAGGATTAGAAAAGACAGACAAGAGAAGAAAGCTGGGTCTCGGTGGGACGCTGCCCTCTCTGATGGAGAGAGACAGCGCCACGGACTACAAGCCGTGTCTTTATTTTATAGCCAGATTCCACGAGGCAAAGTAAGGGCGTGGTCAAGATGTTTACCACATTCTTATGGGTTTCCATCCTACTCAATTTCATGCACCTGAACTCTATCAAGCCCACATCACTCAGGCATGTGGGGCCGTGTTCAGACCATAGGTTCAAGCTTACAACTACAGCTGATGGCTATAATTGTGCTGGAAGGGCTCTGCCGCCCTCCAAGGGACTTGTACGTGGCCATGAGAGGACTGTGCCCTCCCATTAGTCTGAGGCTTGAACCTGTCCAAACACTGTAGCCACTCTCCACATATTTATCCAAAATTGAAAATGTAACCTGTATTTAATTTAATTGGGTATCCTATAGTTTTGTTAAATAAGGGAGAAACTAGCCCATTCTTTCCCCCTTTTTCTAAACTGCTATTTGCAGTGTGATAGCTGGAGCTCCAGCAGCCATTCTGGGCCATAAGGATGAGGCCACACTTTAGGGATTTTGGAATATTGAGCTGGGAGGAGTCTGGGTTATTTGGGATATCAGCAGAGTGGCCAGGCCAGTTCTGCACTGACCATCTCTGGGTTTATCTATAGATATAAAAAAGCCTAAGTGCCTGTTATGGCCGGACGACCAGCCGGTAGCTATGACATGCACTGACCACCAAGGGGTAGACGCTCAACATAGGAGCTGCCCTCTGTGGTCAGTGTGCTCCCACAGCCAACCTCCTGCACCCGGCCAACCTCCCATAGTCCCTCCCCTCCACCGGCCAGCCCCAATTGGCCCTGATTGGGACTGGGCAAGATGGCCCAAATCAAGGGACCCCATCTGTGCACAAATTCATGCACCGGGCCTCTAGTTTTACATAAGAGAAAAATACACATCTATTTTGTTTAGGCCAGTGGTCGGCAAACTGTGGCCCCTTGAGTGTGGCTCTTCCACAAAATACCACATGAGGGGGCGCACGTACAGTGCAATTGAAACTTCGTGGCCACACTCAAGGGGCCAAAGAGCCGCATGTGGCTTGCGAACCGCAGTTTGCCGACCACTGGTTTAGGCTATAGTTATTTGTGTATTTCTGTTTCATGTAGCAGAACCTAACCCAAATTATTACATGGCTCTTCCAACTCTAAAAAGAACTAAAGTAGGTATTGCTCCTACCCGTTGAGTAATAATTTGATGTATACCAGGCACTGTACTAGACCCTTTGCAAATATTGTCTCATAACAGTACAATAATTCCAGGAGGAAGTTATTATCTTTGTTGAGCAGGTAAGTAAACTCAAACACAGAGCAGTGAAGTAACTTGTCCATAGACACACAGCCAATAAGTAGTAGCAGAGATAAGATCTGAACCCCAGGTCTGGCTGCCTTCAAAAGTCCTTTTACCCCACTTTTAAAAATATATTTTATCCAAACTGCTTTTTGCTACCCTCTTTTGAATCTTAATTTTCTTTAACCCAGAATCCAAGGAAGACCAGAAAATTATTTCCTCAGCCCAAGGCACATAATCACTGAGTTTAATTACAATTTTTTTAAAAGACACAAAGCAATCCCTAAAAACTGGCACAGTTTGTCCGTACCTGAGAAAGGCTGGGGTCATCAGTGAGTTTTGCTGTCAGAAAGGACAAAAGTTGTCCATCAACCACGTGTCCTTGTTTCACAGGTGGGGACCTGAGATGGAGAGAGAGCAAGGAGTCTGCCTAAGATAGTGAGAAAGTGACAGAGGGACACAAACCCAGATGTCCCCACCTCACCCAGAGGCTTCTTACCACACAGAGCTGCCTGCTGGGGGAGAACTAAGAAGACAAGGAACAGCTGTAACTGGGGAGAGAAGAGGGCAATGCTATACCCACTCCCTCATTACCTGTGATATCAGACCCTTCACCTGGGCAGAACCAAAGCTGCTGTGCCCACCCAGAAAGGCAGGGACCCCCAGGAGGAGAACAGGGGCCCAAGTGCTGTGTCTGCAAATCTTGGTGGTTCTCCTAAGCCCTTGAGTTGGAGATGAGACACATGCCTGATTCAGAGTCCTTGAGAAAGATCTTTTGTTTTTGGCTGTACTGCCAGTGCCCAGATTTTCCTAGCACAGAGCAGATATTCAAAAAATAACCTGCTGAATGATTAAATGGATAAAATATCCAAAACCTATTCTATGGTATTTAATCAAGCATCCAAAACTTTCTGCTACATATGACAGAATTGAAGTTGAGAGAGAAAACTGTCAATAACAATGACGAACATACCAATAATAACAATAATAATAGTAATAATAAGGACCACTGATTTTGCACCTACTATGTGTCAGTCTCTACGCTCAGCACCTTCACACATCTTATTTAAACTCACAACATGCCCATGATGGGGCTTCTATACCTGCCCATTTTACAAATGGGCTAGGGGTGGCTTAGATTCAGATCCCAGAGTTGCCCAGTGAGGAGGTAAGGGCTCTGAGTTCCAGCTGCCTCCCCAGTTCTGCTTGCTCTTAGTTTGCACAATCAGTTGTCTCCATGTCTCACTGGCAACGGTTCCTTCTTAGTAAATAAGGTCTGAACTTCTGCTCTGGAGACATTTCTGAGCGCCAGGTTTCTGCTGAAGATGCCTGATGCCCAAGATGCACCAAAGAGCCAAAGATGATGAAGACATCATCCCTTCCTGGGAGGGATTCCCGGGTGTTGGGGCTGTCATTGTCCCTGGTATCTCCATCCACCTACTGCCAGAGCCCAATGCTTGCCCCACTCCAACTCAGATTAGGTGGTGTCTCAAGCAGCACAGACCTTGGGCATCCCTAACACGAGGTCAGGGGTCATGCCTTCATGCCCCGATACCCCCCACATCGCCGGCTTCCCACAGTAGGTGCACTGTACACGTTTGCTGACGGACCGCTGATTGATCTGATTCTGTAAAGTGCCTCGCTCGGCCACATGAGCCCGGAGAGGCTTAATAAAGGCTTTTTGAAGATGATAAGAAACAGAGCTGGCTTGTTAAGATTCCGGGGGCCTCGGATTCTTCTTCAACGGCAATATCTTTTTTTTCTTTTTCTTTTTTTCTTTTTTAAGTGCTGGCAGATAAAGCCTGCCGACCGTCCAGTGGGTGACACTGGAGAAAGGGCTTTGGGCTTTTTGGTTTTTAAAGGAATACATTAAAAGCAGCTCATGACATTAGAATCTCTGGGCTCTAGAGGGGATGGGCACTAGATTGGCAGATTAGCCTCCAGTCCTGGTTAATAAAAGCATCGTTAGGAGAAGTCGGGTGAGACTGGCCTTATAAAGGTGGAAAGAGCTCTGGGATGGCGCTCAGGAGGCCGAGGTCTGACCAGCTCTGCCACCAGCGACTGTAGGTGCTGAATATGCCCCTTCGCATCCCCGAGCCTCAGTTTCCCCAGGGTGAAAGTAAGAGCATCCCAGAGCCCCGTGACTGCCTGTGTTGGAGGCTGACTTAGAGTGAAGGTAGGTTTCTCTTCCCAAACGCAAGATGGAAGGAGGGGGAGCCAGGGAGGGGGCTGCACCCACAGACACAGCTGCTGCTGGGGATCCAGGAAGGCTGCTGGCGAGGACACGGAGAAGATGCCTCTTCCTGTCCTTAACCCTCTCTTGGAGGCCGCAGTTCCTAACACAGGACGCTGTCCAGGGAGAGCTCCCCTTAGGGACCCTGTCCCAGTGTCACCAGACTACATCGGAGAAACCAGCCGCTTCCAGACGAGAGAGGGGAGAACACAGCAGCGGAGGCTTGGCACATTTTCCATTTGTGAGTTTCTTTAAAAATCAGAACAAAGCTCTGGAGTTGCTCCTGGAAAAAAAGCTTTACCTCTGACTTCATGGGGTTTGGGCCCCACTGATCCCAGGCAGGAGCTCCTATAATAGAATGCACAGGCGCCATCCTTAGCGAAGAAGGACAAAAAGAGAAGGCGAAAAGGAGGAGGGAAAAAACAGTGAGAAAATAACCACCATCCAAGTAGACACAGAAGCCTCCTGGTTTAGAATGTGGGCCTAGAATCTTAGAGACGGAATTGAACCCCAGCCCTGCTCCTTTCCAGCTGTGTGACCTTGGATGTGTGTGCCCTCTGGCTATATTGTCCAGGGCTCCATATTGGAAGCCGGTGCTCTTTGTCGTTCCGAACGACTTGGTAGAGAGCTTTGCCTCTGGAGGCCCCACCTTTGGCTGGAGCTGCCTTCGGCTTAGACCAGATGCTGGGATGTGGTCAGTGTTCTGCTACTCCAAGTCCCTGGACCGACAGCAGCATCACCTGGGAGCTCCTTAGAATGCAGAGTCTCGGGCCCCACCTCAGACCTACAGAATCAGTAGCCACATTTCGACACTGTTCCCATATAGATCCTCCTTATCCATGCAAATGTAAGTTCCGGGAGAGCCAGGGAAGTATTAGACATTACCCACAACCCCAGAGGTGAGCATAAGCAAAACCGTGCTCCTCTCTCCCTCTGCTCCTGTGTCCGCCTCCCTGGGACTAAGGTTTCAGCACTCAGCTCATCCCAAGCAGCCCCCCTGGTGCTGACTGTCGCCCTCCCTCAATCCCGGCAGCCAGGTTAAAGTTGTCACCAGGTACACATGAAGCCAGCAATCACTTGGCACGCCTGTAATGGGAAGAAGCTGCCGGCCAAGATCTCAGGGCAACACGCTGGGAAAAACCCAGATCTCAGCATGGGGTGCGGGCGGGCCATTTGCCATGACATCCCTCTGCCTGGAACATGAAGCATGAGTTGCACGCAGGAGAAATCACTAGCAGCAGCAACAATTATCACTTACTAAGTCTTACCACGTGCGGGACACCACACAGGGGCTGGGACGGCATTATCTAATTTGTCTGCACAACAACCCTGGGGCAGGGCAAGTATCAGTGTTCCATTTCACAACGAAGGAAACTGAGGCACAGAAAGGTTGAGTAACTTATCAGAGGTCACACAGCTGATAGGTGGAAAAAGCACAGACCGGATAGACCCTTAGCCCAGAGCTGGCCTGCACAATGTTAAAATGCTCTTTGAACCGACCGACACTGAAAAATGTCCCCTGTGATCTGGATTTCTGCATTCTCTTGGAAAATCAGCATATGTTCGGCACTGCAGGACAGTGTCCAGGTTAAGAAGTCCCCACCACTCACCATTATGACATCTACGGATCCTAAAGGGCGTTTTAAGTTGCACTTTAATGATAATGATAATAGCTAACATTTATTGAGTGCTCACATTATACTAAGCACAATACCACAAGATGAAACGAAGGGGAAGGTCATGCCCTCAGGTGCTGAGGAATCCACCCCACACAGCCTTTCCTCTGCCCACCAGCTTCAACTTAAATTCCTCCAGGCACAAGGTGCTCACTAGCTACTGAAGCTGTCCATGCCACGACAGCGCTAGGAGTCTTTCAAATTCTGGGCCACCCAGAGTCAGCCCACAGAATCTCTCACATGTCAGCTCTTCCGGAGACCCGAGGCCACCGTTTCTCCTGGAGCAGCCCATGCCGGTGCCTGGAGGCAGACAGAAAAGGCTCCTGCTGAGCTGGCTTGGGTCCCGAGGAAAGGCAGGGAGGAAGGGGCTCTGGGTGGGCCTATGGTTACTGCCCATCCAACTCTCTCTAGCAGGTCCCTGATCCCCCCACCCCAGATCGGCGAGCTGGGCTGGACCCGTGCCAAATCACCACCCTTCCCATCAGGAGAGGCTTGCAAAGGGAGCCCAGGAACTCCCACGTCTTAGGCCTCTCACTTCCCTTATGATTCTTCCCTTCCCCTTTCTCTGTCCTGCTCCTTCATTCAGGAGCCTCTCTTTCCCCTTCTGTTTCCTCTCTCACTTCTCTGGGTCTCCCTTCTTTCTTCCTGGACACTGCCCCATTCATGTCCACATGGTCCCTTTAATACATGTTTTAATTTAAGTCCTTCCCCTTCCCACCTCTGCTTTTCTCACCACTGGCACCTACAGCTAGCTAGATAACCAGGAGCACTTGGTTAGCCATTTCTCTCTGGAAGTCCCTGCCTTTAAAAGTAACTGCAGACTTTTAATAATGAATTTTTAATAAAAACCTTCCCTAGGGTGTCCTTGGCCCTGCCCTCTCACTCATCACGAACCCCCCCTCCCCCATTGCCCCATGTGGTTTCACATATTGCCAGAACGCTGCCAATTCTCACAGTGGTGTCTCCAGCCCACACCTGTCCCAGATTGGAGGGTTAACACCCAACTGCTGGCTGGGCATCTTCATCTTGACCCTCTGGCCCCAAATCAGACTCACCGACTCTTTCCCAAACCTGGCCCTACCCTTCTCTACATTTAGCTTGTGAATGACACCAACATCCACCCAACAGTTTGAACCAGAAACCTGGGGTCATTCCATTCCTCTTCCTCAGTCCCCACCCATGTCCAATTACACACCGCGTTCTGCCATCACCTCTTCTAGACGTGTCTCAAACGAATCCTGCCTCCGTTGATAACGTGCTGAATGACTGTTGAATGAGTGAATTCTAACCTGACCCACAGGCCATTCGGCATCTCTGGTGGGTACTACTTTACAATGTCTCCATGAAGTCTCTGGCCTCCTCTCTAGCTTTTCCCATCCATCCTCCACGCTGTGACCACAGCCATCTTGTAAATGTACAGATGTGACCGTGTTCCTTCCCTGCTCAAACACCTTCAATGGCTCCTCATTGACTCCAGGCTGAAGTCCAAACCACTGAACATGGCCATCAAGACGTCCACCCTCCACCCTCTGCCCCAACCGCAGCATGTCCCCCTCCCTGCCTGAAACTTGAGCTCTAACAATAATGAATTGCCTGCACTTTCCACTCACCTCTGCTTCTGCTCATATTGTCCCACTGGGCTGGACCATCTTCCCCTCTCCCTTTGTCAAGCCCAACACATACTTAATTAAGACTCTTTTGAAGCATCCACAATCCACCTGCTTTTACACGACAAACAATCGTTCTCTTCCCCGTTCCTAGGGCCACGCATCCTTACTATCCACCAGTCTTAATGTTGCCATCAAACAGAGAATCCATCATTTAATAATAGCTCTTATGACTGTGGTTAGCTTGTGAAAGGCGGAGGAAGAGAATCCATCATTTAATAATAGCTCTTATGACTGTGATTCTGGTAGGTTGTTTTCAGTTTTTCTCTGTGATAAATGGTGCTCAATATTTCTGGGTACAAATATGTACTAGTATTGCTCCACCTTAGAATGATTTCCTCGGGCTACATCCTGGAAAACAGAGTTGTTGTGGATAAGCATGTCTTCGATGAGATGTTTTGCCAAATCACTTTTCCAAACGGGCAGGCCCACCTGTACAGTGAGCGAGTGTATGGTCGTTTCTAGAATTCGGCCTCCCACCTGGGTCTCCCTGGGGTGGAGGGAGAGGAGTGAATTGTGATGTTGGCAGCAGAGCTGAGATGCTATTTAGAAACCATAAACCCACTGGAAGAAGGAATTGGATCTCCGTGGAGAGTGGGTTGAAATGGTTTAAATATGGAACCTAAGGAACCCCAAAAAGCAAAATGAGAAGGAAGATGTCTGAAGACCTAATTGAGCGACCGCTTGAATCCATAATCGTTGGGAAAACGAGATTGATTTTATTGCATGAAATGGATGCACGTCACGGGAAACCTGAGGTGAGAGCAGAAGACCTGCTTTGTTGGGTGTTGAGTTTCCTTCAGGTTCATGGTCTGGGGTTTCCGGCAGCCCCCCGGCTTCATGGCATTTGAATTCACTTACTCAGGGTGAAATCCAACTGAAAGTAAAAAGAGACTTTAAAAAGCTTATTTTTAAAATCCTCATAAGGTGTTTTGGACATCAAATAGCTCTTAAAAACCACGGCAGTACTTTCATGATTTAAGTGTAAATGATTCTGGAACATATGGATTACATTTTCCTCGAATGCCTCCTGGTTTTAAAAGTGAAAGGCGGAGGAAGCAGAGAAACTGTAGATTGCCTGGGCCATTTGGAGATTCCGTTCGTGGGTGAACTGTGGGGCGGGAGCGAAACTGCCCCATTTCTGGGAAGGGTAACGTTAGGAAGTGCTCAAAGGAGGACTGTTCCATCTAAACCCGAGGTAATCTATGATTTGGGGTTCCTGTATGGAGGAAGGACATAAAGCAGCCATTTCCCAGCTCTGATAAGTGAATGAAAATTTTGTAAGTTGCCAGTGGGAAATACAGAGTCCAAGGTGACACCCCAGCCCTTCTGAATCCAAACGTCAGCATTGGGGCCCCCGAATCTGTATTTCTAATGGCTCCCAGGCACCGGGTTGGGCTAATTGCTCTTCTAGACCAGGGTTTCTCAATCCTGGCTCTGCTGACATTTGGGGAGCAGACAATTTCTCATGGTGGGGCTGACCTATACGCTGGAAGATATTGCGTAGCATCTCTGACCTCTACCCACTAGATGCCCGTAACAGCCCCACCCAAATTGCAACAACCAAAAATGTCTGTAGACATTGCCAAGTGTCCCCTGTGGCAGGGGAGCAACAGTAGCCCCTGGGTAGATGGTTTTAAAGTGGTCCACCAATCGGGGGATGTACAGTTATTCCTGGTGTGTGTGTGTGTGCACATGTGTATGTATCTGTTGGGTGTGAGTTGTAGTGACATCTGTACATAAAAACAGAGACTGGGGAGTTAGGAAGGCACCTCCCACCTCCTCTAATTTCCTTACACGTTCACACTTCATATGGGTGTAGCTATTCCCATTCTCCAGTCCACAGTATTATAGGATTGTACTTCCCCACCCTGGCCCTGGCTTCATGGTAGTGAAATGAATGTCCACTCCTCGACTGTCACCAGGTAGGTGACTTGCATTGGCCAATGGGAGGCTAGGGATGTGAGTGGAGAGGCTTTGGATGAGTCTGCTTGGTCAGGCTTGTTTTCTTGGGCTCTTGCCCTTTCACTGTGGGCCACCAGAGTGAACTCATGTAGACAAAACCCGAGTCCAACCAGAGCCTGCAGCCCACCCTGGCCCAGCCAAGCCACGGCCAACTTGCAAACCCACAAGTAAGAAAATAAATGTTTGTTGTTGTACACCTCTGGGATTCTGACGGTGTTTGTGACAAAGAAAATTACAAAAAAAAACACACACACCCAGATTGATACAATATGTGGAAACATGGCAGAGTTTACACCAGAAGACAATTTGACACAGAAGCTAAGAGTCCGAGTGGAGGCCAGGAAGACCAAGTCTCAGTTAAAGTCCCAGTCGGCCACATCCTAGCAACTTGCTTCACCACTCTGAGCCCCACTTTCTGGTCCATTAGATGGGCACACAGATAATACGCAAGTCTCAGTTTCCTCCTCAATTAAATGGGCTTGTATAGTAGTATGTGCTTCATAAATGTGTGAGGATTACACGAGATGATGTGTGTAAACTGTTTAGCATAGTGCCTGGCACATGGTAAGCACATGCTAAATATGATCTGATTTTATTATGCTGAAGGCTCAAGGACATGGAATGTAGTCTCATTTTTTCCTCCTTCCTTCCTTCCTTCCTTCCTTCCTTCCTTCCTTCCTTCCTTCCTTCCTTCCTTCCTTCCTTCC
>NW_005356712.1:5211039-5224701 GCF_000412655.1 Myotis brandtii
CTCCCTCCCTCCTTCCCTCTCTGCTTTCTTCCTTCCCTAAGAGGAATACCTGTTGAATGCCTACTATATATTCACCAAACAGGATCTAGAGCTCAGTGTGTGTGCAAACCAGGCACATCTGGGCTGGGACACAGGATCCCACAAAGAGTTAATCCCCAGGTAACCAGGAACCAAATAAATTCTGCCCTGCCAAACACACCCCAATCATCATTAGTCACGGCTTGTTGGACGGGAGGCTCCTCCCTGGCGCTTATCTCTCTGGCTTCTGTCCTCGGCCAGGCAGCCATATTTCACGTTCTGAAAACAGATGACCCCAGGGTCAGGGAAATGAAAGCCCCATTCAACAGGTCTGCCAGGGACTCCGCAGGGTCAGCCCAGCAGCGCGGTCCTTGCCAGGACAGTCCCCAAGCACGCGCTCTAGAGGCCCAGACTCGAGTCTTGCTCTCCAAGGCCTGGGGTCAAGCCCCAGGGAAAGGATCAGGGTGACAATTAGCCCAGGGCTTTGCCTTCCATAAAGCAGTCAGGCGGGGGGCAGGGCCTGGAGGCCCTATTTGCAAAGTGCCTCCCAGGATGCTTCACTGGGCCCAGTCCAGCTGGGGACTGCAGGGGGGGATCCAATCCCAGCTGTGGGGCGCCGTGCTCCCACTGGGAGCCAGGCTCAGGGCGGCAGACGTAGTTCCTGCCCTCGTGGGGCTTACACTCCAGGGAGGGCCCACTCACTCACTAGGCACCACTACAATGTTCTACATTTTTTACTATCAGAAGGAAAACAAATTAGGGTTACAGAAATGTTTTCATTTTTCTCCTCATATCAGAAAAAAAATAATTGTGGAGCCCATTAAAAGTGATTAAATGTTGCCTACACAGAAAAAAAAAGTTTAAAAGTAATTCAGAAGCTGATACAAAATATAGCAAAGGAGAAAAAGATGACTTGAGGGAAAAATTACTTTTGTGGGGGGCTTGGGAGATTAGAGGTAAATAATAATGACAATAAGATAGTAACTTTATTGAATGATTATTAAATGAGTTAAAATGCATAAAAGGTCTGGCATTTAAGTACTCTCTGTGAACTGGTACTATTATTGCTATTATTATTATTATACATGCCAGGCATTGTGTTAAATAATTTATACATGTCATTTATCTTAGTGTGGGTTTCCCCCAAAGCAAATCTTGAACTAGGGAGATTGGTGTAGGTGGAGACAATTAGAGGTGTGTGATGGACTGATGTTACCCAGAAACTAGCAACATCAAAAGCTGCTACTGTCCCTAGGGCTGGAGAGAAATAGGAGGAGATGAACCATCTAGAATGAGCTAGAAGCCAGAACCATCTAGAATGAGCTAGAACCAGAGTAAAGTCTGCTTGGTAGGAACTGGGACAATGGAGGAGGAGGTTGTCTGGTAAGAGCTGGAGCCACAGGAGACCCAATACTACCACAGGAAGCAGAAAGAGAGAGGAAAAAACCTGGACCTCCTCCTCCGACCTTCCAATTTCCCATTCAGGTCTCCCATTGGCCAAATCTATTCAGAGAGCAAAGGAGGTTGGGAAATGTAGTTTCTGAGATACAGAGCCCACTGAGAAAAGAATGCAAATGCATTTGAAATCACTCTTTCCTTCCTTCTCTCCTTTCCTTTTCTACATTCCTCTCTTTCTCTCTCCTTTCATTTTCCTCAATCCCTCTCTCCCTCTTTTCTTTCCTCCCATGTTGCCATCCACACTGGTAAACAAGACAATACTGTGAACAGAACAGTAAACCAGGAGGTCCAGTCTAGATCTGAGAGGACGTCCCTCTTTGCCCATCGGAGAAACAGGATCGTGGAAAGGATGTCCAGGGTCTGTGCTTCAGGCCCCAAAGATGAAGGGCTGGTTAAAAGGGCAGCCCCGCTCTCTGGAGACGAGTTTCACTATGAGGTCCTGCAGAGCCCCCTTGCTCTGGCCAGCCTGGCTTTTCTCAAAGGACAGGCTTCTCTGATCTCTAAAGACTAATGAAGCCAGTGGGGACTGGCAAGATCTGTCCCGCTTCAGACAGATTATTCCATGTGGGAGAAGAGGTGGTTCAGGGTTCATCTCTAACAGTTTTTCCTACAAGCATCTGTTCTACTGAGTGAGCGTTTAGAATATGAAGTAATCAATAATGATACTTGGTGGGCTATTATTATAATAATGCAGTTGTCAGAATTAGCACTGAATATAGAAAAAAATCTATTGCATGAACAGCATGGTAACAAACAGCTGTGTGTGTTAACTGAGGGAGCCTGCCCTTTTCATGATCAGCAGTTGCAAACAGCTGCTGTAAATTATTTCTATTGTCCACAACTTGCTGATTTGAGTCTGGCTTACATGCTAACCACTACATCTCAGTGACGGTTAGCTCAGTTTTACTGAGTTTGGACCAACCATGTATCTGTTCTCTCAAACAAATATTTGTTGAGCACCTACTATGCGCAGGGCACCATCTAGTGCAGGAGATACAGCTGTGATCCAGAGAGCCCTGCACACCTGCCCTTGTGCAGTGGAGAGTCACCTGCAATTTTTCTTCTTGGTTTGCAGTGACAAAACACAGGAGCTACAGAAAAGGTCTAAATTAGAGAGGGTCCAGTGAGAAGAGGAATTCTATGCGTCTGCAACTCTGGAGTTGCCAACACACTGACTTTTGTAATACTACTCTTGAAAAGGCAGGTCACTTGAAAACATGGGTAGCTAATTGCAGCAGAATGGGCGGAATTCCCTCTTCCAGGTTCATTAGACTATGTGGGGTCCATTCTCATCTTCTGTTTCCTTCGGTGTAAGGACCTGGTCCCCACAGATGTGACTGGCGGCTCTGCCCATCCATCCTCCCTGGATCTCTCCATCACTGATGGCTTTCTACTACAAATGTTAATTTCTTATTCCCGATACACACGTATGGAAAGTTGGCTAGGGACACTGTTCTCCATTGTCCTTGGTTTTGGTGCCAGATGGACAGCGGAGCCACTATCTAGAGCAGTGCTCTTGCAGAGGTAAAGCTAGTGCTGGATGGGTCTTGCTGGCAATTAACACATTGTATACGGGAAACGTATTTATACGTTTTACGTTGACTGGTAAACACAATTTCCAGTGAGTTTTCCAGTATTTGTCTGTTTAAAATTTAAGAAAAATAATTCAGTATACATTTTATAGTAAATCACAAAAAGTTTCATTGAAAAAAAATATGTAAAACTAAAGTTATTGTAATTTTACTGAACGTTGCCATTTGCGCAAAAAATTAGCAAAAACGGCCCGCATACAATGTGTTAAATGCTCTGGCTTCAAAATCCTAACTCATTGGCCAGAACTGGTCTCAGGACCCCAGTCAACCAGAAGGGAGTCAAGGGCAACCCTACCATGGAAGGTGGAAATGTGGAAGTATTTGACAAATTACACTAATGACTACCATTCTCTCTGAACAGCCATGGCAGAAGATGTTTTATGCCCAGATCCAAAGAAAATGAGCCAACCCGACACAATTTGGATGTCTTCTAGTCCTAAAACCTTGATATACAGGACATTTCATGTGCATTTTTTTAAAAGTTAAATTTTATTCAAAGTTAAAAATTGTTTTGCAATGAAATTCAGAGCAATATTTGTGATCTCTGAAGCTCCTCCTTTGCTCCACAGGTTCCGTGAAACATTATTCAAAGTCCAGGTTTTACAGCCATTCATCCCTGGGTTTGCATCTTGGCCCCACCACCAATCAGATGAGTGAACGTTAAATTTTATTCAAAGTTAAAAATTGTTTAATTGAAATTTAGAGCAATATTTGTCATCTCCGAAGCTCCTCCTTTGCTCCACAGGTTCCGTGAAACATTATTCAAAGTCCAGGTTTTACAGCCATTCATCCCTGGGTTTGCATCTTGGCCCCACCACCAATCAGATGAGTGAATTTGGGCCAGACAGGTTCCCTCTCTAAGCTTCAGTTCTCTCATCAGTTTAGTGGATAATAATATCCACCTACCTTGCAGGGTATTTTTGAAGATTATATTACATAATGCATTTAAAGTGCTAAGTATCAAGAATGTGGGATTTTTGTGTTACTGCAGACAAACCCAGCCTATTATGACTGATGCAAAGACTATCAGATTCTTCTTGTCCACTGTCTGACGGCCTCTTTGCCTCTCCTCTAACTCTTGTCATGGCTACAGCAAACTTCAAGCCCGTGCTACATGTTACTCGCTGTCTACCCTGGGCCTTCCTGCTCTCTCTCCCTTCTCTCACCACCACCATCATCCTCATCACCATGCCTATTCTAGCCTACGGCAATTCTTGGGTATTCAGCAGGCACGTGATAAGCCACCCACTGATTCTGAATCTTATCAACAAAAAAACCTGCTTCTTCCATCTTTCCCTGTAGAGAAACTGGGACCAATTGTCCAGGTGCATCCTGCAAGCTTTCCCTTAAGAACTGTCAAAACGTGCCCCAGTGACCCCAATATCTGGCTTGGTTCCTTGGGGCCAGGATTGGGGATTATGCTGTCGGTCTCTGCCAGCCCTGACAGGTTGATTTGGATGGGGGTGGGCTGGGTAGAAAGAATCGGAGGCTTGAGAGACCCACTCCCTGTCCCCTAGCATCTCTGTCGGCAGAGGTGGGGTCTGGCAGGGAACCGGTCCTCCGCTCAGAGGTGAATCCTAAATGCTGCTCTGCAAAGAACACGATGTAGCTGCACTGAGCCCAGTAAATGCGGGCCTTGGGAGCCAGACGTTTTACAACGAGACAATTTGAGAGGTGGGACATAACCGGGCTGGCTCCAAACATCCCCTCCGGGAGAGTTCAGCTCGAAAACCATCTTGCTCAGGGCTTGTTCAGCAATCCCTTATTTATGGTAACATGCGTTACAGGAAATTTTTATATAAGGCATTAAAATGCAGGCAATTTAGGACATTTGATCATCGTACCTCTCCAGCTTCCTAACCCCCCTCAAGCAGCTCCCTCCGGTGTCCCCCCATTCTGCAGTCTTTGAATTTCAGCTGGATGGGAAGGCTGATAATAGCTAAATTACATTGCAAACAGGTGCGGGCCTCTTCTGCTCTGGACAGCTGCCACGGTTATGTGATTCCTCAGCTGGGGGCGTGCGGTTAGCCTGGTTTGTGAGCTTGGGGGTGGAGGCGAGGGTACTTGTCTCCCCTGCATCTCTCCACCGCCAGCCCCCCTCTCTCAAGCCAGGCTGGGCCCTCAAGAGGTGTACACCGATATCTCACAAGGCGCGCAGAGCTCCCCTGCTTCCTTTGTTCTGGGCTCCAGCATGGTCTGTATTTCTCCCACCCCAATAGAGAAACATAGGTTATGTGGGGCAGCTTCGCATGAGACTAATTGTATCAGTAATAAGTAAACAACAACCTCGAACACAGTCCCCGCTATCGTTTGTTGAGTGTATAATAAGCCCTCCCTACATTCCCGTGCATTGTCTCTGAAGTTATAACTGTTAAGGCCACCGTAGAACTTGACAGTTCAAATTCTGACTCTACCATTTAATAGCTGGGGAATCTTGGGTAAAAGACTAAAGCACTTTGTACCTCAGTTTCATCGTCTAAGAATGGAGATGACAAGATGACTCACTTCATAGGATTGTGGGCATTTAGAATGGCAACTATCTTTTCATATGTCCCTTGAATTCTTACAAAAATGCTAAGGGAGAATATTATAATGATTCCCATTTTACAGGTAAGGGAACTGAGGCATAGAGAGGTTCAGTCACTTGCCCAAAGTCACAGAAGAGACAGTGAATTTTTATTCGTAGGTTGGTCTTGTGTAAATCCAGGGTATTCATTCATGCAATCATTAGCAAGTAGTTTTCTGAGTGCCAGTTGTATGTCAGGCACTGTGTTGGGTTGACATGGAGTGCAGCAAGGGAAATGGACATGGGCAGGAATGAGATCACAATGAAAGTGGGAGTCCCATAAGAGGAGGAACCAGGAACCAGAGGTGACTGGAGACTGTGGCTTCCAAGACTGCTGAGAAATTTCTAGCATGGCTTGGGAGTCCTCACTGCACCGGGGAACTCCTTGCTCCTTGCTGTACCTAGAACAAGCAAAGCCTTTGAACTTGCAGCTTCCTCTATCTGCTGGAATTTCTTCCTTCAGATAGTGTCTGTCTCTCTCTCTCTCTCATCTGCTTTTCCCTCTCTTCTTCTTAGCACCAGTCACCACCTGACACATTTCTGTGTTTTGTTTTCTGTCTCTTACTTCTAGACTGTAACCCCTGTAAGAGCAGACACAGTCTCTTTTGTTCCTTGCCATATCCCAATGCTCAGAAGACTCCCCTGGATGGCTTGTTAAAATAGTGTCTGGCATGGAGAAGGTACTCAGTAGCTGCTTATGGAATAAAGGAACATAGGAAATCCATTGTCTGAAATTTAGATTTCTCTTAAAGTTTGGGCTATGAAAGAAAATGAGCAGGCGGGTTGGGTTATTTTAATCCCTTCAAAAGCATTCTCTATTCAGGAGAATGAACCCTCCATGTGTTATCAGGATAGACCCTGGGATTAGCTATCAGGTAGAAATGTTTATGGCTATATGTAGTGGCTTAAACCAAAAGTATATTTATTGTTAACTAAAATAAGACTAGAGGTAAACAGTCAAGGTTTGTACAGCAGCATAACCATAGCATTAAAGTCTTAGTTTCAGTCATTCTTATCCTGTTGACTTTGATCCCTCATGCTTTTCCTCTCACGGTCTCAAGGTGGCTGCCACAGCTCCAGCTATCACACTAGTATCCCAAACAGAAAGAATGGGCAGAAGCACAATGTTCCTTGAAAAGCTCTGTCTTTTAATCCACACAGTGATTCCCAATTGCAAGGGAGGACATGAAAGGCAGTAGCTAGAACACCAGAATGGGCTAGCAATAATTTGCCTAGAATAAGGATGGTTCATCCATTGGGACTGCCTACTATGTTCCAGGATTCTCGAAATTTTAAGAGTTCCTTATGGAACTCTTGGATGAGGCCAGTGGTTTCCAAAGTGTGATCTCTGAACAAGCAGCACCAACATCACCTGGGATCTTGTTAGAAATGCAAATTCTTCTCCCAGTTCTAAGATACTGAATTGGAACTAGGTCAGGGAGGGGCCCAGCCCTCTGTTTTAATAGGCCATCCAGGGGAGTCTGATGCAGACTCCAGTTTGAGAACACTGCCCCAATGGGAGAGGAAGTCAAAGACAATTACAACTTACTGTGATGAGTGCTGGGGTCCAGGTAAATAGGGACTAAGGGAACACAGATTGGAGCAGTTAAGTCAACTCATGGGTTTCACAGTATATGTCAGGGAGGGGTCCAGCCCTCTGCTTTAATAGGCCATCCAGGGGAGTCTGATGCAGGCTCCAGTTTGAGAACACTGCCCCAATGGGAGAGGCAAGTCAAAGACAATTACAACTTACTGTGGTGAGTGCTGGGGTCCACGTAAATCCAAGGGACTAAGGGAACACAGATTGGAGCAGTTAAGTCAACTCATGGGTTTCACAGTGGTGTTGGGACGTGAGCTGAATTGCAAATGGTAAACAATGAGAAGTTCCTTTCCTGGAACCAGGGGATGAATTTAACGATCTCCTAGGTGACCATTAACTTTAAGAGAAGTGGAGTTACAGTGGCTGCTGGAGAGAATGGGCATGAACGTCTGGTCTACCCTAGGTTGAGTCATGAAAGTGTTCATGGGGTTGCCCCTACTGGAGAGCTGAGACCAGTCCAGCAGAGGGGCAGTACCTCAGCACTACATAGGCCACGGGAGTGTTGGGCTCTGTAGGGAGGCACCCTCCACTGCCTGAGTTTCATTTAAGTTGTGATAGACTGACTTCTCCGAGGGTTGAAGGCTTGGAGCACCTATAGGACAGTGTCTCTAGATAGAATGTTGAAGGGGTAAATGAAAAACAGTCTCCCCTGTGGGTGGGAGGAGCCAAACAAAAAAAAGGATTCTGGCCAGAATAAGTTTTTTTTTTAAAAAAAGGCCGCCAGGTTTACATATTGAGGGAACACCTTCCAGTGGGAAAATGGGCTGGGAAAGGGGAGGTGTGAGGAGCAAAAAAAAAAGGATTCTGGCCAGAATAAGTTTTTTTTTTAAAAAAAGGCCGCCAGGTTTACATATTGAGGGAACACCTTCCAGTGGGAAAATGGGCTGGGAAAGGGGAGATTCCGTTCACAGGCCTAGGCACAGTCTCAAGGTTTCTGGAGCAGCCCAGCAGTCTAGTCTCCAATGAACTACGAATCCAGGAAAGAACAGACTGCCATGAGCTGTCAAATCCATGATAAAATGCACTGCTACTGTTAGCCTAAGTCAGAGAGAAATAAGACCTCTGCCAATGAAGCTATGGTGTGCCCTTGACTGTAAGATACACCGGAAATAAAAAGATGTGAAACTGTTCCCCTACGAATAGATGAACTTCAGTCATTGTGCTCCTGAAAGAGAGCAGGACAGGGTGCCCCTTTGGGTGAGGACTCTGATCAAATTAGAGTCATTGGCTTTCAGAGCTGAAAAGAGAGCAAAGCAGGGCTTCTCCCCTCAGCACTACTGACATCGGGCTGGTGATTCTTTGTGGTGGAGGCTGTCCTGGGCATTGGAGGGTGTTTAGCAGCATCCCCGGCCTCTACCCACTAGATGCCAGTAGCACAGCCCCCCTTCCACATGTGACACCTAAAAATATCTCCCAAAATTGACAAATAGCCTCTGGGGAGAAGCACAATTTGCCCCTGGTGAGAACTATGTGATTAAAGACCTCCTGGGTCAAGTCTCCTCAAATCCCTAATTTCAACTGGTGATTTTACAGATGGAGAAACTGGGACCTAGATTGGGGTCGTAAACTCCCCTGAGTTCTCTGACCCAACCAGAGACCAAGGAGCTGCCATCACTGGGCGTGTTCTTTACATGCATGCCTTCATTTACTGATTCAGTCGTTCATTCAAGAAATATTTCCACGGAGTGCTTACTGTTCTTTGGCACCATGCAGGCAATGGGGAAATGAGAATGTCACCAAACGGAGGGCCCATCCACGTATATTCTGGGGACAGGAGGAGGAATACAAGTAGCTTATGTGGGAAGGGACAGACACACACAGAGGGAATGGGGAGGTGAGACCCGGAAGGAAAGGCAGACAATCGAGTGTACCACCAGGCCAGTCACCGCTGTGGGCAAAAGGAGCGTAATCGCACTGCGGAAGTTCTGGGAACCAGCACAGAACACGTACCCGAGTTAGCCTACCCAAGGGGGCAGCAGCTGGGTGCACACCCACCAACTCCCACTGTTCATTGCGTGAGGCTGCTCCTCACTGATTGCCTATCACTCTGGCATTCCACAGAGGAAGACACAGACTTGCATCCCAGAGCAAGTCCTTAGATACCTAAACCTAACCCTTACCCCTGCAACTCCTAAGGTCGAAACAAAACAAAAAACAATTCGGGGCCTGGCGGAAGGAAATAGGGCCTACCTGATGGAAGGGGTAAGAGAGTATGGGTGGGAACCAACATGTACATTCCTGTTCTCACGAAGCTCATCATCCAGAGGCAGTGACAGGCATCAATCATCCACAAGAGGGAAAGCCATACGAATTGCAAGTGCTGTGAAGAACAGGCATGTGGTTCTATGGGTGTACAGAATAGGGAACCTGAATTAGTCTGTCTCCATAGGAGGCTGCCCAGGGTACTAACACATGAGCTGAAATGAAGAGCCAAGGGCAGCAGACAGAGCAGCGGTTCTCAACCTGTGGGTTTCCAACCTGTGGGTCGCAACCCCTTTGGGGGTCGAACGACCCTTTCACAGGGGTCGCCTAAGACCATCGGAAAACACATATATAATTACATATTGTTTTTGTGATTAATCACTATGCTTTAATTATGTTCAATTTGTAACAATGAAAATACATCCTGCATATCAGATATTTACATTATGATTCAGAACAGTAGCAAAATTACAGTTATGAAGTAGCAACAAAAATAATTTTATGGTTGGGGGTCACCACAACATGAGGAACTATATTAAAGGGTCGTGGCATTAGGAAGGTTGAGAACCACTGAGACAGAGGGACAGCATGTGCAAAGTCCCTGTGGCAGTTAGAGGAACTGAACAGAAGCCAGTTGGGGTGGGAGGAGGACAGGAGCTGGAGAACAAGGACGAGAGCCGCAATAGTTATGGTTGTGGCTGGAGAGGTCTGCAGCAGCCACACCTTGCCAGCCATGTTAAGATGAAAAAGAGCCATGAGGAGCCACTGAGGGTTTTAGGAAGGGAGGAGACACATTCAGATCTGTACTCCGAGATGAATACTTTGGCTATTGTCGGAGCTTCACCCAGGGTAACTCCTGTCATTCTCAAAAACAAACTAAGAAGTTGGTGCTCTGGTTACCACCCATTACAAGAGGGGAGAAGGGAGTCTCAAAGTCACTGAGGAAGTGGCAGGGGCAAGACAAAACTGGCCCCAGATCCTGAAGCCCTATTCTACACTGTCTCTCTGGCTTTGATTAGGGAGGTAAAGGAGATAGAAACTAGAGGAAATGCTTTGGGGGTGACTTTCATATAATGCTTATTATTTCATTCATTCATTCATTTGTTCAATCAATCCATGCTTGTTAAATATCTACCCCATGCCAACATTGGTCATAAGTCTTATCTATGCTGAAACGCTTCTTACCCAATCTTTCCAATAATCCATTGAAGTAGGTCTTGTTGTTACCCCATTTTACCAATCCATGCTTGTTAAGTATCTACCTCATGCCAGACATTGGTCATAAGTCTTATCTACGCTGAAATGCCTCTTACCCAATCTTTCCAACAATCCATTGAAGTAGGTCTTGTTGTTACCCCATTTTACAGATGAGGCTCAGAAAGATGAACTCACCTGACCCCAAACACTTAACAATAAAGATCACAGATTTGGGATTTGAACTCAGGTTGGTCTGATTCCCAAACTAATACTTGTTCTTTGCCAAACTCTATATACCCCGAGAGCCAGGCCAGCCTAGGAAGTAACAGACTGCAACGGAGGCACGGGCCTGGGAGGTCTGGGAGGCGTTGAGCACTGACACAGGGTCTCTGACAGGTATGGTATATAGTTTCAATTAAGGCCGTGGGGGTGAAATCTGAGAAGTCAGGCGTGGGTGACCAGGGGCATCCCAGCAGGGTGGGCCCTTGGTTCTCAGCAGCCTTCTTCATGTACTAGTTGTGACGAGCCGGCACGGCCATAGCATACTCAGCCCCACGTTGGGCGCCTTATGTGCCACGTCAGCTCAGCCAGGTTTGGTGACCCTGAGAAGGGGCGGTGAAGGATTGAGAAAAGACAGACAAGAGAAAAAATCTGGGTCCGGGTGGGACGCTGTCCTCTCTGATGGAGAGCTAGCGACAGCGCCACAGACTACAAGCCGAGTCTTTATTTTACAGCCAGATTCCATGCGGCAAAGTTAGGGCGTGTCAAGATGTTTACCACATTCTCATGAGTTTCGATCCTACTCAACTACATGCACCTGAACTCTATCAAGCCCACATCACTCAGACACGTGGGGCCACGTGTTCGGACCATAGGTTCAAGCTTCCAACTACAGCTGTTGGCTATAATTGTGCTGGGAGGGCTCTGCCCTCCAAGCTGGGACCTGCACGTGGCCATGAGAGGACTGTGCCCTCTCATTAGTCTGAGGCTTGAACCTGTCCAAACACTGTAGCCACTCTCCACAACTAGTATTCTCCATGTCCAAGGAACAAGTACCTGGCTGAGACAGAAAATGTTCCAAAATCAAGACTCCGGGGACGGGATGTGGGTTTCAGGGTGGGTGAAGATGGACTGCATGAACCTACAGGGAGGCAGGAAGCGGGGAAACTGCGCAATAGCCTATCCCCCTGCTTCCTTCATGAAATATATTCATTTGGGGCTGTGTGAGTTTTCAAGGTGCAGGAGCTAGGGCATAACCCAGTTTTTAGGAGCTGTCCTCGTATGCCTGGAGACCAGCTGGGGTCTCGTTAAAGGAGCCCTGGGCTAAGGAACAGAGGCTAACAAAAGCCCAATTTTCTTGGGGTGGTTTTGCCCAGTTTTTCCCCTTTGGCCCATCTAGGGCTCTCCATGTCCTTACTTTGAAGGCACCTGGCCTCAACATTGGGGGCACCCAATTACTACTGAGTTTCAAGCACACTCCTCTCACAGCCACTGCCCTGGGACTCCCCAACTCCTGACCCCTCTCCTATACCGGCCCACAATTACCCCTTGGATTTGTGGGTGGAGGGCCAGCACAGGGAAGGAGCTGGTCTGATGAGGGAGGCAGGAAGCAGGGAGGGGGCCACAGAGGCCCTGGGAAGGGATTTCATTTTCCTGAAGGTGACATGTAGAGTTCTGGTGACATGAGTGAGATTGAGTTACTGCTCGATCATTGATTGTAAACGCCAAAATAAGAATGTCTGATGGGGGTTAAAATAAATGCAATTAAAATGCTAGACACCAATTACAATGAGCATTGGAATGGTGGAAGTGCAGACTTGTTTTAAGGTTCTCGTACGGTTTGGAAGGAAGGTAGAAAGAGTGATATCTTTAAACTCCCAGTCAGATGTGCTTGTTAAAAATATAAGGGTTAGCTACTAAAAAGGTAACACAATGCATAATTTCCAAATAGTGCTGAGTGAGGGATGGATAAATAAAATGAAGAAGAAGGCAGAAAAAAAAAAAAGCAAAGGAAAAAAACACAGTTTAAATTAAAATCTCAAAATAGAAACAGTACTAATAAATCCGAACAGCAACCATGTCAAATGCAAATGTTAAATATCATATGAATTAACGTGTCAAATTAAACTCTCCAGTTAAAAAACAGGATTGTCAAACTTCCTAGCAGATTCTGTTTTCCAAATACAACCAAACAGTATCTCCCATCCCGAGTGCCCTTTCCCAGTGTGGCTTTTCCCTCAGGGGTGGGGTCTGTGTCCTCTCCTGGCATCTGAGTAGAGGTGTGACTACACTGGAAGGAGGCAGGACATAAGGGTGACATCGCTGCCGCCGCAGTTCTTGGGATTCACTCTTGGGCCCCTGCCGCCACACTGAGAAAGCCCACGGTAGCGTATGGCTTCTAACCTGCCCTGCCTCCCTCACCTCCTTACTCCTCACCTCACCTCCCTCTATAACCCCTTGGACAGAAATCTCCATCTTGGGCTCCACCCCTAGGGAGGATGCTATGGTCTGAATGTTTATGTCTCCCCAGCCCCCCAAATCCACACCTTGAAATTCTAATGCCCAATGTGAGGGTATTAGGAGGTGGGGCCTTTGGGCAGTACTTAGGTCATGAGGGTGGAGTCCTCGTGAGCGGGATTAGTGCCCTCATAAAAGAGACCCCGGAGAGCTCCCTCAGCCCTGCCACCATGGAGGGCACAGTGAGAAGTCTACGACGTGGAGGAGGGCCCTCACCCAACCACATTGACTCCCTGGTCTCAGACTTCCAGCCTCCAGACTGTGAGAAAGAAAATTGTTATTTATAAGCTATCTGGTTGGGGGTGTGATGTGATAGCAGCCCAAACAAAGACAGAGTCCAAAGTCCTATTACATGCGTAATTTATTTTTACTTCGTCGTTGTTGTTAATCCTCACCCGAGGATATTTTTCCATTGATTTTTAGGGAGAGTGGAAGAGAAAGGGAAAGACAGGGAGAAACATCGATGTGAGAGAAACACATCGATTGGTTGCTTCCTGCACGAGCCCCGACCA
>NW_005356712.1:5226311-5241303 GCF_000412655.1 Myotis brandtii
TATGTATGTATGTATGTATGTATGTATACTGTGTGTGATCCCCAGGATGGACAGAATCTGGGGGGGGGGGGGGGGGGGGGGAAGAGACAGGAAACTGCATATCTGAGAATCTCTGCCTTAAGGCTGCCTATAGTTTCTCTCTTTAATTCTTCTGAACTTACTGTCCCATTGCTCCCTCAACACAAACCCCACAGTTGAGCCATGAGAGTCAACTTGCTTTTCTGTAACACATAGTATGGCCTCACAACCCAATGATATGGCACTGATCAGCCCCTCCCTGTGTGCCAGTTTCTCTATTTGGATTTCCTCATTATGTTTTACCTGGGTGGGAGTGGGAGGTACTATTATTGTCCCCATTTTATAGCTAAGAAACTAAGGTCTAGAAAGGCTAATTGATATGTCCAAGGTCCCACCGCTAGGAGATGACAGAGTTGGGACATGGCCCAGTTTAGGCAGAGTCCTGAGTGGAGAGCTTGGTCTCTGCCTGACACCACTTCTCCCTAGGCTGTCCCGTCCTTCCCGCCCATTCAGCTTCTCAGGTTCCTCTTCATTCTCATCTTGACTCTCACTTCCTCCGTGAATCAGCATCATCTATGCGGTCCATCCTGGAAGCTTTCTTAGACCACCCGAGGGTGGGCTTTTTGAGGAGCCAGGTGTGACCGCATAGATGCTGATTCATGGAGGAAGTGAGGTCCAGGAAGACTGGGAGAGCTGCGTGCTGTGGTCGTGCAGAGAGGAGGGGAAGAGCCAAGAAGTTGGGTGGGTAAAGCCCAGGCTAGGACGTAGGACAGGGGTGGGCAAACTTTTTGACTCGAGGGCCACAATGGGTTCTTAAACTGGACCGGAGGGCCGGAACAAAAGCATGGATGGAGTGTTTGTGTGAACTAATATAAATTCAAAGTAAACATCATTACATAAAAGGGTACGGTCTTTTTTTTTTTTTTAGTTTTATTCATTTCAAACGGGCCGGATCCGGCCCGAGGGCCGTAGTTTGCCCACGGCTGATGTAGGAGCTCCAGCAATACTGGGAGGAGCAGGTTGCGGAGGCAGAGCTCTTCACCGTAAAGTGGCCAGCAAGATCTGGAGGCACTGCCTGGCTTCACATTCTGGCTCTGTCTTGGGGCTGACATTTATTGGGCACTTACTATGGCCTCCAGAACTTGGAGCAAATAACTAAACATTCTGAGCCTCTGTTCCCTCAACCCTCAAGTAGGAATTTATTCATTCAACCAATGAGCCCCAGAGATAACAATGACAGTAGCCATATCATAAAGCTTGGGAATTTATTCATTCAACCAATGAGCCCCTTCAGCTCTAGAGCCAGAGATAACAATGACAGTAGCCATATCATAAAGCTTGTGTGAATGTTCAATGGTTTACCATAGAAGGAACCTGGCACCTAAAGAGCTTTCAATTAATGCTATTTATTAGGATTATTTATTTTGATGTTACTCTTAAATTTGGAAAAAGCTTATCACACTATTACCAAGGAAGGTCACCAGGTTCAAATCCTCCTGGTTATATGTAGGCCCCATGGCTATTTTTGTAAATAAAGTGTTACTGGAACACAGTCACTCTAATTTGTTTACACACTATTTAGGGCGTTTCTTGCTACAATGACAGGGTTGAGTAGTTGCAATAGAGATTATAAGGCACACCAAGCATGAAATATTTACTACCTGGGCCTTTGCAGGGAGGGGGGGAGGAGGGGTGGAAATTGCAGACCCCTCAACTGGTTCATTGAAGACACAAGGTGAGGGTTATTTATGTTCTTTCTCCTTATTGCTGCATTTGGTTTTTAACTTTTCTTCCGTCCTCCTCAAATATTGTGGATAGCAATGATATTTCCATACAGGAATAATTTTAAGCTCGGCTCTATAGGAATGGTTGCCGTACAGTGTGAATTCTATATGGATTAAATTTCCCCCAAGTGAATATCAGAGGGTTGAAGGGCTTATTGTAGGGAGAAAGACCACAGATCATAGGTTAATTCCTATAAAATGAGAAATCTCCATGCAACAGATTCTTTGAATTCTCTATATTGCTCTGATTACATGATGAAAAACCCAGCCCCATTCTTTTATTAACTATGGAGCTAAATAGATTTTCTTTAAGTGTATTATGAGAAAGAGATTAAGTATCTTTTTTCCCCCTGGTATGTTAACAACCAGAAATTTTGAAGAACCAGAACGTGGATGTATATGTTAACAGAGTATTTAAAATTAGGTTTTAGAGTCAGATTTCCAATTTCAAACCCGGCCTCGGTCACTCACTGGATGTGTGGCCTTGGACAAGTGACTTAACATCTCTGGGCCTGTAAAGTGGAGATGGTAAGCATCTACCTCATGAAGTCATTGTGAGAATTAAATAGACTAATGTGCATAAAACATTTAGCCCAGGGCCTGAGCCTTGTTAAGAACACAGAAATGTCTGCTGCAATTTATCGATATATTATTATTATTGGCAGAAATCCTGTATTCTGAGAAATAGCATCCAGCCTGTTGTTGCACAATCCCAAACATCAGACAGATCCAGCCAGGGGGGCAGGCTCTGCTTCTCTACCAATGAGCTGTTTGCTGTACCGCCCTCAGGGTAGAGTGTGGGTCTCATGGAACTTTATGTGCCCGGCCCAGTGCAGGGCACTTAGAAAATCCTCAGTGAGGCTCGCTGACCTGGCCAAACTGGGACCTCAGATGATTCAGAGAAATGAGACATGAGCAGGCAGGAGCTAGAAACATCTCCCCATCCCTGGCTTCTCCCTGCTGGAACAGGAGGTCAGACACTTGTAAATGTATGCTCCCTGCTGAGCCTCTAGCTGCACTGCATCGGTCCCTCCCTGCCCGCACCCGCATACCTCCTGCCCGGGAACATCTGCCTCAGGTCCCCCAGGAGCCTGCTCCTCGCAGAGACTCAGCAAATCTACACATTTGTACTCTGAAAATATTGATTTCAGGCCTCTGTTGAACCACCAACCCCTCCCAATCTCCACCCTCTGTCATCCCCCTCATCACGGTGCTCTGAGCACTTCCTAGAAGATTCTGATGCAGACTTTTAATTTTCGCAGGAGCTGGGGCTCAGGGCAGTGGGGGTAGGTGTATGGGGCAAAGAGGTGGTGGAAGGAAACAAATCCCCCTTCACAGAACAATCAGAGAAAGACAGTCCCAAACAATGGCCAGACCATCCTCACAGCAACGATGACAGCCATTTCGAACTTATCACATCCCAGCACTATATTAAGGCTCTGAGATTACAGTGTGGTTCATTAGAGGAACATCTGTTGGAAATCAGCACGGAGCGGCCAGATATGATTGCTAAAAAGGCAGTCTGGGGGGAGGTGGGGAGACCACTGCTCTGCTGGGGGAAATGGCTAAGAGGCACCATGTTTTTGGTTCTTATGTGGCCTACCTCACCCCCACCCCCACCCCACCATAAAACGGAGATCCTATTTAAGCAGCGTCAGGAGCGTGAATCAAGAAACAAGTTGCACCCTGGCTGGTGTGGCTCAGTTGGTTGGAGCATCGTCCTGTATACCAATGGGTTGTGGGTTTAATTCCCAGTCAGGGAATTAAACATACCTAGGTTGTGGGTTCAGTCCCAGGTCAGGGTGCGTATGGGAGACAACCCATAGACGTTTCTCTCTCTATAAAATAAATAAAATAAAATAAAATAAAATAAAATAAAATAAAATAGTATGTCCTCAGGTGAGGATTAAAAATAAAGCAGCAGCAGCAGGCACTTTTAAGACCCAGAAGTCAAACTCATGGGGACATTAGAGCTACCATTAGTTAGTACTAACTAGGTACTAACTTCCATGGTTAAGTATTCAACACGTATTATCATTTAATCTTCACAGTGACTCCATGAGGTATATAATATTGTTAGCTCGTTTACAACTAAAGGAACTGAAGCTCAGAGAGGTCAAGGGACTTGCACAAGGTTATGCTTTTAATGATTAATGACACCTGTCCTGTTTTATACAAACTGAGGGTTTTCCTGGAGGCAGGATTTTTTGGAGGGAGATGGGAGCAAAGATGGGATGGTTTTGGGAACACCAGGATGGAGCTAGAGTTTCAATCCCCATCTGTTGGATGCCAAAGCTTCTGTTCTTATTCATTCTGCTACACTGTTTCCTTCATTCTCTGCTCATTTATTGTCATGCATTGACTGTCATTGCAGAAGTGTTTCCTAAGCACCTACTATGTTCCAGGCACTGTTCTAGACACCAGGGACACAGAACTGAAGGAGACAGGCCAAACCCCTGCTGTCGTGGAACTGGCAATGGAGTGGCTCCCTCGTTATCATTATTGTGTATCCAACTAGGCTTCCTATGTTTCCCAGGCTGGTTGAATTTATTAATAATTACAGCAGTAGAATGATCACTCTGTATGGCTTTCTGTCCTGCATCCTTCTGAAAAGGACCTGGAACAGCCTCAACTAAGGGTGCACACACAGACTCATTAACTATATCACATCGCCTCTTCAGTCTAGAAATAGGATGGCCAAGGGGCGTTGGGATCAAAGAGTGCGCAATCAGGAGAGTTATAAATAGGGGAAAGTTGGGCTTCAGAAAATTCCTGTGTGCTGGAACTAGGAGATGCCCTTGCAATCTGAGAGGTTTAAGTTGAGTATAAATAAAATACATGCTCAGTGGTGGCATTAGGAGGAGGTAAAGAATTTGGACCAGGGAGACCCGAGTTCAAAACCCAACCTGCTACTTGCCTGTTAAGTGATTCTTGTGCACATCCCTGAACCTCTACATTTTTATTTTCTGTGAAGTGGGGATGTGGGTAACAGTCATTTCTCCAAAGTGTATGCTGGAAGTGAATTAAAAGCACATAATAACCAACTCATGGATAAAACCTCAATATTGGTTCACTTTCTCTACTACGTCCTCTTGTTTTGAATCAATGGGCACTTTTCTAGCACTTATTAGGCACTATTCTAAAGACTTACAGATATTAACTCAATTCTCATAAGATCCCCAGGTTTTGCGGATTGCCCCCATTTTTAGCTGGGGAAACTGAGGCAAGGAAAGGAGAATTAATTTACCCAGAGCTTACAGCTAGTCAATAGCAGAGCTGGATTTTGGAGCCTGGGTCATGCGGATTCAAATAACAAACAGTTTAAGGAGGATTGAAAGAAAGCCATAGATAAAGCCCCCGCATCCGGCTATCAAGACCATCCTCAGTTAAAGGAGCTGGAGAGTGACAGTGGTGGGGCTGGGGGGCCGCCGGGAAGAGGCAGGAGGGTAAGAGAGAGGCGTTTACGTTAGGCAGATTCTGGCCAGGCTTAGGGAAGCCAAGTTCACAGCCATGCCATATTCACAGCAGTTGGGGCAACCCCCAAATGTTCTCCTAACACCCCCTTCTCCATGTGCAAAGGGATTTGTCCTTGATGCTGAACCTCCTGGCGGGAGACTTTCTGCCAGGGGGTTAGCTAGAGAAGGACACACATCTTCCTCATTGTCGAAATGAGAACACAGCTGACGGTGGAAGGCGGCACTGTTAGTAATTACACCGGATAGCAGATCTATACTGGGCGCTTATGGTCACTCTTCTTCTGATAAGCAGCATCTGGCATTAAATATTTCCAGGAGCTGCTCCTTGGGCCCAGGTGAAAGGCATTTGGGTGGAAAGCAGCCAGCCAATGGGCATCGAGGATGGCACCAAGGGCAATATTAAAATCCCCTTGGCCTTGGCGCCAGTCTTCTCTCTTAAGCCTGCTGTCCTTTTCAGGGAGGGGGTGGAAGATAACTTCTTTCTTTATTCTCAACCAAGACTGTCTGTTTCTGGGGGAGCTGGTTTCTATGTCTTGAGCTGTTCTAGATTTTAGGGAAACCTAGCAGTGGCCTCAAAGTTTTCTGACCTGGGGAAGGAAGAAAGAGCAGCAGTGAAGCTGCTTAGAGAGGCAGAGATGAGAGGGATGTTGGGAGCTGGGGACTCAGAACTATTATGGGGAGAACTGTCTTGGTAGAGGGAAGCCTCCTCAGGCTACGGCACCTTGTGAGCCTCGCCTCTTGTCCGGGGGCTACTGCTGGGGGGAGGGGCGCTGAAGACAGGAATCAAGAGAGGAGAGGGAACCCAGCAGACTGTCTGTCTGGGAGCTCACTCAGCCACCCCAACTCTTCATACTTTCTTGAAACTTTCAAGAAGCAAAGGCTACTTTTCTGCTTCTCTCATGAAGGTCCTACTCATGGGCAGGACCCCAAGCCCTGATCTGCCTGTGGGCTCCAACAGGGAGGGGCTGGATGAGGGAAGGGGGTCTGTTAGCTGGCATGCTCTGTGACCCTGTAGGCACCCCAACTCTCCTCGGCCAGCTTCTCCAGTGGGGTGGGGGCTTCCCTAGTTTCAGCTGAGCAGGGCGCTTTGCTGGCTGCCCCGTAGCCTCTCAAGGGCGCTGGTCTTTGAGGTCCACCTTCTGCCGTGTGGAAGGAGGGAGGCAAAAACCCTAACTGCAGTGCAGCATGACAGCTGCGAGCAGAGCCCGGCCTGGGTTAAAAGCTACCTGGGCTCTTTCCCTGGCGGGAGGAAAGGTTTGGTGTTTGCTGCAACCTCAGTGCTCTGCTGTCCTGGGTTCTCAATGCCTTCTCCCAAGTGTCATAACTGAGAAGCACCAGGGAGGATGCACGCAGTGTGGCTGCAACCCCGACAGAATTCTCACAGAGAGTCTGTGCGGTGTGGGGCAGGGTTAAGTGCCCGGGCTCTGAGGCCAGGCTGCCAGAGCTGAAATCTCCGCTCTGCCATCTCCTGTTGACCTTTCGTGCGTTACTTAACCTCTCTGAACTTCAGTTTCCTGCTGTTAAATTGAGGACACAGTACTTTGTCATGGGGTTACACCAATTAAATGGGTATAAAGTTTGAATGATCAAGTCTTTGTATTGGAACAAAGCAAGGGGGGGGCGGGGGAGATGAAGCTAAGCTTTCTGAGAAGTTGAGCCTGGAGTCGGAAGGTGGCTCTCTTATTACTTCCAGGCAGAGAGAGCTGGATCTAGGGGTCCCAGGAGTCCCCATGGCTTGCTCTTTTCTGAACTCAGACTCTTATGCCATGGGGACAGGAAGGGGCCTAGTGGCTCAGGCCTCCTTAGAGAGCTCCCTTTTCCCCGCGACCTGTGCAGACCACGTGGAGATCAAGAAAGCTTGTGGCAAGTGGAGCTCCCTTCCTTCCCCAAATAGCCCTTTCCTTTAGCAGCCCCTGGAAGGGGCCAGCACTACCATTCCAATGACCACCCTTCGCACAGCTCTGCACACTTTTCTTTCTAAATGCTTTTCTCACACGTGAGGGAGAATCTTACCGATACACGTGAAAGACGGCAGCTTTGCTTTCTTAAGTTCTCGTGCTATGAGCAGCTAAGCCCAGGCACCTGGCCTTGGGGCCTCTCCACCTCGATTAACATCAAGCACGAGGCTTACCCCATGCTTGGAAGGTCCCAGCTGCCCTTGGGGAGAGTCTCATTTGCACTAAAATGAGACAAACAGAAGGAGGCTAATGACTTAATTCTACCTGCCCTCCAGTTCTCAGCGGGCCCCTCTCAAGTTATTCTGTCTTCCAGCCTTACTCCCTTCCTCTACCATCGCCAACCCCTCTAATATTTCCTTTGAATTGGGTCCTTCCAAAAAAAAGCAGTGGCAACACAGGTGTATGTTGCAAATACACAGCCCCCACGTGGGTTCCCCCAGGACTTAACCATGTTGCTGGATGCTCATCCAGCTCAATGCTTGTATCTGTGGGGTGTTCTAGTGAGCACCTACCACACCTCACCTGTCCATCTCCCAGTGATGGACCCCTGACTTCCCATTCCCCTTAAAGAGGGCTTAGACCTGCATATGCTGCCCTGCAAAATGTGAGGTGTAAGGAGGGGGTGGGCAGTGAGGCAAACCCTTAGCTCAAGCCTTAAGGGACATGAGGGGCCACGCTGTCGCCTGAACGTTTGACCAGGTTTGGGTTGGTGAGAAAGAAGGCACGCCTCCCACACCAGGGCTGCAGCCGGCTGAGAGATGCCCATGCATGGTGGGCATGGGCATGGGCTTCTGCGGAGGTTTTCTCGACTTCCTTTCTTAAAGCAAGGCTTCTAAACGAAGCTCCAGACCCCATTTTACAGAAGAAGAAAATGAGGCAAAGGAAGCTGGCTACAGTCTGGGAACTTGTCCGTGTTTTTTGTTTGTTTTTATGAAAATAGGCTAAGGCCCTAGCTGGTTTTGCTCAGTGGATGAAGCGTTGGCCTGTGGACTGAAGGGTCCCAGGTTCGATTCTGATCAGGGGCATGTACCTTGGTTGAGGGCACATCCCCAGTGGGAGGTGTGCAGGAGGCAGCTGATCAATGTTTCTCTCTCATCGATGTTTCTAACTCTCTTTCCCTCTCCCTTCCTCTCTGTAAAAAAAAATCAATAAAATATATTAAAAAGAAAATAGGCTAAGAAGAGCCAGGTTGGATGACCTAAAGGGGTGGCTTGCAATGCAGCTCCATGATTATTGGAGGAATGTTGACTCCTCTGGGCTGAGTTGAGTCTCTTTTCTAATGTCCCTAGAGCTCTCTGATGCAGTAGGCATATGACTCTCTCGCCCTGGCTCCAATGCCCTGGGAGCGCAGTAAGCTTCATCTCCTCCCTGTGGGGGAAGGTAGCCTAGCAACCTTGAATGTGTTTGCTGGCAAGATGGCCTTGCTTACTGGTTAGTCTGTTCACACAGGCCATCTGTAGCCTCCCAAGCGATGGGAAGTGTTCCTATAATGCGAAATCATATGTCATCTGATTTTGACCTTGTGGCTCACAAGGCTTATTTTTGTATTGCGGGTACCCCACTGTGCCGTGTTTTAATTTGGGCTCCCCAGAAAGCAGAGGCTGAGACGAGGTCTCAGGACAGGCAGGTAGCGTGTCGAGGAGGTAATCTGGGGGCAGGGGCGGAGAGTGGCTAGAATAAGGAAAAGGAAATGAGGGTGTATTGAGGGACCACCTGTGAGAAGTGTATAAATGCCCTGCAGGACTGTCCACCCGAGGCATGGGAGGTAGGGAAGCCTTCTCTCAGGCTCTAGTTCTTTCTCGTTGGTTTCATTTATTCATTGGTTTCTGCCTTCCATTGAGCAAGGGTTGAAAGTGGGCTTGAACTCAGCTACACATGTAAACTACACATGTGCATCTGTGGTGAAAGATGTCTTTGGGCAGAAAGCATAGCTGTACTTGAGGCAAGATGCTGTCCCTGCCTAGAACGGCCCATCTTGGCCACAGCTGAAACTGGGAAAGGCTAAGGGGCGAACATCGGGATGCCACGTGTCTGCTGCATATGTTGACTTGGCTTCTGTCTCTAACACAATTCCTTCTCCCCCACCACACCTCTTAAAAGCAGGGATAGCCCCGCTAGTTGGGGTAAACGGCACGCAGTGGCTGGCACTTGGCTGGAACAAGACTTCTTCCAAGTGGCATCCCTGAGCATGTTAAGCTGGGCCCATGCCCAGTGGACACTGACACACAAATGGGGGGAGTGGTGACAGTCAAGCCAGCAAACCTTGGTGCCAGTCACCTTTGTTTTTCCCACAACTAGAACGGGCTGTACAGCAGACCCAAGCCTTTGTTCTTTCTGCATGGCCCTCAGGGAGCGTTCCTGCTCATGATCTACCTATGATCCCACAAGTGGTACTCGCCTAAGTGCTCCTGGGAGCACCAATTCTCGCTGAGATGAGTGAGCCCTGTGTATACTGGGCCTGGTGGTAGTTCTACTGCACAATCTGTTACCCAGCCCCAACTTCAGGACTGGGCTGGGCACCCAGGGCATGTTATGACTCTGGCCACAGCTTGACAGGGTGGACACAGATCAATGTGAACAGAGTAACTGGGCTACGTGGTGGTCGGTCCCGCTCTGAGAATAGATCTTGGTCTGAGTCTAGACTCGAAAGTTTCTTACAATGAACCTGAGGGCACTTAAAGCTGATGTGGAAAGATGCACATGAAAGATAATGAAGCTCTGGTGGATGACTTGGGGCAGTTATGGGGCAACTTCCTACTTTGGACAGAACAAATACACATGCAGGAAATAAGATGGTACCAGGGATGTGACCCCTGGGGCTGCATCAATTCTTGGACTGAACTCAAGGCCACAAGTAGCCCTTTGGTAATCCTAGCTTCTCTTTAAAGGGACTCTAAGCTGGGGGCTTAGAATTAGCACAAAGCAAAGATGGGAAGACAAATGGGTGGCCTGGGCTCCCTTTGCCACCTACATTCCTTGTGAGCTGTGACCCATGTGGATATAAACTGGAGGTGCCCAGTTCATAAGATGACACTGGGTGTCAGCCCCAATACCTGTGCTTATCAGTGGTAACAGAGCAAGTCCCTCCATAGCCCTGAAATTTTTCCTCTCCTGACTAGATTGCTGATGGCTCTCACGTGATGAGTGCTTAGCATGTGCGAAGTAGTGATCTGTCTCTGAACCGGCTAACTTACCATGAAATTGAAGCTTAAACTTGGCTTTGTATTCCAAATTCATAATCTTGTAGCTCAGATCTTTCAAAGTTCGTTCAGACTCCAGAAAACCTAGATCTTGCCCCGTTAGGATTGCATTTGCCATGGGTCCTTAGGATAAACCAATCAACTCAGAACCAGCATCACCTTTGCTAGATGATGCTGGGGATGAAACCACTTGCCCTGCGTCCAATGACCTACAACTGGCAAAGACTGAACTTAGTTTAGCTCAGCTTGTTGGGAGTCCTCAGAACTATCTCCTTGGCATCCTTTCAAATTCGCATGTCCTTTACTCTCGAGACAGATGGTAACTGACTACCACCATTTTAGTCCTGGCATTCATCATGCCTTAAGCATCTTCTGACATGGAACAATGGCTTCTCATTGTGCCCTAGAGATGCTGACATGGGGCATGTGACTACCTCTTCTACACATTCTCACCTCCATTTCCTCCTCTCCTGAGCCCCAATGCCTCCTCTTCTTCCCCCAAATAACCTCTGGTGACTTCAGTCCAACACCGTGTTTCACCAATCCCCATGGCTGTGACCTCTTGTGCCCAACACCTTGTAACTAGTACAACTTCAGGTGGTTGGGTTCCCAGCAGTTACTGGCTTTGGTGACCCTCCATGGCCTTGTGTACACAGAAGCAGGTGGAACAGAGGTGGGCCAGCTTTGTGGTGCTGCCACAGCCCTGAAGGCTTTTGCCCATCACTACTTTGTGCGACAGCTGGGGGCTCTGGGGAGAAAGTCTCAAGTCTTGGGTGAGAGAACCTCTCGGGAAATTGGGGCATTTGTTACTGAGGAATCTAAACACTCGCTGGCATCACAGTGTGGACACGTAGGACAGACGGACACTTTGAGTCCCTACTGCAGCCAAGACTGGGCTAGAGAGACAGTGGGCCGGTCCTGGAAGCTGATTTCTAAACCCAATTGTTCTTGCTTTGACTTAGATCTTAAAGTGCTTTGCTTCTGAGCACATCTCTCCAAGCCAATTTAAAAACACAAAGAAACCATTGGCATCTAGGGCTTAAATAAGGGAATAGAAAGCTATTCAAACTCTTAAGTGCCTGCTACATGCCAGATACTAAACCAAAAGCCAAGAGTAGGGAACAATCTAGCTTTTTTGTAAAAGAAACTTCTGAGACTAGACTCAGACCAAGATCTATTCTGACCTCTGCCATTTGATTTATGATGGACCATACCTGAGAACCAGAGCTCATTTTGGGGGGTCAGCTCCATTTTGTGTAGTTGATTTCCGTTTAAGCAAAATTAAATTACTAAAGAAAATGCTTCTACCAGGAAAAATATCTTAAGTGTTCTTAAACATACTCTCTGCGTAGGTTGGTTTATTTTGAAAGATTCCCAAAAAGATCCCTCCCTGTTGCAAGGCTGGTCACATTCCCTAGGCTTTCCAATCCTTCTGGGATAAAGCACTAAAAACAAATTTGGAGAGGAGAAACAGAGAGAAAATTTGGAGAATTCCCTACCCCAGTGTAACAATGATCCAGCCTTCCAGTATAACCAATGCCCAGGTGCCCGAATCCACTATGTTCTTTAGCAACTCTAGACTCAGTAGTTGAGGAAGGCCTATGAGAGGTAACATCTGAGCAGGTGCTTGAATTAATGGAGTCTAGACAAAAAAAATCTCAAATCCACAATGGAAGGAATAGCTAGTGCAAAGGTCCTGAGGTAGGAATAGGTTTGAGACAAGTAACAAAAGGACAACGGGGGTAGTAACAGCGGTTAAAAGATGAGGACACAAATGAGCAGGAGCTTAATTCTGTGGGTCCTTATTCATAATAAAACGGAATTCAAGCTTTCTCCCAAGATTGACATGAAGGCATCAGCAATCCAAGGTGTGAGGGTGGGCTCCATGTTACTTCCAGCAGCTGTCTGGCAAGTTGATTATAAGTCCCGAGAAGTAAGGGTCTCGGTTAGGAAGCGATTCCCCCTTATGCAGCTGAGAGATGGGACTTGGATCAAAGCGGCAACAAGGAGAACGGCAAGATGAGAATGGACCAGGGATTTCGGGAAGGTGGTAACAGAATTTGCTGAAGAGGCTGGCTGTTGGGTACAATGGGGGGAGCAAGGAGTCAAGGCTATAGTGCCCAGTTATGGGCTAAGTAGAAGGTGGCAGAATTAATAGACAGGGAAGCCCAGGGTAGGAGAACATGTGTGTGGTACTGAGGGCAAGCTATGGGACAGGGCTGAGCCTAACCAGTTCTCATACAAGTTGGGGACCTCGAGGAGGCAGGAGATGCCAACGGCACCGAGGTCCCCGGGAATGGACAAGGGCGGCACCAGGGCGGACTTGGAAAAAAAGCGACGCCAAAAACCGAAGCCTCGCCCTCGAGTACTGAAGAGGTTTATGAACAAAGGCTCGTAATGGCAAAACTAAAAAACCCAAGTGCCTGCTAGGCTTATGGTCAAAGCTCCCGTTCCACTCGCAGCAGCAAACCCTGGACTCCGATACCAAACCCACTGAGCCTTCCGCAGAGGAAATGCTAGAAAGACGCGAGCCTTTGCCGAGACATCGCCCCCCTTACCCCCTCGCCCCCTAACCTAAAAATGAGATCAATCCGTAACCCTCGGCAGACACGCCTGCGAAGCCATGTTGATCATGGAAAGCATGATCCGGGCTCGGTGGCCTCCGGGTATGTGAGTCATCGTTTATGTTGTAAAAATAATGGCTTTTCCAAAACTCGACTTCAGAAGGCGCCTGAGCTAGTTAAACGAGCTGGTTTCAACTGCGTTGGCCATTGCTGGCTGTTCTTGGGAACGGGCCCTGGAAACTTCCTCTCCAAGTCCTTTTTTTTTCTAATAGTTAAAAAGATGAGCGCTGGAAGGGTCCTTGGACAGCGTCCTGAGGCGCCTTTGTACATTTGGGGGAAACCAAGGCCTCTCTAGGGAAACCGACTAGTCCTCCCTCACCCGCGGTCTCCTCCCCTGCGGTTTGTTACCCACCGGGCCACAGAGTTCCGAAATATTAAATGGAAAATTCCAGAAATAACTGTACCTTCTGAAGTGCGCGCCAGTTCTGAGTAGCGTGAGGAGATCTCGCGATGTTTGGCTCTATCGCCGGAGGACGTGACCCCGCCCCCTCCAGCGGCTCCGCGCTGCGCATGCTCCCCGCCCACTTGTCACTCAGTAGCCGCTGGTGGGCGACCCACTGAGGTGTCCGGGTGCTTGGGGTGAAGTCACCCGCATTTTACTTAATAACATCCCCAAAGCGAGACTAGGGGCGTGGGCAGTGCGGACACGCCCGAGAGAAGCAGCCGAAAACTGCTTCCTTTTAAGTGACAAGGAGAGAAACAAAATCCTATGCTGAGAAAGGGGGGAATGGCAGGCGGAGGTTGCGAAGATGAAGGTAAGAATGAACCTTCTGTCCTCCCAATTGTCCAGAAGGGAAAGTCTGTGCCGGTCCCGCTGTGGCGCCGCAAACCGCCAAAGTGCCGGCCTCGGTGCTAAGTGCTTAGTTATTAAGATGTCGGAGGCGTTGAATGTGTGAGTGGAAGATGTAAAGAGAAAATGGTTCAATTGATGGCGACCTGTTGAGCCAGGAAGCGTGGGGCCTCTAGGAAGATTCGGCGAGGGGTCCCCTGAAACACAGTGACCACGTTCACGTAACTCTTATGGTGTATTGTTTTCATTCTATTTTATGTTCCTCTTCTTTTATGTTGGGCACAGTAAGATGAAAGGATTAGGTACGTAGGAATGAATAGAAAAAACAAGTGTGTATATAGGGTTCAGTACTATCCATGATTCGAGCATCCTCCGTGGATAAGGGGGTACTTACTATACCTGATGAAGGTCTGAGCTAAGCCCGCAGCCCAGGTCCTGACTTGGGCCTGCACTGGTCGCCCTGAATCTTCAGTCCTCTCTTCTCCTCCTGCCCTTTGTTTAATCTGCCCTCCGCCTATGTATTGACGGAGGGCCCTGTTGAAACATCTGCATTCATTGATTCATTGATGCTTTGAGTAACTCGGCTCCCACTAGGTATAAATAATGCATGCCGGAGGCTGAGTTCTGGCCTGGCATTGATTGAGAACCAGGGGGAGGATGGGGCCGCTGTCAGTACGATGTGCAGGGTGGTCTCAGAATCGGAATGATGCTCCAGTAGACAAGACAAAAGCACGTGCACCTGGGTTTCAGCGAAGACAACCTACAGGACCAGTCTAGTCCAATCCAACTTTCTGTGAGCTTCAACTTCTGGCCCTTCCTCAGAGTCTTGCTCTAGCATCTGTCTCACTTCTATAAAGTGGTACCTGCTCTCATATATTTCCAGAACTTGAGCATGTACCAGCTGCCCCGAAAGAGTCCCAGCCCCATCTAACTGGGGTGAGGATAGGTTAGAGGGACAAATGCCTTTCATGCAACAACGGATCTCTTCTGGGAGAACTTCCTAGGTAGTCAGTCTACTACAGAGATGGCGAACCTTTTGAGCTCAGTATGTCAGCATTTTGAAAAACCCTAACTTAACTCTGGTGCTGTGTCACCTATAGAAATTTTTTGATATTTGCAACCATAGTAAAACAAAGATTTAT
>NW_005356712.1:5243372-5251842 GCF_000412655.1 Myotis brandtii
TAGTAAAACAAAGACTTATATTTTTGATATTTATTTTATATATTTAAATGCCATTTAATAAAGAAAAATCAACCCAAAAAATGAGTTCGCATGTCACCTCTGACACGCGTGTCATAGGTTCGCCATCACTGGTCTACTATGGGCTTTCTCATGACATTAAGTCCCAGAAAGTCCAGTGAGTATGTAAGCCTTCCAAACAGAGGGAGGGGCCTTTGCACAGACCTAGAAGCCAAATAGAGCAGAGCCTGATGCAGGTCCAAGTGGACTGAACACTAAAGGGTGGTGGCTCCTCTTGGTTGGTCTTCCCAGCAGTTAGCATAGGGGAGGAATACATTGATGGATGCTGGAAACCAAGATCAACGGTAATTAATATAAATTAATATAAATGTGAGGAGTCCGGCAGAAGCCTGGCTGGGACTCCTTTTGATATTCACATGGTGAATATTTACATTTTATTACCTACTGCTGACTCAATGGCCTAAAGCAAACTCCCCCAAAACCTGACAATCTTACTGTTTACTAAACATTACCATTGATATGTCTGTTTGCATTCCTAAAAGGCAATTGTGTATTCTAGTAAATAAAAGCAGCTGGGAACGGAGACTCAGTGGAACTTGACTTCTACAGTCGAATCTTCCCCTGGCTTCCCCCCATAATTTCAAAATTAATATTTCGTCTTGTGTGTCAATTTGTGCATCAGCTCTTTCTCCAAACCTTTGAACCCAAAAGCCACGCTGGCCATGGCCTTTCACAGATGGAAGCAATGAGGGCAAGCATAAGATCCTGGAGTGTTTTCTAGAACAGAGGGGAGAAGCTCAGAGGTGGCTGAGCCTCAGGTTGTCTGTAGAATGGAAGGAATGTTTTGGCCATAAGTGTGGACTCTTAAGGTCATATGCATCCACTGCATTAGTTGGAGTCAAACTTCTGAATTAGACAAACCCAGTCTTCAGCAGGCTCAGCTGGTCTTCGACTTCAGGCCCCAGATAACCCCAGAAGCTTGCTGAAGACTTGCTCCATGAAACGGTGTTGGTTGGTCTCTTTCTCAAAGGTGTCTTTTACCTCTGCTAGGCTTGTGAGGTTTACTTGTCTGGCCCTCCTTACAAGGGGCCTTCCTTCCAAGTAAGAGACACCAAGGATGAGGTGTGAGACAAAGCTTCACATACCAAATTCCTTCTTCCCTCTGCCACTTTCCCCCCCAGAAAGGGCACCCTTTCCTATGAGCAAACTGGCTTAAAGCTCCTGGCCTATTGTGGACACTCGATTGTAGATCCTCAAATATTAGGTTCTTTTTCCAGATTAACCTATTAGACAGGCCTTTCTCAGGGGACCAGTTGTAAAGCTACACTGAGAAGTTCAGTGTTTGATGGGAGGAATTGGCATCGGTGGGGTGAGTTTGGCTCAGGCTGGGGAGATGTCAACTGCGTCTCCCCAAAAGCCCTCTACGTGGCCCAATGACATAGGCTTCACTTAACAGATGGATAACAATAACAGAAATGGATATTCTGGTTGGATGTTGGTTAACGGAAGCCCTCCATATGTATGCTCTGACCGTTTCTAACCTTACCTTAGTTGGATGAACTAACCCAACTCATCCCTAACCTATGCATCTCGTTAGCCATTACTTTAAGCCTCTGGTGGTGGCTTGATTATTTGTAGAGACTGAGCACCATGTAGCATTTCAAGAGTGTTACTTGAGAGAGGATGCCCCACATCCCCACAGCCCACCTTTGGTTCCTTTGTAAACGCTGTGGTCTTTCTCCAGAGCACTTATTGTGGTCACACAAGCACTCTGTATTAACTTTCTACTGCTGCATAATGAACTTGGCAGTTTAAAATACACCTACCCCAAATGGAGGACCCAATTATGCCATGCTTGGATTCCTGACCCATGGAGACTGAAAGATAGTAAATGTGGGTATGTGTTTTTTTACTATATTTTTATTGATTTTAGAGAGGAAGGGAGAGGGAGAGATAGAAACATCAATGATCGGCTGCCTCCTGCACACACCCCGACTGGGGATTGAGCCCATTACCCAGGCATGTGCCCTGGACTAGAGTCGAACCGGGACCCTTCAGTCTGCAGGCCAACGCTCTATCCACTGAGCCAAACTGGGTAAGGCTAAATGTGGGTGTTAAGCTGAAGAAATACATTGACTATTTGTTCAGGTACTGAGCAGGCACATCGAGGCTGGGTTCTCTGCTCTACCCCAAGGCTGAAATTAAAGTGTCAGCTGGACTGTGGTTCTCATCTGGAGACTGGAGACAAACTGTCTTTCAAGCTGTTCTTGGTATAATTCAGTTCCATGCAGGGTAAGGTGAGGTTCCTTCCTTTGATGGCTTTTACATTGGCTCTTAGAGGCCTCCTGCATCCGTTGCCATGTGACCCCTTTATCTTCAACAAGCTGGTACGTTGTGAATCTTTCTCGTGCTTTGAATACCTGACTTGGTATATCTACAAGGTCTAGAAGACCCAAATGTCTAAAGGGCACATGTGATTAGGTCAGGCTCACCCAGGACAGCCCGTCTCCCTTGTGCCACACAACAGTCACAGGAGTGACATCTTACATGCATGTGTTCTCTCACACCCAAGGGCTTACTGGTATATGGGGTGTGTGCATATGGCATGGAAGTCTTGGTGGGGCATATAAGATGCCTATCATACCTGCGGCTTATGATCCTTGCTAGACTCACTTGAGGACAGGGATCTTATCTCCCTACTGTCCCCAGCGGCTGGAACATAGATGTTGGAGCTTCCGGGACTGAAGAGCCTCCTAATCGGGAACTAAGGATGTTCTACTGGGATAATCGTGCCTTTTTGTCAATGCAGCCTTCAAAGCCAAGAGAGGGAAGTAACATTAACCAGACATCCCATTCACCACAAGGGCTGCCTTCTGAGACTTTTATTTTTAAATAAAGGCTGCCTTCTCCCCTCCAGTTTAATGCTATCCAAAGTGTTTTTGAAAATTCCACTTGCTCAGACTGGCATTGTTATTCCTGTCATTATCCACAACTTATACCATGGGCAGTAAAATAACAGACCCAACCTTTCCTGACATCCATTCACCCACCAGCATCCACCCACTTGGCTGATTGTGGCCATGAGAATAATTCCACTAATAAGGGAATAATAAGGGAATGAGTACAGGTTTGTTTTTTCCCCTCTTAAAATGGTTTTAGTACTTTCTCTTGGGAAATTCCCTCTGTTGGGTGAGTGCTGCCCCCTTTGGGTCAGAAGGAGTAGTTCCTGTCAAGTATGAATAAAACAGTAAAAAGTCAATAAAATAGTAAAAAAAAAAAAAAAAAGTGTCAAGAAAGCCAAATGCCAATACAGTGTGGCCTTGACTTATGATTTTAATTCGTTCCGAGACCGAGCTCGTTAAGGAGCTCGTTAACTCAAATTACTCTATCAACTCAATGCAAAAAATCGGCCGAGAGACAGCTGGTATCTCAAAAAACTCGCTAGTCGGGGCACTTGTAAGTCAAGGCCCCACTGTACCTCACTTCCTTATCCCCTCATCAGAAGAGTCACAACTTGGTTGTTGCGGCCCTTTGCTTTCCCCTTTATGTTCTTAGGGGAACTAGTTTGAAGACCTGGGGCAGTGCTATAGGAAAGGCAGGGAAGTCAACCCTAATTTCAGTCCTGAGCCCTAATTTTTCTTATGTGTGAAACGGGCTGAGAAATTGCTGTCCGATGCTCACAGCAAACCTGCCACTGTTCCTCCTGGGGCCATTACTGACCCATCACAGCACTAGTCCTTGGTTAACTGGGTGTAAGAATCCTTCTCAACACTGTGGTCCGGGGCAGCTACAAGCCCGAACTGCAAGAGTATTGCTCATAACAAGCCTCAGTCCTCAATCCTCCACCCAGGTGGCATTTGCTTGATTTGGGGCTCTGCTGGATTAGCCTGGGGGCTGTCATGTTTGGTCTCCCTCTGAAAATCTCCAGTGGAGTGAAAGGGAGCCAGGCTGTGTAACTTCCTATCCCCACCCAAGTTCAACACGGGTAAGAGGCTGGAGAGTAGAAAGCTGAGACCAAAGACAAGGTGGTCTCAGATTTACAGATCCAAGTTTTGGGAAAGTCTTAAGTTAGTGCATCTTCTGATATGAGGTCAAGTTCTTCCTTGTCCTTCAGAGCAATTGTGCTTTGGGGAGGAGACCTGCCTGACCCTCAGACAGGAGCTCTTGTCTGAGTTTTGTTAACAATAGCTGAGTCTTAGCTTAAGTCACTTAACCTCTTGGGACTTGCTTTCCAATAAAAGGAATGACTGTCTATCTTTAGGTCTTTGGAGATTCTGCACCTTGGGTGGCAATAGTAAGCTGCCCAGTAGACCTAATCTGAGTCAGGCAGATCTAACTTCTTCCCTTCAGGCTGAATAGCCTCAATTTCTTCCATAGGACTTCAGTCTTCTTTCTCGTAATGCCTTCACCTGGGTCATCCTTCAGCGTTGAGGACACTGCTGTCTGACACAGAAGGCCACCATGTTCCATTGGGTGGTGGTGACTCTGGTGGGTGGCTGTGCAAATGCTTGTGAGATGAGAGCATCCAAGCATATACCATGTTATTCTCAGGCCTCTAGCAATCAGAAATCATGAGAGCTGTTGCCAAGAGCAATAACTAAGCCTGGTCCTTTGGACACTGTCCTACCCAATCATCACCTCAAGGACCTCCTGAGATCTTTGCTTCCAAAATATTTGTTCAAGATCCTTTAAAACAGCATTGTGTTAAAGAAGAATACAAAAATGTGGTCCCAAGTATTTTTGAATTGAAGTCTGGACATCTTATAGTGGAGTAAACCACTCAACCAATAACTGAATGCCTGGCCTATTCTGGAGACGATTTTAGGTGCAGAAGAGACAGATTTGGGGGCCAAAATTCCATATGGCCCCAGCAACACTTATTGGGTTAATGCTTGATTTAGCTCCTGACACCACTTGTTGTTTTAGGGGAGTCCCTGCCTGTGTGAAATGTTCTTGTTGGGCACACAGAATAAATCATCGTGAAGCAGCCTCTGCAGCAAAAAGGCTAAGAGTACGTAGAGGAGCCTTGCGCTTGGTATCTGACCTGGGCCTGAAGCTGCCTTGGTTGTGGGTAAACTACTTACCCATACCTATCCTCTGCTCTGGATCTGCAAAAACAGTTCCATCATTTTCAGAGGAGTTCATGGGGTCCTGGAACTGAGCTGCTCTGCAGCATGAGAAAAGGTCTCAGACGCCAAGTGAGTTTGAGGGAATGCTGAATGTCGTATTCTTCTCTTGGAGGTTCACATGCATGTTAGCATATTAAAAGCTCTGATAAGTTCTGCAAAGGAGTATTTAATGCTGTGTAAACTAGTCTCAGGAACCATAAACTACTTCTGGGTTAACAGTGGAACCAGGATCCTGAGTGCTAACTTATGACATGAGAAAAAGTTAAGTCCCTGAGATGCAAATTTAATTCATGTTCCACTTGGGTCCTTGGTCAAGAAAAGCCTTTAATTGTACCTGACTGTAAACCATGTTTTAAGATAAAGAAGGGCCACCTCGTGTTCAAGTGACTTTATATTCCAGGGGATCCCTTAACTGTCACTTTAAGCTGATCACATCAGAATGGGAAAGGCTGTCCCCTTTCCTGAAAGAAACTCAGAAGATGGCAGAACTGTGTAACTTATTCTGCATGGGAGAGTCATGACATCTGAAAGGCCAACTTAATGGAAACAGTTCAAGTTCTTTTCTTGAGATTGAATTAAAAACTTGTCCTCAGATTCTGGCCAAAACGTTCATATTTTCACACCCAAGGCAGCTTTCTAGAAATTCTCATTGAAAATGGAGAAACATTAAACCTAAATATTAAATAGGGTAATAAGTAATTGAATTTAGGGAAAGTGGGGTCTCCTTAGTTGCTGGGGTGCCCTGCTTTGGGGACCTGCCAATCACAGTGAGCAAAGAAATGTGATATTTTGAAGGATTTTTGGGTTTGCTTTTTGGTTTTGTTTTGGGGTCGATCTGTTTTATAATCGGCGTAGTCACTGGCTACACCCAGAGCCCTGCAGACTTTTAGGTTCATCAAACGGAAACGCAGTGCTTCTGCGAGCTTCCCTGGAGGCAGACAGATCATGGCAACCAGGAGTTAAAGACAGTTCACTTAGGCGCAGTGGCCAGCAAACTCATTAGTCAACAGAGCCAAATATCAACAGTACTTCTTCAAAATAGACTCGCCCAGGCCAAAAACCGACTTCTGTGCATGGGCCACGAAGTTTCAATCGCACTGTACATGCGCCCGCACGTGGTATTTTGTGGAAGAGCCACACTCAAGGGGCCAAGAAGCCGCATGTGGCTCGTGAGCCGCAGTTTGCTGACCACGGATTAGAGGGTCTTTCATGACTTCATTCACTTTCTTCTCCTGCAGCTCCCTGGGCTCAAGGATTCTTGTTCTTCATGATCTTCATAGTTTCTGGGCTGAGCTTTCGGGCAAGGCACTCTGCCACCCTGGTTCCCTCAGCCAATTGCTCTCAGAAGCCCTGCCCCAGGTAGTTGTCAAGGTCACTGTGGGAGAGGAGGTCCTTGAGGTGCTTATTAAGCAGGACAAATATATCTTTTCCTTCTGGCATTACTGAGTCAGCTCCCGTGCCTGAACTTTAATTAGAAAGTCAAGTTTCCTGTCCTTTATCCATCCCTGATCAATCATTGGTTCTTTTTCTTCTTTACCCTCTTCATCTTCATGATTTTCTGCTTTAGAGGTTTGGGTGTTTTTGTTTTTGTTTTTTTTTTAGTTTTGAGTTGAAGGAGCGAGCCTCCTAGGCTTGTAGTCTGAAGCATACCTTGTTGGCTTTGGGCTTCTGGACACAGGTTCGCAGATTTGGGGGCAGAGATTCCATATGGCTCCAGCAATGCTTGTTGGGTTAGTGTTTGATTTAGCTCCTGACGCCACTTGGTGTTTGGGGGAAGAACTCTTTGCTCATTGGTGGAAGGGCTGAAATAAGTATAGTAAGTGTCCCAGGTCATAATTCGGAGGCCAACAACCAGGACATAAAAGTACACAGACTATTAAAAAACCCCAATATGGAATGTTCATATAGTGCGTGTATGTGGAAAAGATTAAAAACCCATAAACCTGTGCAAGTTAATGAGGACAGATGGTCTGCACAATGGATAGGAGAATAAATCAGGGCCTTCCCTTACCTGTCAGCCCCATCTTGAGCTGCAGGCTAACCTGAGTCTCTTCTCCCCCCTCCTTGCCTCTCCCCCACTGCTGAGACCAGCTGGAGAGGAAATGGAACAGTTCCCAAACTGAAAAGGAAGTTCACCTCAGAGTCCCAGCCCCGGGAGGGAAGGGGAGGGAGGAAGGATGGCACAGAAGGAACTTGGATAAAGAGATGTAGCAACTTGTTGAAATTGCCTGGCCGTGAGTTTGAATTTTGCTCATAAAACCCAGACGTACTGCTTAAGGGTTGAAATAGGTGACTCCTAAAAGCTCATTTTGTTGGCCATTTGTGTTTTAGATTGGCTTCAGGGGGAAGCCCTGGTGTTTGTATCGACAGATGCTTGCTTTTGGAGAAACAGAAAGGGAGATTGCCACATTTCCCCTCATGTGTACTTCCCTGGAGCACCTAGTGGTGCATGTGTGTAGATTCTTAGCCCGAATGAGGAACAGTAAGCAAGCTTAAAGGTGTGATGCAGTTTTCTCTTCTGGAAGATCGTCACCCTTTGCCTCTGGTTCTCATTTGATGTGGCTGTAATGAAGCAGGTGTTTCTTAAAGAGGTTCCTCTATCCATCCCTGCAAGAAGGATGGTCTTTTCAGAGTGGCTGGGTGCTCTGTATGAAATAGATTTTCAATCTCTCCTTCCTTCCTGGAGGAAAGAGGCCAGCAAACAAGCCAACCCAGCCTGTTAACTGGTGTTCCTGAGACTTGATCACCCTCAAAGATGGAAGGAGTCCTGTTTTCTTATTCTTCGGCTAGCCCAGCCGTGGGCAAACTGCGGCCGGCGGGCCGGATCCGGCCCATTTGAAATGAATAAAACTAAAAAAAAAAAAAAAAAAAAGCCCGTACCCTTTTATGTAATGATGTTTACTTTGAATTTATATTAGTTCACACAAACACTCCATCCATGCTTTTGTTCCGGCCCTCTGGTCCAGTTTAAGAACCCATTGCGGCCGTCGAGTCAAAAAGTTTGCCCACCCCTGGGCTAGCCTCTGTCTTTTGATTGGAGAATTTAAGCCATTCACATTTAAAGTGATTATTGATAGTACATATTTATCATCATTTTATTCTTTTTTTAAATATACAAAAACTTTATTGAACTGTGCCTTATAATGAACATTCTAATCCAAAATTTCAGAAGCACTTCAGAAAGAATTGATCAATCAATATTCCAAATTCTCCATAACTCCATTTGTTCCCACACACCTTGCTCTTGAAGAAAAATGGGGGGAGGGGAAGGAGAGAGGGGGGAGAGAAAGAGAAAACAAGTATTCAAATCACAGAAGTGTTTT
>NW_005356712.1:5252261-5252732 GCF_000412655.1 Myotis brandtii
CAATCAATGATTCTCTCTCATCACTGATGTTTCTATCCCTCTCCCTCTTTCTTCCATCTGACATCTATAAAAATATATTAAAAAATAAAGTAACAATAAAATTATAATTTAAAAAATTCTACCTACTGCCTATAAATCACAGGAAGAAAATGAGGCAAAGTAACAGTTCATCCTTCCTAATCACTTAAAGCACGGATGGTAAAAGGTTTGGGGTCACATCCGATATAGAAGTAAGGCTTGAGCACCTCAGAAAATGTATCCCTGAAGGAATGGATGTGAGACATGTCATTCAAACTGTAAAAGGAAACGTGACCCAACTCATAGTCCAGATAGATGCCAATCCCTCTGGGCATTTCCTGCAGCACAAGGGTGACAGGAACAGGCCCTCGAGCCACATAGTCACCATCCTGCAGCTGAATCGTCCAACATCTGTCCTCCTGTCTGAGCAGGGGCTGCTTTCTCTCCTTGGAA
>NW_005356712.1:5252778-5257440 GCF_000412655.1 Myotis brandtii
CCCAGTAATGTCGGCCACAGTCAAACCCTTCAGAACCCAGGACAACTGGGTCGACTGCAAATCCCTTTGGATTCCGATGAACTCCTTGCTTTCTCCTCACAAATGTCACAGACTTTTTATCCTCGGACACAAGCAGATTAAGATGTGCAATTTCGGGATCCAGAGTAACTTCTTCTCTAAATGTCTGCATGATTTGCAGCAGGGCCGAACACTGTGGAGGAAGACTGGATTCTTCTCTCTTACACTTCAAGCAATAGACATCTGGAGGTTCTAGGTTATCACAACAGTGGAGGATACCCTTGATGTTCATCAGCAATTTCCCATCTGACACCACACTCGTCTCTGCCATCTCCTTCCGTAGAACTCTAAGTTTGGAAATGTGGTCTGAAAATGCAGCTTTGTTTGCAATGAGATTCCGTAGAATGTGCTTCTCTTCTGCAGCTAGCCTTGCTCACACTCTACGGATTCTATCACACTCTCATATTCAGAGGCTAACTTCGCTCTCCGGTTTTCCACCTTTTCTCTCAGTTCTGATCGTTGCCTGTCGTGGGTGGATACTAGTTTCTGAAGGTCTGCCACCTGCTTCTTCAGGGGCTCAGTGTAACTTCTGAGCTTTTGCCTGTGATGAGAGGCAGCCTCCTCCATGGGCCTCACCTGGTGGCCCTGGGGGTCAGGGGGCTGAGTGCACAGGGGACACAACAACTTTAGGTCCTCCTCACAGAAGAGGGTCGGGGCCTGGTTGTGCTTCTCACACAAGCGCCTCTCTTCCTGCTGCTTCACCTTGGCCCCTGTGATCTGGAGGAGCTTGGCCATGTCAACCATCCTTCCCAGCTGGGTGTTGCTCCATTGTCACCATTTTATTCTTTTTTTTTTTCTTTGTCTTTGTCTTTTTTTTTAATTAAATCTTTATTGTTCAGATTACATTTGTTCCTCTTTTTTTCCCCCCCCATAACTCCCCTTCTCCCAGTTCCCGCCCCACCCTCCGCCCTCACTCCCCACCCACTGTCCTCATCCATAGGTGCACGATTTTTGTCCAGTCTCTTCCCGCATCTCCCACTCCCCTTTCCCCCCCAAGAATAGTCAGTCCATTCCCTTTCTATGTCCCTGATTCATTATAATCACCAGTTCATTCTGTACATCAGATTATTTATTCACTTGATTCTTAGATTCACTTGTTGATAGATGCATGTTTGTTGTTCACAATTTGTATCTTTACCTTTTTCTTCTTCCTCCTCTTAAAGGATACCTTTCAGCATTTCATATAATACTGGTTTAGTGGTGATGAACTCCTTTAGCTTTTCCTTATCTGTGAAGCTCTTTATCTGACCTTCAATTCTGAATGATAGCTTTGCTGGATAAAGTAATCTTGGTTGTAGGTTCTTGCTATTCATCACTTTGAATATTTCTTGCCACTCCCTTCTGGCCTGCAAAGTTTCTGTTGAGAAATCAGCTGACAGTCGTATGGGTATTCCCTTGTAGGTAATTGAGTCTCTTTCTCTTGCTGCTTTTAAGATTCTCTCTTTGTCTTTTGCTCTTGGCATTTTAATCTCTTCCTGCTTCACCTTGGCCCCTGTGATCTGGAGGAGCTTGGCCATGTCAACCATCCTTCCCAGCTGGGTGTTGCTCCACTTGTCACCATTTTATTCTTTTTTTTTTCTTTGTCTTTGTCTTTTTTTTTAAATTAAATCTTTATTGTTCAGATTACATTTGTTCCTCTTTTTTTCCCCCCATAACTCCCCTTCTCCCAGTTCCCGCCCCACCCTCCGCCCTCACTCCCCACCCACTGTCCTCATCCATAGGTGCACGATTTTTGTCCAGTCTCTTCCCGCATCTCCCATTCCCCTTTCCCCCCCAAGAATAGTCAGTCCATTCCCTTTCTATGTCCCTGATTCATTATAATCACCAGTTCATTCTGTACATCAGATTATTTATTCACTTGATTCTTAGATTCACTTGTTGATAGATGCATGTTTGTTGTTCACAATTTGTATCTTTACCTTTTTCTTCTTCCTCCTCTTAAAGGATACCTTTCAGCATTTCGTATAATACTGGTTTAGTGGTGATGAACTCCTTTAGCTTTTCCTTATCTGTGAAGCTCTTTATCTGACCTTCAATTCTGAATGATAGCTTTGCTGGATAAAGTAATCTTGGTTGTAGGTTCTTGGTATTCAGCACTTTGAATATTTCTTGCCATTCCCTTCTGGCCTGCAAAGTTTCTGTTGAGAAATCAGCTGACAGTCGTATGGGTATTCCCTTGTAGGTAATTGAGACTCTTTCTCTTGCTGCTTTTAAGATTCTCTCTTTGTCTTTTGCTCTTGGCATTTTAATTATGATGTGTCTTGGTGTGGTCCTCTTTGGATTCCTTTTGTTTGGGGTTCTCTGCGCTTCTTGGACCTGTAAGTCCATTTCTTTCACCAGGTGGGGGAAGTTTTCTGCCATTATTTCTTCAAATAGGTTTTCAATATCTTGCTGTCTCTCATCTTCTGGCACCCCAATTATTCTGATGTTTGTACGCTTGAAGCTGTCCCAGAGGCTCCTTACACTATCTTCATATTTTCGGATTCTTTTTTCATTTTGCTTTTCCGGTTGGGTGTTTTTTGCTTCTTCGCATTTCAAATCTTTGACTTGATTCTTGCGCTCCTCTGGTCTGCTATTGGGTGTAATATTCTTTATTTCAGACCATGTATGCTTAATTTCTAGTTGTTTCTTTATCATAGCATCGAGGGTCTCATTAGTTTTCGTGAAGCTCTCCAAAAGTTTATTGCAAGCCCTCAAAATTGCGTTTTTTAGCTCTATATCCTCCATTTCTGTCATGTTTTTTTGTCTCCGCATTTTTTATGCTTTCTTGGTGCACCCCCTAGTGGTCTTTGTGCGCAGTCTTGTTCTAGTTGAGCCTTGATTGTTGTAGTTAATACTAGAGGGATTTGACCACCAGGCCGACTGGCTGTGTGAATCAGCTGTGTCTGCCGCGGAAAACTTCTGTCCTCTGGGGAGGTGCTAATCTAGCCTTTGCCTGAGGCGATCCGGCAAATGGCTCTGCGCAGGGCTTGGGCGGGGCGGGCTCAACAGGGCGGGCGGAGGGAGCGGTTATGGCCCCTCTCAGTCCCGTTCCCAGAGGCTCTGCTTCTCAGAACCCCAGGAACCGCTGCAAACCTCGGAGGGAAAGCTGCCTTCCAACTGATGCCAGACACTCCCGCTTCTCCCGTTTGGGTCCGAGTCCCCAGCGATTCGCCCGTATCTGGAGCTCAGAGTCTGAGACTCCCCCCTGACCGAAAACGACAACCGCGCTCTCAGCCACCAGCCCGCTTTGCGCGCGCACCTCCGCACCTGAGTATTTTCCACACTGCGCCTCCTCTGAGCCTCGGTGTGCTGTTATTTTTCCTTCTAGTTGAAGAGTCTCTCCTCAGCCAGCCTTCCTGTGGTTCTGGGTGATGTCCGTTCCGTCTTTTAGTTGTATTTTTGAAGTGGTTGTTTGCGGCAGCAATCTCCGGTGTTTACCTATGCCGCCATCTTCTCTTTCACCATTTTATTCTTTAAGAAAAGAGGAACATAGTTATAAAGAAGAGCCTTTAACATTTCTTGTAATATTGGTGTGGTGGTAATGAACTTTTTAAAGCTTTTTCTTGTGTGGGAAGCTCTTTATTCCTCCAATATTAAATGACAGCCTTGCTGGGTAAAGTAGTTTTGATTGTAGGTCCTTGCTTTCATCACTTTGAATATTTCATGCCAATCCCTTCTGGCCTGACATGTTTCTTTTGAGAAGTCAGCTGACAGTCTTATGGGAACTCCCTTGTAGGTAACTGTCTTTCTCTTGTTGCTTTTAAGATTCTTTGTCCTTAACCTTTGCTGTTTTAATTATGATGTACCTTGGTGTGGGTCTCTTAGTGGAAGGACTCCTGAACTAGAGCTGGGTGAGGTGTCCTCCACTTCCTCATGAGGGAGAGCATTCACTTTCAAGTTGGATAAGGTCAACTTATTCCATTTTAGGAAGTATTTAGTCATTGGCTCAGGATACATCAATAGGAAGGGCAGAAGGGATTGTGTTGGAACAGTTAACTGAAATTTTAAGAACTTGCCAACGAGAATATAGGATTGGGGTTTGACTGTTCCAGATACCTTTTTTTTCCATAATACAAATTTATTGTTACACAAATGTACAGTGTTTGAACAGAAAAAGAAAGCCCCACTGTTGCATAGAAAGGACTTGAAGCAGCACGTGGGAAGCAGGATGGCTCCGGGATGTCAGGTGTGTGGTTACCGGCTTGGCTCCATGTGTGTGGAGATGTCCCTTTCTTCCGGAAGCTCCGCCACATTGACTTCAAACCTACCCTGAACCTCATTGAGGATTTTGGCATCATTCTCATGGGACACAAAAGTGATAGCCAGGCCTTCGGTGCCAAAGCGACTGGCACGGGCCACCCGGTGGAGGTAGGTGTCCGAGTCCCCAGGCATGTCATAATTGAAGACGATGTTGACTCGCTCCATGTCCATCCCTCAGCCAAACAGATTGGTGGCCACCAGGATCCGCCGCTGAAAGTCCTTGAACTGCTGATAGTGTGCTGGGCGCTCCTCCTGGGCCATGGCCCTGTGGATGGCGATGGCTGGGAAGTTCTGTTCCACGAGCAGCTGGGCCAGGGCCATGCAGCGCTGCACCGACCTCAC
>NW_005356712.1:5257765-5280239 GCF_000412655.1 Myotis brandtii
CAGATTATTTTAATCCTTCATCTCATTCAGGGTGGAATCTGGGTGTGGCTGTATTCCTTGCCTGGGGCCTGGAGGGAGGAGTTATATCCTCAGGAGAAAATGGCTGCCCAAATCCTTGGCTCAGGGGTGACTCAGCACTCAATTTGCTGCTACTTCTCTTGGACCCCCTTCTCTCCCCAGCCTCTCCCCAGATTCCACTCATCCGCACCTTCTCCCGCTCTTCAGCACAGGTGAGTGTCTGTATCCGAAATGTCCTATGAACAGGGTTCAGTGAAAACAAACAAACGCCGGCCACAGAAACGGAGAAGGCTGAGTCTCTGTAAGCTCCTCTCTTACCGGCACTGCATGGTCTGGTCAGTGCTTCAGGCTGCCCCCTTAAGGCTCAGTCCTCCATAATTACGGAACCCAGATCTCAAATCCCCCAGCACCAACAGTCCCGCGAACCTCCTTTCCACAGTCAGGGGCTGTGCCTGTCCCAAGGGATGCGGCTGGGTGCTGCGCGGTCTCCCTCTGACCCTCTGGGCTCAGAGGTCTGGCAAACTTTCCTGCCCAGATCCAATTATTTAGCTGTCCAGGGGAACTCTGCCCTTCCCGGCTGCAAACTGTCTCACCAGCTGAGTATACTTCGCCAATTCGGGGTGGGTGTTATTAGTTTCAGCTGCTCACTCCATTTGCTCCAGGACAAGACCTGGGACGCGTCTGCCTATTCCTCCGCCATCTTGTCTCTCCTGTATGGTCGGTTGGTGCGGGCCCTCTTCCAATTGCAAACTTCTGACTTCTTGTATTCTCACTTGGGGAATGTCTGTTCCAGATACCTTATCAAAAGGATTCCAACTCCCTCCCTGGCGAGTTCTGCAAGTTGCTACACCTCTTTATCCAATTACATGCTGCCTTTGGCTCCCATGAAAAGGCTATTACTTGCAGTGGGGTGTACATTGCCCTTTCTGAAAGACAATTTCCCACCAGAGCCCTTTGATCTAGGCTGGGGTTGGGGGGTGCTTATGCTTCAATACCATCTTTTTTTAAAAAAAAAAGACAGTAATGCTTATTTCATGGGAATGAAGGTGGGAAGTTAAATAAATGCTGCCATTTTCTGAGATGGAGGGACTAGGGAGGCTTATTAATTAGCATAATCTAAGTTTGTTTTCAATACTATGAACCCCATTTGAAACTTTCCCTTCCAATGCAAAAACACGTACAAATGTATTATGCACAGCTAAAACTCTCCTCTCCTGAACTTTGTGAAACAAATCGTAGTCTATTTTAGCTAGAGGTGAAGACTAAGTATTAAGTCCACACTACTTGGGTGGCCCTGGGCTGGTTACTAAACTCTATCTCCCTGAACTCAGTCGGAAAGAAAAGTGTCTCACTTATCCCAGTGATCTACCAATCTTATTTGTGTACATAACTGCCTCTAATTAGACCAGCCGTGGGCAAACTATGGCCCGCGGGCCGGATCCGGCCCGTTTGAAATGAATAAAACTAAAAAAAAAAAAAGACTGTACCCTTTTATGTAATGATGTTTACTTTGAATTTATATTAGTTCACACAAACACTCCATCCATGCTTTTGTTCCGGCCCTCCGGTCCAGTTTAAGAACCCATTGTGGCCCTTGAGTCAAAAAGTTTGCCCACCCCTGAACTAGACTGTGAACTCTTCAAGAATAAGGACTTAAGCTTTTGGTTCACCAAATTTCATGTGGACCAGAGCAGAAGAAAGACATTGTATAAAGTGAACATAAGGTATGTTTCCCAAATTTTCCCTCCAAGGGGGAAACCTTACGTTTGACTCTTAAAGTCATGCAAACCGCATTACACCTTTAAGCTTGCTCACTGTTCCTTATTCATGCAAGGTCTTCTCTCAATGTATTTATTTACTAGAGGCCCGGTGTCTGGGGTCTCTCGGCCTGGCCTGCACTCTCTCACAATCTGGGACCCCTCAGAGGATGTTGGATAGCCGGTTTCAGCATGATCCCTGCAGGCCCGATCCAGACAGGAGGGAGCCTGATCCTGTGCATTGAGCATTGTCCCCTGGTGGTCAGTGCACGTCATAGCGACCGGTCGTTCAGTCATTTGGTTGCTTAGGCTTTTATATATATAGATTTTTTACCTTGAACTGGTGGAGATCATTAAGACCCACAAAGGATATTAGCTCTGCCCACCCCAGGCCCACGTTGAATGTGTGCTTGTGTGGGTTGTCAGGGGTCACAGGGATGTGCGAGGGAGCCCTCTTGCCCTGAGCCTCTTCTTCCAGCTCTGGCTGCCAGCTGTACTCCATTCTGTGAGTCCATCTATGGCCCCTGAGTCACATCTGATTCAGTGGGCCTGGGTGGAGCCTGAGAATCCAAATTCTAAGGATCTCCAGCTTAAGGTGAGGCTGCTGGTCCATGGCCCACACTTTTCATCACAGGAGTCTAGACTGGGGCTTGGCAAACGATGCCCTGCAGGCCAAATCCAGCCCCCAATAGGCATTTTTTTGTTTTTAAATTCAGGCTTTAAAATTGAGGATTTACATTTCATTTAAAATTAAATTTATATAACATAAAACTATTATAAATTGAATCATTCAGTGGTATTTAGTAAATTCACAATGTGTATAACCAACTCTATTGAGGATGGTGTGTGTTCTCTGGAAAACTCCTTAGGACTATTTTGTCTTTCTGATTAAAGAGCAAGACTCCAGCCTTGTAACTGCCCCTCGCTCCTCCAACTCAGGAGTAATGGCTAAGCCTTGTCTCCATCCCTTAAACCCTGACTTAGGTCTTCATATGCATGGGGAACCCAAAGGTGGAATATTTAAGAGATGTTCTACATGGACATACAATCTTCTTTGTGCCTACCTGCCCCTAATATATGCCCTCAAAGTTCTTCCCCCTGTTCATAATATGTGCAGCCAAGTATATACCTGCACAATCATAGACAAGGGAACCTGTCACCTCCTCTGGGTCTGGCTTTTCCATGGCCTAGAATGTGGTCCATCTTGGTCAACATTCCATGTGAGCTCAGAGAAATGTGTATTATGCTGCTGTTGAGTGAAGTACTCTATAAACGTTCATTAGATTTTCTTGATTGGTGTTGTTTGGCTTAAATATCTTTACTGAGTTTCCTGTCTGCTGGGTCTGTCAATCACTGATAGAGGGGTGTTGAGGTCTCCAACTATAAAACTGCCAGGTGAAACTGACAAATCACCATCAGTTTTCACCTCACGTATCTGATGCTGTAACATGCATGTGCACTAACTAAGGATTGTTATGTTCTTAGATGTGACCCCTTCGTTATGTAAAGCCCCTCTTTATCCCTGATAACTTGCTCTGAATTTTGCTTTATTTGAAATATAGCTACTCCCTCTTCTAGTCAGTGTCAGCATAATAGATTAATAATGGGATGGAGAAAACATCTGTTTTAATTAGTTTTCTTTTTTTTAGGGTTGAAGCTCAAATATCACTGAATTTATTACAAGATTGCAAACAAGAAAAAAAGTTATTTAAAAATATCTTCTCAAAAGGCTTTCCAATACAATTTTAAAATTTATTCCATGTCCTACTTTAGGAAGACTCATATTAGAAAGACTGAATTATCAGCTGCCTAACCGACATTGTTAATGGAAAATAACTGTTTGCAGAATACTGGAAATATGAGGCCAAGAGCTCATTTCCTGGGTTTTCCTCCCACCCCGCCTGTGGATGGAGCCGTGCAGGGCAGGACCCTGGGACAGCCCACTCATCCAGCTGTAGAGGGTGGAGCACCAGGCCGGGCCCTGGAAATTCGTGTCTGGCATTGAGGACCTTTTCTTGACGATTCTGGGGAAATGTTGTAACCTTGCCATGTGCCCATTGGAGGGGCAGGATCTTCAATGACCTCAAAGCAAGAGGCCAGCTTTACTCAAGATGCCAGTCCTCACTGTCCCTCCCAGCCACTCAGGCCTCCCAGCCACTTGGGCCTGCCATGGGAGGGGCTCTACCTACAGCCCTGAGGCAGCCAGCGGTTGTCTCTCTGCAGCCTTGAGGATTACAAAATTATGACCAGGTGAAGGAGACCCCTAATACACACAGCACAGCCAGAGGTCTGGCAGGTAGAAAGGTGGTCACAGAACTTATTAAGGTGAAATAATACAGAGTATTGGGAACACAAGACATGCACACTATAAATTTAGATTATGCAAAAAACTTAAATTGGTGTCCTTAATTCTCTGTTCATCCAATGGACTTACTGCGTTCACATCAAATCTCAGACTCAACAGCTGTCAGCAGGAAACCCAGACACTGTGCTGTGCAAGGGCTCTGCCCACATGACCAAACCTATCACCTCCTACACTGACACCTCCAGGATCAATGAAGCAAAAACTATCAAAGGAAAAAGAATCAGCCACTGTACTCAGCAATACCAGGTGCAAAGACAGAAGTAGGCGTGGCATCACTTTCAAGAGAAAACAGAAATGCAGTTCAAATGTTCTCATTTCAAAATGTCGATGTTCTCCTTTCCTAAGTCACTGTTACCGTCCCCCAGTCAGCTGGTAACACTGGGGACCGAGCCTTGGCAATGACGCGCTCTGCGCTGGGACCAGGGAGTATGCGGGAGGCATCACTCCATGGCTGCCAGCTGCTCAATGGCACAGCGGACTTTCTTTGCGGTTTCTTCAAATTCCCTCTGCTTACTGTTGGCTTCCTTTGCCATTTTGTTCTTGGTTCTTTCTTTGTCCCATTTCAAAAATTCTCTGAGGGTTCGTTCTTCAAATTGCTTCTTGACAGAAAGGAAAGCACAACCAGACGAATGCTTGTTATATTCCTCTGGGGCAGTGGTTCTCAACCTTCCTAATGCCGCGACCCTTTAATACAGTTCCTCATGTTGTGGTGACCCCCAATTTCATTGTTACAAATTGAACATAATTAAAGCATAGTGATTAATCACAAAAACAATATGTAATTATATATGTTTTCCGATGGTCTTAGGCGACCCCTGTGAAAGGGTCATTCGACCCCCAAAGGGGTCGCGACCCACAGGTTGAGAACCGCTGCTCTAGGGGGTCGTCGGCTGATTCCCAGCCTTCCAGCTCCTTGAAGCAGAAGAAACACTAGGCCAGGTGGGGCTCATTCTCAGTGGGGCAGTGGATGAAGCCAGCCACGGCCATTCGTTCCAGGATGCAGGTGCCGCCCTCCAGGAAGGGCCAGTTCTTGATCGTGGAGACGCGGTAGTCTTGAGGTAAAGCTGCCAGGCCACGGGCAACAGCAGGACACCCATCCTACTGCCACCTTGAGTGGTGCCGTGATTCAAATCAGGCAGTTGGCGGCCTAAAGTAGCTTCTTGTAGACAGAAAGATGGATGGCTCTTCTAATTTAACAAAAACTTGTGAAAAACCGAATTTATGACTCTGTCACTTTAGTGGTGCGTAATACTCCATAACTAACTCACTGATCCCCGAAGCAGGAGTTCCTCCTAGTTCGGGGGGGGGGGGGGCCACTAAGCAGTGCTGAGTAAACACTGTTGCATGTATGTCTTTGTGAACCAGTGCTTTTACCAACATGGGAGAGAACCCCAAGAGTGGGATTTCCGGTTTGAAGAGGGTTACAAGTAATTATCTTACTAGCTGTTGCCAAATTGACTTTCAGAAAGGGCAGTGTACACCCCACTGCAAACAATAGTCTTTTCATGGAAGCAAAAGGCAGAATGTAACTGGGCAAGTGTCCAGGGAGTTGGAATCCTTTTGATAAGGTCTCTGGAACATTCAAACCCCAATTCTGTCTTCTCGTTGGCAAGCTCTTAAAATTTCAGTTACTTGTTCCAACACAATCCCTTCTGCCCTGCCTATTGATGTATCCTGAACCAACATCTAAATACTTCCTAAAACAGCTCAGCCAGTATGGCTCAGTGGTTGAACATCAACCCATGGGTCAGCACACATGCCCGGGTTTCAGGCTTGATCCCCAGTGTGGGGCATGTAGAAGGCAGCTGATCAATGATTCTCATCATTGATGTTTCTATTTCTCTCTCCCTTTCTCTTCCTCTCTGCAATCAATAAATTATTTTTAAAAAAATACTTCCTAAATCACAAATGTGCAAATGTCCCATCTATTTCCAATCAACGTTCCTTGCAGGATATGTTGGGATAAGTATTTTGTGTCAGGAAAAAGAACCTGAATATGGTTGAGTCTTTAGACTCATTAAGTTTGAATCTTTAGCCATCACCTGAACTGGAAGAATTCAGCAAATGGTTAATCATTTTTTGCCCACTCTATCCCCCTTTTCAATAGATGGGCATTTCGAAACTGCAACTTACTAACAGGGAAGCTATTTGGATGGGATATAACAAGGGTGTTAAACCAAATTGTTTGTGGCTTTGGAATGTGGGACAGGATTTTGCACCAGACTTTATCTCTATCCCCGCTTGCCACTAATAGGTCATTAACTTATCTAGGCTATGAATGCATCCTCATTGCATATGTCCATCAAACCATAAACCCACAGCCACCCTGGCAGACTGCACATGCGATGCTGCAGAGGCCTCTGTTTTGGAGCCAAGTGCTTTATATAACTCCCCGGTGGTGGCCCCAGCCAACTTGCTTTTCAACAGCTCTGTGTGGCACCCTTGCCTGTCTCTTGGTGACAAGCCCGGACCTTCTTCAGGCATTTTCTCAGCGGGTTAATCAAATGGCATCAGTGGGAATGTTTACAACTTGCTGCCACTTAGGGAGCTTTATCAGAGCCCTTTTAATATCAGCCCCCAACCCAAGGCTGATAACGGAACTGGAGGGGAGGAGGGGATGGACAGCTTTGGGAGAGCTGGTAAAGACCAGAAAACAAGATGTCAATCTAATCTGAAAGACCTCCCAGAGGGTCTCGGCCGTGGGGTAGCAGATTGGTCTGGAAATCATTGATATCACACATTTCTAGTGCCTGACAGACGCTTGGCATCTAGAGCTATTGGTCCATTCAACACTAGAGTGCCAACCATGTACCAGGTTCTGTTTCTATGGTGATAAGATGCTGTTCTTTCTCTACCTGTTCATAAATGTCTTGGGCTAACACTTAAGCCTGAGTCTTATTCATGCCTCTGTTGTATGGCTTTGAACAACTCCTTTTTTTGGTCATTCTTGACCCCTGTTTTCTTTTTTTTTTAAGTATTTAAAAATATTTTTATTGATTGACTTTAGAGAGAAGGATGGAGAGAGAGAAACATCTATTTGTTGTTCCACTTATTTATGCATTCAGTGGTTGATTCTTGTATGTGCCCTGACCAGGGATTGAACCTACAACCTTGGCATATCAGAATGATGCTCAAACCAACTTGGCTACCCAGCCAGGGCCCTCAGTGGCTATTTGCTGAATGCCATGTGTGTAGTTATCATGTGAGGTGCTAAAGATCAGCTTTGACCCTAAGGAACTGTGATTTTTAATCCAGACTTAGAATATACCTGAGATTTACCAGACACCTTTGGGAAGAATGGGATAAAGACATTAAGGCAGGAAACCTAAAGGCAAAGATACCAAGAGGGGCTCCAGTGAAAGATACCAAGAGGGCCCTCTTCAAAAGTCCGAATTCGCTGCTTTTACTTTCACTGGGAAATATATCATTGGTATCACTCATCTTTCAAAGTGTAACACTTTTAATCCTCTACCAACCTACTATAGGTAGTAGAGGCATTTTATGCTAAAATAGGCCGTGTGCAATTATCTGACTATGGATTAACCACAATTTTAATACCAGTTGGATTTCATGCCTTCCTATCCAGACTTCTCACTGCAACAATGGCAGGCCCCCTAGTGACAAAGGTAGCCTTGGTACCATAAGCAAACTGAGTATTGCTGCCTTTGGTTCTTTAGAATTACATTATGCATTGAAATCCAGTGCTCTGAAGTCTTGGGTTGGATCATCTATCAGTGATTCTGGATCTGAACTGACTATAGGCTAGACCAGTGATGGCGAACCTTTTGAGCTCCGCGTGTCAGCATTTTGAAAAACCCTAACTTAACTCCGGTGCCGTGTCACATATAGAAATTTTTTGATATTTGCAATCTTAGTAAAACAAAGACTTACATTTTTGATATTTATTTTATATATTTAAATGCCATTTAACAAAGGAAAATCAACCAAAAAAATGAGTTTGCGTGTCACCTCTGACACGCGTGTCATAGGTTCGCCAACACTGGGCTAGACACACCTGATGGTGAAATAAAAGGCACTGTAGTCACTCAAGTTGGCAGCCTTAATTCTGTGCACCTTAAGTACTTTTCTGAAATGATGGTGGTTCATTGAACTTCTGTGATGACATCTCCAGGTGCCTAGTACACAACCAGCTAACCTGCCTCAAGCCCTCAAGGTAGGTGGTGGAATTCCACCCATGGTACACATGAAGTTCACAAGGTTAACCAGTGAGTTAACGGAAGGAGAGATTCAAACTCGGGTTTAAAGGCTGTTCTATGTGCAAGCTAACTCCAACTTCCACAGGCAGTGTCTGCAGTCAACATGGAGTCAAGAGTTGACTGTCAGATTGAGGAAGTGGATTGATTAGGTTGTGGAGATTAGGTTGTGATCTGGATGAGGGTTTTGGCAGGAGAGGGCTGAGCTGAGTTTAGTTCCAAGTTTAGCTTCTTGCTTCAGCATTCACCTCTCCACTGTGTCTTGAGTTCTAGCATGTGGTGGAAACTCCACCTAGAGAATAGACTTGGAATCTTCAATGGGGTACAGGTCTGTGTTTGGGGGCGTGGTGACTGAGTATGTAACTGCTCTACCCAAACTCGGCCATTTGGCCTCACCTCACACCCATCTTCCTAGGACCTGCGGCCGCAGGCCCTATTGGGTGGATCAGTCCATTTGCATGTGTCTTTTCTTTGCAGACATTAGTTTCTCCATTCCTTTTCTTCCAAAAACTTCTAATTCTCCACTGAATTGTTTGTTCCTATGAACGAAAACCTTTAATTCTTTTGAGTGGAATTTGGGGAGGGAAAAGAAAAACATAATCAGTCTGCTATATTCACCTGGAAGTTCTAATGGCATCTTATTTGGTATGTGAATTCTTAAATATTGAATGCCCTACACAACTAACCATTACTTCAGATCCACAGCCTTTATAATCATAGCATTTATATGAAAGTGCTATTGTTTGTAGTTCATGAGGACCTTGCAAAGAGTATACTCAAAATATCCAGTAAAGTTTCTGTATCTCTTAGGGTAATCAGATAAGGAGTGAAGAAAGACAAGTTACAAAGATAACAAAGACTCAGATGGATGAGTTGCTGGAGCTGTGGGGGTGTAACATAATTATTCACCTTCTGAGCTGGTGGGCTGTTGTGCTGAGAAGATGCATCAGTTATCACCCAGTAGTTGGGGGTTATTTTTAAGTGTAATTGGACTTGGTTCATCCAGACAAACATTAGGAATGGTCTCTTGCCAGCCTTATATTTTGTTTCAGTGGCATCTGTAACATCAATTTTAACCCGGTTTTACCAAAGGGCACCTGGGTAAGCTTTCTGCGAAGGGACTGCCATAAATGCCATGATTCTGAAATGTCAGCAGAACTGCCTGTTTGAAATGGATACATGGTCACAGGGAAAGCTGTAGACATAGTCAATGAGGCTTTGCCCTTGGCTGGTAATGGTCATGGTTAACCCTCCTCTTACTGTGCATACCTCACTGTAGCTTTGAGATTGAGCTTTAATCCAACCAATGAATGCCTTCTAGGTGACTTCATGATGTTTTGTTGAAACAAGTTTGATTTCCTCTAGTCCAGTGGTCGGCAAACTGCGGCCCCTTCAGTGTGGCTCTTCCACAAAATACCACGTGCAGGCGTGCACGTACAGTGCGATTGAAACTTTGTGGCCACACTTAAGGGTCCAAAGAGCCGCAGTTTGCTGACCACTGCTCTAGCCCATACCAAGCGTTGAGGCTGATAGTCTTAGTGAGTGCAGACATCACTTCCAGGGAAGTAGCTAACCTGAATCTTGGCTCACTTCCTTTGAGGTGCTCAGTGTCTCTCAAGCTGGCAGTTTCCATTGTGAGATCTGTGACTTCTGTTGGCTGGTCCTAGTTTTGACCTCTAAAGCTATAGGTTACCTCCAGTGCTGGTCAGATTTTCCAGGAAACAGACTGAGATGGAGTGAGGAGTACAAAAAATGTATTGAGGAGTTAGACCTATGAAGGGAAAATGGAAGCAGGAGTGAACAGAGGCAACCATTGGACCATGATGTCTGTGTGGCAAAGTCTGAGGGCCTCTGGAACCAAGCCTGCCCACTAGAGGAGCCTTGCATTCCACTGGCTCTTGGACCACTTCCGTGCATTTCCATATCATAGCATAATTCCCCTGTGGCATGAAGAGCTACTGTGTTTAAGTCCTTCACTCATGCCTTAAAAACAACACCTGCAGCTGAACATCCACTCTTTGGATGCTGTCTCAATGATAATAGGGTTGCTAGATTTAGAAAAAATTCCGAATTCCCAGTGAAGCTTAAATTTCTGAAACGTCTTCTAGTATGAGTATGTCCAAATTATTGCATGGGACAATATTTTTATCTGACAATCAATATAGGGAAGTAAACACAAGCATTCTAGAAGTTATAGTAATGTGAAGAGAGCCCAAATTTGAACTAACTTTGGCAGTAATATGGTTAATGTCTGTTATTAAAGGTTTTTAAGTTTCTTCCACCTAAATTTTAGGAAAGGTTTTGTTTTTTGTTTTTTGGTCTAAATAAATCTGATCTATTGGTTAACCTATGGTTAACAGCTCTGCCCTGTACCAGTCTGCTCCACTCTGCCCTGCTCCTCATGCTCTTCTCCTCTTTGATTTGTTGAGACATCTTTGGTATTTCATCTTGTTCAAGTGCAACTGGGGAAACGTGGTCTTCAGTATTTGGTGGAAAGGGAGCATGACACAGTCTGAGCCACGTGGGGAGATGACTTATATAGACAGAAGTCCTCATCCCTGGTCCCTGATCAGTCTGTCCTCATGCAAATGAGGACTCCAAATCCTCACAGCTTGATTGGTCCAAAAGGCACTGTCCTAATTGGTCAGAATGGGGTCACTGATTGGTCAGTGAAGATGCTGATGGTGATATAGCTGCTTAGCTCCAATTGGATCAGGAAGCCTCAGTCCTATTGGTTGAAATGCAATTCCAGAAACCCCTTTATAAAGACTCAGATGTCGGGAACACAGTGCAGGCAGGTAGTTCAGTGCAGACTTCTCCCCAAAGTGCAGTTTGCATGAGAGGCACCCCTTTAGGAATGGCTGCTATGCTCTGTTTTAAAGTTTGACCCCAGGAGCCCTCCTCCGTAGGTATCTTCTTTCTCAGGGTTTATATATCCTTAAATTAATCTTGGTGAAACTGTAAGTTTAATAGCCCAGAGTGAGACTACAGTTGGCAATGTAAGTATTCTCAGCTTTATTAACTGTACCATTATTAATTAGACCTATGTCTGTAAGTCACTGATAAAACATTGAACAGGATATATCATTTCTGTGTGCTCCACTAAACTCCTCTCCTGGCGGATGTGACTCCGTTAATCTATGCTCTGGTGCTTACCTCATCCAAATACACTTTAACAACTTGCTTCATTGGCAAAGGTATTTTTGGGTTCATGTTTCCAGGAGCTAATGTGGTTGCTTGGTGCTGTGCATCAGAGTTCATTTTAGTATCTTACTAGGACATTTGGGAGTTTATTGAGAATTTTAGTCTTCTGAAAATTGTTGTTGTTTTTTTTTCATTTCTAGCCTTGAAGAAATCATAAAGTAGCTAAAGATGATACTGCAGAGTTGTGTTAGCTGTTAATACCCAGAGGCTTAAATCATTAAAGCCAAAAATTCTTACAGCCCTATCTTTATCTTTGTCCATATTGGTTGCTAGGCAATCAGAGTTTGATAACCAAATCAAAAGAGCATAATCCCATAGCTTAATATTGGACATGAAAAACAAAGAATTACCCTAACTCGAGTCTCTGCTCTCAGAAGAGCACTGCCTGTCCCAGAAAGCTGGTCGGGTGATCCCTCTGACACACAGCTACTCAGTGAGCAAAAACTTATGCAAATATTCTGTTTCTGCTTAATATCCAAGTATCTCCCCTCATATATTTAGTAATTACAGAGGGGAATCCAGGAAGACACCACTTGAACCAACTACTCATGGTTAACATCACCAGCAATACCTACTGATGTCAGGTGCCTCCTGGTATGTACTGAGAAGGGTACAAGATTACTTCCCTAGTGTTTTCCCCCCAAATGCATAACCTCAATCATGAGACATCACACAAGCCCATTCTGAGTGACAATGTATGAAAAACGGAGCAGAACTCTTTAAAAAACCAAGTCATGAGACAAGTAAAGACTGAGAAATTTATCAGATTGGAGAAGATGGAGACCATGATGAATGAATGCAACATGGTGTCCTGGATTGATCCTGGAACCATAAGGATAACACTAGTGAAGCATCACAATCATAGGTCATGAGCCAGCTAGTCGGCTCTGGGGATGAGAAACAAGATGTCCTTGTACTGGAATGTGAAGGGCCTTCCTTTGATAAGGAAAAGTATGTGAGAATGTTTACATCGTGACAGTAAGCAGTTCTGACAGAGGCCAAGCTATGATGGCTCCAAGCAACCTTCTTGTTTAGCACTCTGAATCCTGCAAGTGAACACAACCGGGACCCAGGTGCTGGCCCAGGTTCGATGACTCTCCTCCTGAAGTTTGCCATCTACAGACAGAACTCTTCTTCTTCCTCTGTTGATGATTGTTACACTTTGGTCCCCATAATCAGTCCTCTGTTTGAAGACTTCTTTTGAAATGTTACCCTTTCCAAGGACAGGCTTGCCCTCAGGTCTTCTTTACTCAGCTCTCAGAATCCCCTTCATAGATGTTCATTTCATTCCTCCCAGTCAGTCTCCTTCCAGGATCCCAGGCCTTCATCCCTGGTAAATAAACCTTTGTAGGGATGTTAAACCTCCCTGGTAAGATCTTAGGTTTCATCTTTACCAGTTCAAGGAGTTTTTTTGCTTTAGCTCATCCTAGCTATCAAAATAGGAATAAGACCACAGACTATGAATAGCAGTAAGCTGCTATGGTCTAAAGCTAGTGTAAGGAAATGCCATTCAGTGCTCCAACTCCATATTGCATTTGTACTGAAGCTTTTGATTAATGGCCCTTTTATTGCTTTGCCTTATATCACCTGTTTAGGGTACCTAACTTCCGTTGGGCCCTTGTGGAAGTAGGTAGGGTAGATGGCAGTATTTGGTATTCCTAAATCGCTGGTCTAATACAATGAAATTCTATGTTGATTCTCATCAGAGACTCTTTATAGGTAGGAACTCAAAGCCTAGACATGAGAAACCTACCTGGAACCACACAGTTGTGTATATATGAAGATACTCAATTTCATTTCCTGACTGGAACTTTCCTGGTTTAAAAAAATAAAACTTGTTAGTGACAGAGACTAGAACTTGAATCTTCTGACTTTTTCATAACAATCATTTATCTAATTTGCACATCACTATGTGCCAGAATCATCGGGTACAGATATTTGCCCTTTTGACATATATACAAGTGGGGAACATCTGTCAGATAAATCCCAAGCTATAACTTTGAAAATTTTATAAAGAACAGGCATGCAATATTAAGGGACTTATGAGCAGATCTGACTTATGTGAAAATTCATAAACTAACTATGGGCATGTACACTTGAGCTGAAAATGGAAGGATGGAGGTAGAGCTTAACCAGAAAATGATGTGGAGAGGGAGTGTTTTATGTCATCTGCAAATAATGAGTTTCATTTCTTCCTTTCCAATCTGGATGCCTTCCATTTCTTGTCTGATTGCTGTGGGTAGAACCTCCAGTATTATGTTGAATAAAAATAGTGAGAGTAGGCATCCTTGTCTTGCTCCTGATCTTAGAGGAAAAGCTTTCAGATTTATTCTATGGAGAATGATGTTAGGGGTGGGGTTGTCATATATGGCCTTTATTATGTTGAGTTACCTCTGTACCCATTTTGAGATTTTTTTTTTTATCATAAAGCATTTGGCAAAATACTCTATTTTCTGCATCTATCCCTAAGATTGTTTTTTCTTAATTCTTCATTTTGTTAATGTGGTATGTCACTTTGACTGATTGTGGATTTTGAACCATCCTTGTATCCCTGGAATAAATCATTTGATCATGGTGTATGATCTTTTTAATGTATTGTTGAATTTGGTTTGCTAATACTTTGAAGATTTTTTTTTTTTTTGCATCTATGTTCCCTCTTCAGACTTTTGAAAGAGTTTGAGACAGACTGATATTGATTCTATGAATGTTTGGTAAAATTCACCAGTGACATTGTCTGATCCTGGATTCTTGTTTGTTAGGGAGTTTTTAAGTTACTGATTAAATCTTACTAGTAATTGGTCTGTTCAAATTTTCTACTTCATGATTCAGTCTTGTAATATTGTATGTTTCTAGAAACTTATCCAATTCTTCTAGGTTGTCCATTTGTTGGCCAGAGAGGGGAGTGTTTTAGATAAGTAGGTTACCTATCTTCTGACCTATGCAGAAGTTTAAGTCTAAAAATGGACCAGGCCATCAGAAAATGGCTATGATTGAAGTATTCTTTCTTCCCTCTGTGCCCAGACTCCTTTTCCCCTTCTCTCACATAGAGTGACGACCAGTCATCCCTGTTGGGACTCTCCCAGATTTACCTCGAACAGTCCGCATCTTGGGCAGACTGGGATGGTTGGCTACCCTAATCACACTAGGGCTTTATCACTGAGTATAATCGATGGCAGCTTTTGTCAGAAAAAGCCATGCCTTTCCTAAACTATTCTACCAAGTACCAATATCCCACAAAATTAAAAAGAGCCACCATAGCTATTCCTTGCATAGTAACTGACTATATTAAACATCAAGAACACTGGAGTTCATGCCTAAAATGACACAGTAGATTGGCAGATGCCAAAAGTTCAACCAAGAAGTCACCTGATGCAAGAATGCATGAACTGTCATATCAGTGCATTATTGAGGAGCCAATTAAGAATGGGGAGAGGCTGGAGTAATTGCCATGGCTTATGAGGCAGAGTGGGGCTCAGCAGAGGTCAACCAGACTTCCACTCTATTTTCCTCCTCCTCAATCCCCCTTATATTGTCATCAGAAATCCTAGACTGACAGATAGCTGAGAGCATGGGCTACATAGCCAAACCAGAGTTTAAATCTTAGCTCCACCTTTATTAGCTATGTGATGGGGAGTGAATGTCATGGCCTTTCAGCCATGCCTCACTTTCCCCTTGCCCAGCTTTAGAAAGTAGGACTAAAAGAAATGAAAATAAAAAGTAGAATTAATATATTCCTTGCAGAGCTGTTAGTAATGAACAAGTATGAAGGCAAGAAATTAGTATGCTGCCTGGACAAGTGGTAGCTATCTTAATAAAAGTAGGTAAGCCCTCCCAAAGACCTTTGGGAGTTTCAGAAGCACAAGTTTGCATTGTTGCTAGGCAGCAGGTCTCCATCTTGGAGCTTAGTTGCTGAAAGCTCTCAGAGCTGGACCAATCCAAAGCCTTGCTGATGGAGGGCAGAAGCCCCTAACTGGGGCAGGAGCTATGCAGAGAGGAAGTGGGGGTGGGAGGCCAAGTGCCTGGCCCTGCAGCTGTGTGCCATTACCTACAGCAGTCCTGGGTAAGAACAGTCCTAATGCTGGCCATTTGTCCATAGTTTTATTGCTTTAATCTTACCATACTGGCCAAGGCCAGGCCATGATAATATATTTAAGTAATGAGGCATGACAGCCAGGGCCTGCCATGGTGATTAGGACACACCTAGTAGGGTGTGAGAAGGTCTAAAGGTGAGAGTCCTAATCCCTTAAATGCCTGCAATCCTGAGATGGCAAATGAACACAGAATGTTTAGACCCAGAGCAGAGCTGATAGCCAGTTGCAGACCCTCACTGGAACCAGGTAAACAGCATGAGAGTGAAGGGCTCGTTCAGGTTCAGGTGGATGATAGTGTTTGGTAGACTGTGGCCAGTTTCAGACACTCGGCAATCACATGTACATCTTGGGGTGACTATCTCTGAACCCCCACAGGGCCTCACACAGTTCCTGGTATACAAGGACTCATGTAAGCTACTAAGCTGTCACTGTGATCTCGCCAGCACCAAGTTCATTCTGCTGGGGAACCAGATGAATGTATTATAGTCCAGTGAATGCTTTGAGGGTCAAGAACAAACTGTCTTGGGAGCTCTGAGAAGAGGTCCCTGAAACCCAGTGGCAGGATGCCGGCAAAGGCTTCCTGGAACAAGTTGTGTCCGAGTGTAGGATTTGAAGCAGGGGAATGAAAGAAGCATGTGATAGGAGAGACACATTGTTTGGACCCAGTAGAGGTTGACTGGGTCACTTCACTTCATATTGCTTAAGCCTTTGGAAGTACCATTGGATAAAGGAATAAACTTGGGGATGAACTGTCTCCTACTCCTTGCAGGAGTAGAAGGAGGAATAGAGGAAACAGAAGCAAACTTGGACAGGGTAGGATGTCACAGCCAAGAAGTGTGCCATTATCTCAGTTCTCCACACACCCCCAGGGCAAAGGGATAACTGCAAACCAGGTGGTCCTAGCCTCTATCCTCCCTCCACCCACCCTCCCTCCAGGGTCCCAGCACTTCCTGCCATGGCTTATGAGGCAGAGGAGGGCTCCGCAGAGGTCAACCAGACTTCCCCTCTATTTTCCATCCTCCTCATTCTCCCTTATATTGTCATCAGAAACCCTAGACAGGCAGATAGCAGACAATGCCTAGTGCCAGCCCTGAGCCTGCCGGAGCCCTATGAAAGAAGGGCGCTTGAGCGTACGGTGTGTGTCCTCCCTGACAGCCATCAGCAGGAAATGCATTCATTTCCAACCTGTTGGCAACACACTGACAGTGAGAGGAGCCACAGCTGTTGGTGTGGAAAGGCTGCAGGGGAGAAACAATTTCCCAGCCCTGAGCCGCTGCGGAAGGAGAAATTGAACACTTACTTGTAATTTCCCCCTGAGGTCTGTCAGGGACTAATCTAAGTAGGCACTTGGGCTGAAGGGCAAGAACACTGGAAGCTGGGACTTTTTCCAGTGGACAAGTTCAGTCCCAGCCCCTACGCCAGCACCACCATAGCCCTAATTCTAGGGACTCTAAAGACTTTTTAAGCTCCTCTTAGAGTTGATCCCTCTCTTCTATTAAAAACAACAACAAAACCCTCAGGTGCAAAATGGTGTCACTTATGCTAAGTGCCCGTGATATCAACCCTAGACTTAATATCTGATCTAATTGCAATTTCATTCTCTACCAGAAACATTGTCTTAATCAACCAGGCTGGAATTTATTTGTCAAACACCAGTAAGGTAATGTCAAATGGACCCTCTCCATCCCCTATAGAAAGAGGAGGCAATCTCCATAATTAAAATCCTTCTCCTTTTCATCCCCTAAGAAAAATCCTTTTCTTCTCTAATAGCTCCCTTGTCCCACCCTTCTTCCTATAAAATCCTTCCATTTTGTATCCAATGCCTTGACTCCTTGACAAAGGGCTGCAGAAACAATACAGCCCGACTGTTGTCCTCATGTAGGACTCAGATGTGTAGAAGGAGAAACATACCACCAGAGACCAGAGGACTTCGTCGGTAAGTGGGCTGGGATTGAATTAGGTACATACTGTGACATGGCTAAAAACATAGCTTAGGAGTTAAAGTTGGTTGTTGAGCCCTAACCAGTTTGGTTACGTGGATAGAGCATCAGCCTGCAGACTGAAAGGTCCTTGATTCCGGTCAAGGTCATGTACCTTGGTTGCAGGCACATCCCCAGTAGGAGGTGTGCAGGAGGCAGCTGATCGGTGTTTCTAACTCTCTATCCCTCTCCCTTCCTCTCTGTAAAAAATCAATAAAATATATTTTAAAATAATATTAAAGTTGGTTGTTGAAATCCAACTCTGCCATGAGCTGGGTGGTTTTAGGCAAGGTGATAGCTCTCTCTGAGCCTCAGACTCATCTGGCTGGAAAACCAACCTCACAGGGCTTTTGGAAGTCTAGAGAGGACTGCCAAGACTCATCCATCTTCTAAAAGAAGATATAAATTTGTTCCCTGGTTTTGGCACCAAAAAATAAAAAATAAATAAATACATATATAAAAACTCAGGGGAATTCATTTTTGATTAAAAAAAAACAACTCTCATCAACGTGGGAATAGAGGGAGCATATCTTAACATGATAAAGGCCATATATGACAAACCTACAGAAACATCATACTCAATGGGCAAAAACTAAAACCATTTCCCCTAAGAACAGGAACAAGATAGGATGTCCACTTTCACCACTCTTACTCAACATAGTACTGGAAGTCCAAGCCACAGCAATGAGACAAGAAGAAATAAAAGGCATCCAAATTGGAAAGGAGGAAGTAAAAATCTCATTATTCGAACATGATATATTATACATAGAAAACCCTAAAGACTTCACCAAAAAAACTATTAGATTTAATAAGTGGATTTGGCAATGTAGCAAGATACAAAATCAACACCCAAAAATTAATGGCTTTTTTTATACACCAATAATGAATTCTCAGGAAGAGAAACTAAACAAGCAATCCCATTTACCATTGCACCAAAAAAAATTAAAATACTTAAGAATAAATTTAACCAAGGAGGCAAAAGACCTGTATTCGGAAAACTACAGGACGTTGAAAAAAAAGAGAAGAAGATATAAATAAGTGGAAGAATATACCATGTTTATGGATTGGTAGAATCAACAATATTAAAATGTCCATACTATCCAAGGCAATCTACAGATTCAATGCAATCCCTATTAAAATACCAACAGTAGCCCTAATTGGTTTGGCTCAGTGGATAGAGCATCAGCCTGCAGACTGAAAGGTCCCAGGTTCGATTCCGGTCAAGGGCATGTACCTTGTTTGCGGGCACATCCCCAGTACGGGGTGTGCAGGAGGCAGCTGATCGATGTTTCTCTCTCATCAATGTTTCTAACTCTCTATCCCTGTCCCTTCCTCTCTGTAAAAAAAAAAATCAATAAAATATTAAAAAAAATACCAATAGCATATTTCACAGATCTAGAACAAATACTCCAAAAGTTTATATGGAACCAAAAAGGACCCTGAATAGCTGAAACAATCTTGAGAAAGAAGAACAAAGGTGGAGGAATCACAATACCAGATTTCAAGTTATACTACAAAGCCGCCATAATCAAAACAATCTGGTACTGACACAAGTACAGGCATATAGATTAATGGAACAGAACAGAGACCCCAGAAATTAATTCAAGCCATTATGCTCAATTAATATTTGACAAAGGAGGCAAGAGCATACAATGGAGTCAAAACAGTCTCTTCAATAAATGGTGTTGGGAAAATTGGACAGATACATGCAAAAAAATGAAACTAGACCAATCAACAAGGGATGGATAAACAAATTGTGGTATATTTATACATTGGAATACTAGTCAGCAATAAAAGGTATAAATGGCTACCATCAATAAATCAACTAACAGCAACTGCCGGCAGGATGTAGAGAAAAAGGAACCCTAGTACACTGCTGGTGGGAATGTAGACTGGTACAGCCATTATGGAAAACAGTATGGAATTTCCTCAAATTAAATATGGAACTGCCATTTGACCCAGTGATCCCACTTATAGGAATATATCATAAAAAAAACAAAATATCAAGCAGAAAGAATGTATGCACCCCTATGTTCATAGCCACACAATTTACAATAGCTAAGATCTGGAAACAGCCCAAGTGCCCATCAGTAGATGTGTGAATAAAAAAGATATGGTACATTTATACCATGGAATACTATGCAGCAGTAAAAAAGAAGAATCTCTTACCCTTTGAGACAGCATCAAGAAGCCTGGAGAGTATTTTGCTAAGTGAAATAAGTCAGTCAGAGAAAGACAAGTATCACATGATCTCATTCATATGTGGAATCTAAGTAACAAAATAAACTGATGAATGGAATGAATCCAGAGACATGGAAGCATGGAACAGAGTGCAGAGTCTCGAAAGGAAGGCGGGGGAGGATGGGAGGTAATCAACCAAGGACCTTGTATGCATATATGCATGGCTCATGGACACAGATAATGGGTCAGTGAGGGCCTGGGATGGAGGGATGGGATGGGCTAGAGGGGGCCAATGGGGGAAAAGAAGGGACATATATAATACTTTCAACAATAACTCAGGGGTTTTGAGTCTGCTCTTTTTTATTTGACTAGATAGAGATCAGCCAAGTCATACCAAAACATGATAATTTATCAGCTAAACTTATTTCTCCTTCAAATCCTGTGTGTCCAGAACTGGTGCTAAGATCTCATCCTTGAACACCTGTTTGAACACCTCTCCACCCAGCATTGGTAAAAGGTGATCATCAAAGGCACAGAGGACTTCCACTGCTCAGGCCCTCTTGTTTTTGTCAGTGCGTTTGAGGATGAGGCTGTATTAGGTTTTCCTAATGACAATTGCTAAACCTCAGAGAACAGTGGCTTATCCAAATGGTTGTTCTATTAAAATCTGGAGGCGATTTATGTAGGGTTGGCATGATGTTCCATGATGCAAGGACTCAGGTTCCGTCAGTCTGTTGTTCGAGGCACACATTCCCAAAGTTGCCTCATGCTTCTAGATGGCTGCTGGAGCTCCAGCCATCATCTGGATGCCAGCCAGGAAGAAAGCAAAAGGACCTCCTTACTCTAAGAACACTGCCTGGAACCCAAACTCACTGATTCTACCTACATCCTATTTTGCTGGACATTTACTGACATAGCCAAACCTAGCTGCAAGAAAAATGGGTCTTGTTCTGGGCCGTCGGGTCTACCCAACTAAAAATGGGAGGTCTCATTACTGGGAAAACGCAGGAGCTGGTATTTGAGGCTAACTAGAAGTCTCTAGTTAATGGCTTTGGAGTTCTAAAACCAATGCTGTTGTCTGCTGTTAGCTTCTTTCATATCTGTGAAATGGGCATGCTGTCATCCTCATAGGCGTGTGAGGATTGGCTTAGATGATGGGGATGTCTCTCCAGTTCTAGCACTCAGATCCTGTTACTCGGATCCTTCCCTTCAGAGTCGGGCATGCTGACTTGCACACTCCACTGTGTGTACCTTAGTGAAAAGGCTACCGCTCCAGAAAGAAGTGTCTTCATGGAGAAATGCGAGTTGGATGTAGACATCTGGGCCTGATTTAGGAAGCCTCTGCGAGATGGATGCCTTGCAAAGAACAATGCTTTTCTCAGAGGCCGCCAGCATCACAGGGACACTTAACTGCTAAGTACAAACAGCTGTCCCACATCTGCAGGATCCATTTTCAACCACTGTATACAGTAGACACTGCTGATCATGAACTCGGGCTGGGTAAGGCTCAGGTCCTACAGCGTAGACTGAAGGGGCTGCCCGGGTTGCAAGGTGCACATGTTGATTACAGATAGCGAGGAAGCTCTGGGAGGCTGCTCCGCCTTCAGACTCGGTTTCTGAGCCGAGTAAAGTGAGACTCGGGCTGTCTTAAACTGTCTTGATTTGTAAAAACAAGATAAAATTGCATATGGCTGCCCAATGGGCTTGAATGCTACCCTCTCCCTGACCCTAAAGAACCTGGATACAGCAAATCAGTATCATGAAACATTAGAGCAGAGAACCTAGAAAATCAACTGATCCATTTCCCTGTCTGGGCAGGAATATGTACTTTAGAAGTTTGAGAAATATCCATTTTTTCATGGAAGCAGCTCACACTTTATTTAGGTATCTGTTTTTGACCTATTTATTGCCCTAATACTAGAAAGTGCTTCTTAAGTCTCTGGCTAGAAGGTCTCAGGTGACTGGAGAGATACTGGGTTGCCTCAACGTTAAATTTAGGAGGGTGACTGGGACCTACTTTCAAACCGCATCTTCACCCCCACCCCAGGGGCAGCCCTGCCCACTATAGCCATCAGCTCTACTTTCTAAAAGAAGAGCATAGACACTACCTCTTGTCCCTGGCCAGTGTGGCTCAGTTGGTTGAGTGTTGTCCCATGCACTGAAAGGATGCCGGTTCAATTCTGGGTCAGAGCACATGCCTGGGTGGCAGGCTCAATCCCCAGTACGGAGCATACAGGTGGCAGCTGATCAGTGTTTCTCTTTTCCCCCTCTCCCTTCTTCTCTCTGAAAATCAATAAAAATATTGTTTATTAAGGAGAATCAACTGCTCCCTGCCACTGCAAACAAGGAGACTTCCTAGCTTATCAAGAACTTGAATAGTTGTCCTCAAATAAATTGGTACCTTACCTTTGTTCTAAGAAGCATTTAAACGTGCCTTAACAAGCCCATATTTTTATTTATTTTTCCATAACACAAATTTATTGTTACACAAATGTACAGTGTTTGAACAGAAAAAGAAAGCCCCACTGTCGCGTAGAAAGAGGACTTGAAGCAGCACGTGGGAAGCAGGGTGGCTCCGGGATGTCAGGTGTGTGGTTAGCGGCTCGGCTCCATGTATGTGGAGATGTCCATTTCTTCAGGAAGCTCCGCCACATTGACTTCAAAC
>NW_005356712.1:5280477-5282342 GCF_000412655.1 Myotis brandtii
GGGGATGCACTGGTGCTGAACCTCAGATGGATGCTCAAAGCCACAGTCCCCTATGGCCCTCAGGAGCTCAGGCTTCAGCAGAAAGTCCCGGAAGCCAGAGCTGTGGATGGAAACGTAGGACCCCTTGGCATCTTTCTTGGGGGGTATTGGGGTGCTCTCTGTAGGAGCCTGGGGCTCTTCATCTTCCTCATAATCCAGAAGCTCGTTTTCCACATCCTGTTCCGCCATCATACTGGTTCTCCGTTCACCTCCGCGCGCTCAGAGTCGACACGAGCTAGAGCACTTCCTGCCTCCTGTGTTGGATCACAAGCCCATATTTTTTTTTTTGAGTTTTACAATATTAACAATTTATTATATTCAATGACTTCTTCCTCTTTCATACATTATTCAATAAATCTTATATTATTTTTTATGTTATAGGTACACATGAAAGGGATCTAAGATATAATGGAAAGTAATAGGTATGCCTAGCCTGAATGCAATGCATACATTGTTTCATTATGTGTGTGTGTGTATGTGTGTGTGCGTGTGTGCAGGCATGTGTGTATCTGCCTATGAAATACACTATCTATTTGGGACACTGGATTAATCACATGAGCGTTTCAGCTTTGATACTCTCATTTCTAAAAAGGGGAAAATATCTTTTAAACTCATTTCCCAGAATTACAGGGTAGATGAGTTAGTGATTAAAGCACTTTGAAAATAAAATATTATCAATGCAAATTAACATCATTAAGCATTCTTATTCATTGTATGTGCTTTTATAAAGAAAAGCTTAATAAACTCAACACATTCAAAAAAGAAAGTAACCTTTTCTGATTTTTTAATAGTTTTGAAAATGTTTCAAAAGGTATGCCATTCAATCAGGTCACAAAGCTCTGGGGGAAGTGTCATCTTTGAGGATAAGACTAAATATGTTCTTAGTAATAAATAACACCTCTCAATTTTTTTAAAGTCAACAATGTAGTTCGGAGGGAAAAATAATTCTTTTCTTTATACCTTAACTTTAAAACTTAGTTTAATCTCATTTTCCTTAAGATTCTCATTCTGTACTTTTAAACCCAAGGTACTTTTCTGATCATAAAAAAGATAACATGTTTATACATTATTAGGAACTCAGAGGATCTTGGGATAAACATTTATTTCATGAAACACAAAGTTTAGGTCAGTGGGAAATTTAATTAAAGAATTGTACATTTTCTTCTCACATGTCTTGCTTTTTTAAAAAAAATTAAATCTTTATTGTTCAGATAATTTTTTTAAAGTTAACAAGGTAGCTCGGAGGGAAAAATAATTCTTTTCTTTATCCCTTAATTTTAAAACTTAGTTTAATCTCATTTTCCATAAGATTCTCATTCTGTACTTTTAAACCCAAGGTACTTTTCTGATCATAAAAAAGATAACATGTTTATACATTATCAGGAACTCAGAGGATCTTGGGGTAGAACATTTATTTCATGAAACAAAGTTTAGGTCAGTGGGAAATAATTCTAATTAAAGAATTGTACATTTTCTTCCCACATGTCTTGCTTGGTATTAGGAAATGACGTTGTGATCCATTTCACTACAATATTACAAAATATTTACAAGAAAATATTAAAAATAAACACAAAAGGCAAGATGGAGTAAAAGAAACTGTTTCCTCCCCCCAAAAATCTCTACTCCAGAGCCCACAGCACACAAGAGAATCAAAAACAAATATGCCCCAGATCACAAGTTCCAAAGGATTGGAGGGGAAGAAATGGGACGAAAGTGGTGGTATGAAAGGGAATGGACGTTTGCAGCAGAACTGCTTCAGTAACCAACCTAGCCTGAGTGAAATATCCTCTCTTGTATGCAGTGAATTCCAAACAAGGCTAAACTTT
>NW_005356712.1:5283811-5284635 GCF_000412655.1 Myotis brandtii
CTGTCCAGAGAGCAAGGCAAAGCTGTCCAGGACAGAGGGCCAGGTCAACCGGTCATACTCGTTCTCTAATTTGTAAATGAAACTCCCCAGTGAATTCTTCAGATCAGCCACTTGACTCAGCAGTGCATCTAATGACGCTTCAAGTTGCTTCCCCTCCCTCTGCATAGCGGCGGCAGTGTCTGCGGCAACCACCCTTGGCGCCTTTCTTGATAAACTCCGCACTTTGCTGGCTTCCACTTTCTGCCTATTCTGCTGCTACATTTGCGAGTACTCTTTGTAGAGGTCCATGATGTGCTGGCATTCTTTCTCTTGCAGAATAACTGAATACTCAGCAGCACCTCTGAGAGAAAGCCACCCTCAAGTTCCACTCAATGCCAGTCAGCCCAGTTTCTCCCCGTATGAGTCTGGGTCCCCAGAGACTAGCCCGGAACTGGAGTTCAGAGCAGTCGGGAGCTTGAGACTCCCGATTTGTTGGGGTCCAACCCCAACAGATCCAGGGGTCCCCAAAGGTGTGGACAGAGTCGGCGAAGAAGGAATAACACGGAGACAGTGTTCAGCTGATCAGAAGCCTAGCCAGGATCTCTAGCCAGGATCTCCAGCCAGGTTCTGTCTTGGATCTCCAGCCAGGTTCTGTGTCTTATTGTCTTGTTACATCTGTATTTATACCAGTTTATTTTAATCCTATCAATTTCTATTCCAAAGGTTAGGGTGTTTCTTATCTCCATTCCAGGGAGTAAAGATTATGTAGCTTAAGGGTGATTGTTCGTAGTTAAAGTGATTAACTACCCACCTGGCATTTAGTTAAGGGGTTTTATTCCCTCCCT
>NW_005356712.1:5284678-5290206 GCF_000412655.1 Myotis brandtii
GCCAAGAAGGGGAGCAAACATATTAAGAACAGTATGCCATATACGCCAGGTCCCTTGAAACATATGCTGTGCAGATGTTTCTTCCCTGCAGCGACTGTGTCAAGCAGCAAGGATGGACTGGCTTCCAGCAGATGATGTGGATCTTCGTCCCATGTTGACAATCTATATGGTTCACTTGTTTATTAAAAAAAAGACCAAACCACCAAAGCTACCAGGATCAACAAAAGAATGTCCAAACACTTCTGCTGGGCTCTGAGACGCCAGGAGGGGAGGATTCTCGGCCTCTTTCCCTTCATAGGGGCCTTCACCGTGCCTCCCGGTCAGCTATCCAGCAACCGCCATCTTGAAACCTCACGCCCTGCCACAAGCCCATATTTTTAATTATTAGCTGTATGGTCGGTCAGTGCAGGCCCTCTTCCAATTGCAGACTTCTGACTTCTTGTATTCTCACTTGGGGAATGTCTGTTCCAGATACCTTATCAAAAGGATTCCAACTCCCTCCCTGGCGAGTTCTGCAAGTTGCTACACCTCTTTATCCCCAAAGCTCCAGCTCCTAATCCCATTGGCTGGGGCAATAGGATTTCAACTTATGAATTTTTTTTTTTCAGATGATCAGCATAGTTGGTTCTCTCCTAAACGTGCCTTAACATACAAAGAATGACCAGGTGTTGTTCAAATGGGTTTCTATTCAGCAATGAGCTTCCCTTTGTGAACATTTTTGTATTCTACATACATTCACAGCTACAAATGTGTTTGATTCACATCATTGATAGAGATAGGATGAGCTAGCAATGAGGTTATCAATGGGGACCAGACATTGAGTGAGAATCCTGCCCAACCACTGATTTTCTGTGACTTTGAGGTATGGATGTGGTAACTTGGCCAGTTTACTCAGATGTATATGAGATAAAAACAGCACAATTCACTTAATCCTAAAATCACTTTGAAGTAAAGCAGATAAAATGCTTAGAACTATGTCTGACATGTAATAAGCAGAGTATTAAATTTTTGTCTGTCATTGTCATGAGGAGTGGTCTAAAACCTACCTGTGCAGGTGACATAGTGAGTACATTTGCAGTTACTCTCTCCTCCATCTTGCAAATTAGAGAGAACAGAGTTTGCCATATGACTTTTTTCAGGAATTATTCCTATATTTCTCACTGCAGAATTCTTGAACCACCCATTCTAGATGTTTGCATTTAAAATATAGAATAATTTTTACCTTAGAATAGCAGAGAAATCAATTGCAGGTTGCTTCCATGGTGGGAGGGGGAAAAGAAAGCATCAGTAGATTTTCTGGAAAAATCTGGAGTTAAAAATCCAGAAATATGCTTCTCTGCTCCCTCCACTGAGTGTGTGCGTGCACATGCATACATGTGGACAGGGGGACTTGAGGTGTGGTTTCCCAGATTTCTTTTCTCATTCCCCCCATAAGCTCCTCTCTCATGGTAGCATTCAGAAGGCAAGAGAACACTGACAGAATTCCCAGCAACAGTCCTGAATAGCACCCTGGTTAGGGAATGGATGCCAAGTGCTGATTGCCAGTACCTTAGGTCTGGGTTATGTGAACTAGTCACTGTGGCTAAGGGGATGTTACTCCTGGTTTGTCTGAGGCAATCGGGACACATCTCAAAGGGAGGAGTTTGTGCCACTCAAGGGCAAGTCAGCCCAAACTGAATGCCATTACTTGCAGGGTAAGGCATGGTTCAGCCTGAGGGTGCTTAGGGCTCTGGAGTCCTTCCTCTGGTCTTTGAGTCTCCCCAGAACGTTCAGGTATGGGGGTGTAAAGTTGCTTATAGATAAGAACAATGGTCCTCTCATCGTATTGGGTTATTCAGACTTGTCCAGGATGCACCTTCAGTGCACATGGTTTGTTGTGAACTTGTTTTGACTTGACCATAGCTGACCATCTCTGTAGGGAGATGGCTCTTGGGGTACCCGACACCATGTGAAGCCAGAGGCTCCTGAGTCAAGAGCCGAGGGACAGGAGCAGAAAGCTGTTGTGGACTGCTCCTGTTGAGGCTCTCTCCTGACCTGGCTCTGGGGCTAGAGTAACCGTGCCCCCTCTACCAGCCTCTTGGGGTGTACTTGCCTCCTTTTGGTTTCTGCAGAAAATGGTCATCTTGGCCAACACCCCTGCCTTTCTCTGACCCTCACCTTCTTGGACCTGAGTTTACTTGAGTAGGAAACAACCGTCTGTAGAGACTCCAGAGAGCCATTTGCAGTCCCACTGGAATGGTGTATGGAGCTTGGGCCTTACCCACCTCCCGTTCCCCCCAAAGAAGTCAATGTCCAGTGTGACCTAGAGATGGGATGGAAGAGGCATTGGTGCTTTCTTCTTACTGGAGGTCATTTGTCATGAACTTGTTTTGATCGGCCCATAGCTGCCCAGCTGCTGGGGCTGATGGATTTGGTTCATTGTGAACCTCCCTTCTGGAATCTCCTGCTCTTGAAAATGTTTACTGGTTTCAAAACTGCCTTCTCTGCACCCCTCTCCTGGCCACTGTGCTGCATAGAAACTCCAGCTTCCCCTCAGCTAATCTTACTTTCTTACTTAGCATCTTTGGTCTTGAATGTCTTCTCTAAATGACCAAACTAACTAGATGTTTTAAAAACTTTTCTAAGCCTGTTGCCGATGGGTTAATGAAGGCCTACCCCCTGAATGGAGGATTGCCCCAAATGATCTATTTTGGGAGAAACAACTAGGAGGAAACTACAAGACTTATTTGGTTTTGTTTTCTATGCCATGTATCTTTTTCTATCCCCAGGAATCCTCTGCATTCACCAAGATGAAGCCTTCAGGTTCAGGGTCAATTAGTTCCCGGGCCCTGATGAAGGACCTGAACAAAGCTAGTCATAATTGCTCAGTGCAGGGGCACAAGTAGCATCTCCTGGATCTGGCCTTAATGAGCCTGAATACTTAGTTCAGAATGCCCACCCCCACCCTGACTTCCCTGTGGGGGTGATTACCCCATCTCTGCCCCTTTAAGAGTGTAAGCAAGGACACTCGGCTCCTCTAATGAGACCTGACAGTGGCTCCAGCCTCTGACTTCAGGAAGGAGGGGAGGCCTGGCCTTGGGAGCAGGCTATCTTTTGAGTGTCTCCTCCCTGACCCAGGAGAGCAAGAGTCTGTTTCCCTGCTGCTAGGGGGCACGGAGGGGATCTCTATCTCTAAAGAAGAAAGGGAGCACGCGGCTTGTTCTGCATCAGCTCAGAAAGGAGGGATTAAACTCAAACGCCAAAGCAATCAGACATGGAGGAGGGGCAGAGATCAGGGGAGCGTCCCTCTGAGGCTGATCTGGGATGACAGGTTGTCTCAGATTCCAAACCTGCTCCCTGCTCTCAGGGGTCTGAGTACCTGAGGACCAGGTACTGCCGGGAGTCATAGGATCCCTGCCTGGAGCCTTTTCTTGCCCTTTCATGTTAATATCCTTTCCCACCATGGAGCTCCAAAACCATCGAAATGTCAGGTGTCCCCTAATGAGCTGCACCTAGCCTTCTGGTCATTTCTTCTTCCTACCGTCACTCTCCCAAGGGACATGTTTGGGGTGGAAGGAGCTCAGGCTCAATCTCTCCTCCTTTCAGATGCTTTCTTCTTAGATATTGGAAAAGTTAAGGTTTGTCATGAACTTGTTTTGACTTCACCATAGCTGCCCAGCTGGTGGGGCTGGTCCAGGTTGGTTCACTGTGAACCTTTCCTCTGGAATCTTCTGCTCTTGGAAGATGAATATGTTAGTTCCTTTCTATTCATATTTGCCTCTAGATTTCTGTTTCTGAAGCTTGATTTCTAGATTTGTCTGTGGACTACTTTTACTTGCAGATACATAAATATGCCAAAAACAAGCTCCTCTGTATCTTGATCTTAATAGAACTCACATCTTGTCTCCTTGCAGGTCCATGTATCCAAGCATGGTCGGGAGGCATGCGCAGACCTCATTTAGGAATCCACTTGGCCCATTCTGTGGCCCCCATCCCTTGGCGTCCTCTGCTCTTTGCTGGAGGGAGGTATTAATCCTCAAGAGAGCACATAATCTTGTTAACTAGCCTGTAAGCCAAGGCCCACCTTGCTTTCTCCCACCTTTAATCTTCCTTAGCTCCATCATTAATTTCAAATGTATCAAAGAGGTTGCAAAACTTACTTTCCGGAGCGTCTGAGATCTTGCTCTTCAGGGTTATGTCATCAGTTTGGCTCAAATAAGCTCTTATAAAAATTCCCTACAGCTTTGGATGTTTCTGACATTGACAGTGAGAATTTTCGTCAATGTTGTCACCAACCTGTCCCCAAATACAAGGACTATTCCATTGATGCTTTATATAGTCTGCAACCAGGAACTCCCTAAGATGGTAAGGGTTCTGGCATGCAGAGCCAACTCTACATATTGGTGGTATAGATTTGGGGGTAAGCCGGATTCAGGTAGGAAGAATTATTTTTTTTCACAATGTAACACATTTATTTGTTATTTTAAAAAGCCATATCATTAAAATAAGACACAAAAGGCATTGATAAGAGTCTTGTTGAGAATTTTTAAAAGAGCTAAACTCTCATCATTCGAGGTGCAATACTCAGACATAAGATCTTGAAACAACAGTTTGCACGCATAAGGCATTTGACCCAAAGAAATCTGGGTTTTATTCCGACAGCCCCTGCATTCATACATATGGGTCCTGGTGTTAGCAATCGCCATTATTCCACAAAGATTGCAAACATGAACCTGATATGGATCTGATGCCTCAAACAGTCTTTCCCTTAAGAACTGGGCTGCCCCATGGGCAATCTGACAGTCTCGTTCCATTTCACCAAAACGCAGGCCACCATCCCGGGATCTACCCTCCATGGGCTGTCTGTTAAGGATCTGAATAGGCCCCCTAGCACGGGAATGGATCTTGTCATCCACCATGTGCTTCAAACGCTGGTAGTAAGTGGGGCCGATGAAAATCTGTGATGTGATTTTTCTGCCAGTGAATCCATTGTACAAGACCTCATTTCCTGTTAGATGGTAGCCATAATCGGACAAAAGGTGAGAAATCTTCTGCACATTAACGGCATCGTTAAATGGAGTGGCATCACCAATTTCGCCTTTGATAGCTGACACCTTCCCTTGAAGACATTCAATCAAGTGACCAATTGTCATACGAGAGGGGATGGCATGGGGATTTATGATGATATCAGGGGTGATTCCTTCGCAGGTGAAAGGCATATCCTCTTGTCTATACTGAATACCACAAGTACCCTTTTGACCATGTCGACTGGCAAATTTGTCTCTAATCTGTGGAATTCTAACAGAGCGGACCCTTATTTTACAAAATTTATATCCTTCCTGGTTGAGAGTTACCATAACCTGGTCCACAATGCCTGTCTCACTAGTCCTGAGAAAAGTGCTACAGTCTCTCTTGGCATAGCGTCTGTTAGTGCTCTCCAGCTCATCTTCATTTTCAGGCAGGGTGACTGTTTTGCCTATAATAACATCATCTCCCGATACACGGACCCCGGGAGCTATCAGACCATCATCATCCAGCTTGTCATATAT
>NW_005356712.1:5290602-5312238 GCF_000412655.1 Myotis brandtii
AGACTCCTGTTCTTTGTATGATCGATAGAAAACAGACCTGAAAAAGCCTCGGTCTACCGCTGAACGATTCATGATAATGGAGTCTTCTTGATTGTAGCCAGTGTATGATGCAATGGCCACAATTGAATTGATACCTGCTGGCAACTCTCTAAATCGCAAATATTCCATAGACTGTGTAGTCACAAGTGGTTTTTGAGGATAGTAGAGAACATGGGCCAATGTATCCATACGGATGTGAAAGTTGGTGATATAAACTCCCATGGCCTGCTTACCCATAGCAGACTGGTATGTGTTTCTAGGGGACTGGTTATGATCAGGAAATGGAATAATAGATGCACAGACACAGAAAATCATTGATGGGTGAATCTCACAGTATGTATATGTGGAACAATAAGCTACTTCTTTCTATTGTAAATCATTTGGAGTCATTTGCCAGAATCACTGTTTCTTCTTCTAGAGTATCAATATATTCCACTACCCCACTGGCCACAAGATCCTGCCAACTGTGGTTGTTATATTCTCTCTCTTTCAATTGATCAATATGTCTCTTCTTCAACAGAAGCTTTTGTTTTTCCACAATCAGAAGTGGTCTACAAATACGACCGGCATCTGTATAGATCCGAATCTCCCTCTCTCGAATATCTCTGATCATAGAAACTTCAGACACAATGATGTCCATCTGACACCGCGATTTTCTTAGAGTGTTCATAAGTTGTTCGGGATCTTTATGTATTCCAACCCAGCAACCATTAACAAAAATCTTGGTTGCAACAGCAATAGCTGCAGGAGAAATTTCTTCTAAATTTTCCATACTCCATTCTTCTAAAAATTCCAGAATTGGAGAAGGTTGAGATCCAACTGAAATATAAGCCATCAGGGCTAAATTCTTCACAAGTCCTACAGCATGGCCCTCTAGAGTCTCAGCAGGACACACCATTCCCCACAACGTATTATGCAACTGTCTTGGCTTTGCCAGCTTGCCATCTCTACCGATTGGAGAATTTAAACGACGCAGGTGAGAAAGAGTAGATGCAAACGTCAGGCGGTTTAACTCTCGAATATCTCTGATCATAGAAACTTCAGACACAATGATGTCCATCTGACGCCGCAATTTCCTTAGAGTGTTCATAAGTTGTTCGGGATCTTTATGTATTCCAACCCAGCAGCCGTTAACAAAAATCTTGGTTGCGTCAGCAATAGCTGCAGGAGAAATTTCTTCTAAATTTTCCATACTCCATTCTTCTAAAAATTCCAGAATTGGAGAAGGTTGTGATCCAACTGAAATATAAGCCATCAGGGCTAAGTTCTTCACAAGTCCTACAGCATGGCCCTCTGGAGTCTCAGCAGGACACACCATTCCCCACGATGTATTATGCAACTGTCTCGGCTTTGCCAGCTTGCCGTCTCTACCGATTGGAGAATTTAAACGATGCAGGTGAGAAAGAGTAGATGCAAATGTCAGGCGGTTTAGCACCTGAGATACTCCAGCTCTGGCTTGATGAGCTTTCCTTTGGTCACCCCAGTTTCCAGTAGCTAAAGAGTATTTTAGGCCATCAGATATAATCCTTGTTTTAATTGCCAACTCCAAGTTAAAATCCTTTCCTCGATCAATAAATTTCTGTGCATAGATCCGTACTTCTTTAAGCAAATTCTTAAACAGGCCTCTAAATAAGAATGCAAGTAGTGGTCCAGCAAGATCCAATCTTTTGTTTCCCTAGTGATCTCTGTCATCTAATTCTCTTCTACCCAAAGCTGCTAGAAGTAACCTATGCACCATATACCCCAAGAAATAAGCTTTTTTGGTCTCACAAAAATCACTGACACCAACGTGAGGGAGCATTTCTTTCTGTAAGACTTCTTTTGCATATTTAATTCTTTTCTCTTTAGTGACACCAGGCTTTGCCCCTCTTGAGCCAATGAAATTTAGTGCAACATTCTGTTCTTGGATGACAAAAGCTTCATCAAGAGAAGGTTTAACCATTTCCATCATCTCTGGATCTTCAAAATCATAAGTAATATGCTCTAAAATATCTGTCAGACATGAAACCTAATGCTCTGAACACAATAATAATGGGAACTTCTTGCTTGATATATGGTAGAGTTGCCACAATGCGCTGACCAATAGCACTCTTTTTTGCACCCTGTCCTCCTCTTGCCAGCATGCTAACCCAAATAGTACTGGTGGGTCGGGAAGAATTCTCCAGACATGATCTACACTCTCCTGTGTAGGCATATTTAGAATCCTTTTTGGCAAACACATAGACTGTGTTCGTTGCCATTTTTTCTTGTGCAATTAGAACCTTTTCTAATCCATTAATAATGAAATAGCCACCAGGGTCCAAGGGGCATTCATTTAACTCACAAAGATCACGATCTGTTAAGCCATTCAATAGGCAATAAGTTGAACGCAACATAATTGGAATTTTTCCTATACAAGTTTTCTGATGCTGAGTCTGAAGTTGTTCTTCACCTTTTTTAATGACTGTTTTTGTTATATCAACATAAAGTGGAGCAGAATACGTGAGATTTTGTAATCTGGCCTCATTTGGCATCAGTGATGAAGGAGCACCATCTCTTTCCCAGTAAGAAGGCTTGGAGAGATAAATTTGTTCAAACTTCAGCAAATATCTTGGCGGTTCTTCAACTTCTCAAGGAAAACTGGGTTGGCGATGAGCAGAAGCCCCAATATTTTCCTGTAGGAACTTCAGTGATGTAGTGTCTTCTCATTGTCTACATACTTGGAATGCAGCATCCTTATCCACACTTTTAAAATTACATATAACATGGGGAAATGCCTAGGCAATCTCTGGCCACCTTTCCTCCTCTTTCCCTACCTTAACTTGTATCCCTGCCTTCATTTGTATCCGAGTGAGGACTTGGGGGGCAGAAGGTTTATTTGTAAGCTGTTTCTAAGAAGCCAGAGCAAAGACGAGAGAGGGACAGGGAAAGAAAAAAAACAGTGAAAAGATGACAGACTGTTATAATGGTGGGCGATTGGGGCTCATCCCGAGGGGATGCTCTGCGTCACAATGTAGAGTACACGGCAGATTGACCCTCGGAGAGCAGGAAGCTGGGCACTCATCTGTGCACTCTTAGCTTCCATTGGCTGAAGTTTTCCCAGGGATGTTAACTTTTCTGAGTTTCTAGGCTGCCCTATGCATAAGTGACTTCTCACAGATGGAAAGAAGAGGGAATTAGCAGGTCCTTGTGCTGAAATCTTCCCCCAGCAGGTAATTAAAAAACTATAAAATACGTTAATTGGACCAGGTGAGGCTTTCTGCACATAGGAAAGAAGTCTATGGTAGATCTTTCTGGAATCAGGCCTTTGGAAAGAACACCAATCCTCCACATGTAAGGATGCCTTGCCAATGATGGCTTGAGAAGAGTGAAATCCATGCAGCTCTATGCTTATGATTTTGTCACTTTTCTGTGTGTGTGTGTGTGTGTGTGTGTGTGCGCACGCGCGTGTGCAATAAAATTTTACTGTGAAGCAAAGAATGTGGGTAGAACAACACTCTGCCTTGAGAATTCCGCCCACAATTCTGTCATATTATATTGCTAAAATAAAATTGGATCCAGGACTCATCCAAGGCATGAGGAGATGTATAAGGGTGAAGGGAGTAAGACCTCACATACCCCCTTCTCATGCCACTGATCGAGGCTTGCAATAGCTTCCCCCCCTCTGCCTAGGTCAGCTGACTGAGACATTCTTTTCTGCCTTCCCTTCATTTCTCCCCTCAGTTTCTGCCCTAAATAGATAGTGTGCCCTCTTTCCTTTCCCATTCGCTCAGCAAAGTCCCCAACTTCTTTTTTTTAAAAAAAAAAATATATGGAACGCTTCATGAATGTGCGTGTCATCCTTGCGCAGGAGCCATGCTAATCTTCTCTGTATCGTTCCAATTTAGTATATGTGCTGCCGAAGCGAGCACAAGTCCCCGACTTCTTAAATCTCCTCCCTGCAGAAGGCGGTAGCCCCCCAGCTCAGGTGGGAGGCTGCCACTTCTCTTAAACCAGCTTCCTCCTAGGTACCCAGATGCCCAGCTCAGCTTCCAGCGGCTGCGTCTGTTCATGAGGCCATAAATCAGGAGGCCTCTGATGGGGTCAGGCCTGCTCACATTGCTGATGGCATTAGGGTAACGAATGGGGAGTGGGTGTTTATATTAGTTTTGGCTCTCGAGTTGAAGGAAGAACGCCAGCATTTAGCTTCGTGATAAACTCAGCACCAACACATCCCGGGTCAGCAATTATGCTTTAAAGATCCCTTGGGAGGAGCTGGGGCGGAACCTCCCTGGGAAAGTGTGGCCACCCGAGCAGGCCTGCCCTGATGTGGGAGGTGGATGAGGCGTGGCACCGATGGAGGCAGTCTGGGCTGAACAAGGGACTCGTGCTAAGACTGGGCATAGGCTATTGCTGGTGTTGTGTTGGAAACACACACACACACACACACACCACATCGCTTCTGTTCTGTGCGCCCACCACCCTGCTTCCTCTCGGGGAGTGGATAACTGGGGTAAGCAGCTGCTTACTGGAAGACCCAGAAGTTAGACATGCGAGCAGCTTATGGGGACGGTGGGCGACACCCGTGTGAGATAAGAGAGGAAGCAGAAGCAGGTCAAGAGGTAGATCCCACAATGTCTCAGAGCCCATGGGAGCTCCAGAGCACAGACTGCCCCTCAGAGGAGTGCCAATGGGCAGCCATTCACGGTCCCCAGGACCCCCACTCTACTCGGCCATAGCAAAGACCATGGTGACAGCATGAATGGTGCCGTGGAACCCAAAGGTGCTACCCTACGACTGAACAGCAAGTTCTTCTTGAAGGGTACCCAAGCAGTGCACCCCCAGGCTGCCACATGGAGATTTCCCTACCCATACTTCCCTTCTGAGAACTCAAGTACTTTGGAGAGTCTGGCAGATGCATCTCGATAACATGCCCATGTTAGCTAAGCCTTGTAGAATGTGTTACCTGTAGCTCCTTTATGACTCTCCGATCCTCATGGCGGGATAATTTGAGAGGTGCTTTCATTGCCCCACCAATAAATAGTGGTATTCCCCTTTATAGTGCTTCTCAAAGCCAAAGTCAGAAAAGGGTCTGGAGTTATGCCTTTAACAGACTCCTAATGTCTCCCAAGTGTCTGCTTTGTTGAAGACCCCAAAAAGCATAAAGGGAATATGGGAAGAAGCCACTAAGGGTGCCTAATGGTTGAGATTGCCCACAGGAGTGTCAACTCTCCAGTGTTTTCAGGCCTGTGCCGAGTCCTGGCTCAGTCCAAAGCCGGGCAAGGTGGAGAAAATGCCAGGCAAAGAGGCAGAGACTCAAATGCTGGATGCGGGCAGCTGAGCTGAACTCAGGACAGCAGCAGAGTGACCGATTATGTTTTCCAAAAATGATCACAAGACTATCTCCCATTTTTTTATTCTAAACTCAATCATGAGGAGGGATGCACAGCCTCAACCCTGGAACTTGGACCAGACTTGTGACTGCCTTGAATGATAAAAGATGCAGAAATGTCACCACATCAGTGGAGACTAGATCATACTCAGTGATATAACTTCCACCAAGCACTCTATCTTTTGGGATTTTTGGAAACCACCACCATGCTGTGAGGAAGCTCAAGCATCCCTGAGGAGAGGTCCACCTGAAAAGGAACCAGTAACCAGCACCAACTCACCAGCCATGTGAGCCAGGGCCAAGAATCTACTCCCATGAATGCTCAAATTACTCCAGTGGATACCATGTGAAGCTGCCTTGCCCCCTATGCCATGTCCATTCAGATCCATGGACAAAATAATCAGTGATTGTTGATTATTGAAGGCACTCAGCCTGGGCAATGGATACATGATACAAAGAGCATTCCAACTCTGAGATCCCAACAGTGAGGGTTGGGAAAAGAACACATCATTAAAATTTTTTTCAATTATAGTTTACATTAAATATTATTTTGTATGAAAACACATCATTAAAAAATTTTTCATGCGAGCAGCTTATGGGGACGGTGGGCAACACCCCTGTGAGATAAGAGAGGAAGCAGAAGCAGGCAGCGAGGGCCTGCTCGCTTTAAAGATCCCCACAATTATAATTTTTCAATTATAGTTTACATTAAATATTATTTTGTATTAGTTTTAGGTGTACAGTATAGTAGTTAGACAATAATATACTTTACAAAGTGTTTCCCACCTGGTGCCATGCATAGTTATTACAATATTCTTGACTATATTCCCTATGCTGTACTTTACATCCCCATGACTATTTTGTATCTATCAATGTGCCCTTATTAATCCCGTCACCTTTTCTACCCAGTCCCCCAACCCCTATCCCTTCTTGCAACCATCATTCTGGAGCTGGAATAACCCTTCAGAGGTGTCCCAGGATAGTCTGGCCCAGCCTTTATACCCCTGCATGGGTATGTCACTGGCTGTGGGCTACACAAGGAAGGGCATGACTTTGCCTAGGCAGCGGTCTATAACTAAGACAATCTATAAAGGGTGGTTCAGCCCAAGGAAATGCAAAGAAAAGAATGGGGCAGGAAGTGACAACTGGAGGAGGTGACCTCTGAGCTGAACTGCGAAGGTCCCATGAGTAAGACTTGGCTGGGTGAAAGCTATCAGGGGATAGAGAGGGAATGTGTAGACAAAGGAAACATCACAGGTAAAGGGGGGAGCAGACACTCACTAGTCCCATTGCTGTCCTTGGCCATGCTAAGCAGGTGCCTGTTTCAAGCCTCTTCCCCTAGATACCTGCATGGCTCACTTCCTTTGCACTTGCATGTTCTTGGAAACCTTCCTGAGGAAGTGACATTTGAGCTGATGACTCGCTGAAACAGCAGCCTGTGCTGTACTCTCCCTGTCCCTCACCCTGCTTGGCTTCCATGCTCTTATCACTCCCTGAAAGAACTACCTTCTCAACTGTCTTCTGGTATGCACTCTCTGTCCCAGGATAGGAAGCTTCCTACTCTGTGTTCCCAGCACCCCCCAGCCCTCTGAGCGGCACACACATCTGGCTGTATTCAAGGCCTTTGCCCTGCGTGAGTGAAGGAATTGGAGAGAAGCAAGGGCCAGGGGGTGGAATGTAAGGTGATGACATGTGCTAGGAGAGGACCAAAGGGTCCTGGTCGAGAAGCTTGTGTAGAAAACATGGTCCATTCTGATGCATTGCCAGGTGCATTGACACCTGGAGTGGATGTTCTGGGAAGGACAGCGTGGTCGTCCTCCTGGAGCCCTGGAGAGACAGGGACCTGCACTACAGCTGACAGGAACCTGCCCCTCTCCAGGCCAGATGGCACCTTAAGCCATCCCAGGTGTGGACCCTATCAGACCCCCCCCTTCCCACCCACCCCAAAAAGGCCCTTTCAGAAGGGTCCCGTCAGCTTGCCTTGAAGTCTCACACCTTCCTGGGCAGGATGCTCCTTTATTGCAAAATCTCCAACTGATTGTTCTCAGGACCAAGCCCTTTGATGGTTTTATTGTTCCTAAATTCACAGCAGGCCCCAATAACTTCAGAGCAGGTAGAGAATGCAGAGCTGGGAGGCTACGGGAAGCGAATGGCCCAGGATCAAGGCAGGAGATTGTAACTTCTAAATCTGCTGGACCAGACTTGCCTCTGAAGGCTTCCACGTGCGGGGTGGGGGCAGGCCCTGCAATCTCCGGCCCAGAATGCCATGACTAAGTGGATCAAGGTGGTCTTCCACCTTCCAGAGCTTCTGAACACACCTGCCTCTGCTGCGTGTGACGTGGTGGGTCCATGCAGCTGGCTGCCATTCTGCCCAGAGATGACCAATTCTGGGACCAAGTGTCATAGGAACTTGAATTGATGAGGCTTCATACTGGCTCCTACTGAGACCAGCTTTAGCTGATTTGCTGGCTTAGGGTCTGTTTGAGAGATCTCCAACTGAGACAAAAATATGGGTATAGCTATGGCCGGTGTCGCTTGGTGGTTAGAGTGTTGGTCCATGCTCTGAAGGATCATGGGTTTGATTCCCAGTCAAGGGCACATACCTGGGTAGCAGGTTTGATCCCTGGCCTGGTTAGGGCACATGTGAGTGGCAATTCCCAGTGGTATGCTGGGGCCAGCATCATTTCCAGCTGCCCATTGGGAAGGTTGAAGCTGGTTGGGGTGGATGCATTCACACCATAGAAATTGGCAGATGCTATAAATCAGAGAGCCAATTGTTAACCATTTTCCAGCACACGACTGATAATGCCTGTGAAAGATAAGAGGGAGAAGAAGCACAGTTCGGCAGGGAGAGTCTCGGCCTGTTCAGCCTATACACCAATCAAGAGTTCAAAAGCAAAGACTGGCTTCTAGAAGAGAAGGTCATTGGGCAGAAATGACCAGACCCAAGTGCCCCTGCCACGCTCAGTTATTGTCAGGGAGCCCCTGGGGAGAGCACGATTTCGGCTTGAAAGCTGAGGCTGACCCTGGTTGTCAGGTAACCCTTTCCTGCAGCTGAATGGAAAGGTCTGAGAGGTGCATCTTCATGCACCTCGGAAACCGGTCTCTCTGAACGAGACCCACAGGCATACTCACTAGGTCCTGTCATGAGACCACTGGCTATCGAGCTCCATTTCTGCACCCCCACGTCCTCTCTGGACCAGACTGTTTTACTTTTGTCCATTTTTGCTTTCTGGTGGCCAGTTGGGTTTAGTCAATGGAGATGGAATCAGGAGGTCAGAGTGTAAGAAGGGGGATGCTGGTTATTTATTGACTCCAACCGCAGAACCTCAGACCTGCTATGCCCTTTACAGAGTTGTTTGCCCCTAGTGTGGCCCAGTATGGTGGCTCCTCAGTGAGGTCCCAGGAGGAAGGCAAACGCCAGGAAATTCAATCAAGGGAATTTAATATAGAGACTCCATTTCAAAGGCCCAAGAGCATTGCTAGATCAAACGGGATAAAGTGAGACAACCCAGCGATTAGCAGCAGCTGGGAGGCTCTGCTCAGAGGATGGAGGGCAAAAGGAAGGGGCGGCACTGCCTCCCGCTTTGGTTGGAGCCATCAGGTTGCATCTGGAAAGGCTTTGGACTTTTCCAGTGGTAGTTGGTGACTAGGGAAGGAGGGGGCCAGCGACAGGAGCTGGAGGTAAGGATGAAGCCACACATGAAGAGGAGAAGGAAGGGGAGAAATGGCCTGGTTCTCCTTCTCTACTGACTCCAAACCAAAGGCAGCTGGCAAGAAGCTAGGAAACAGCAGGCAACTTTCTGCGCAGAGCTGAGCAGAGGGAAGGGAGAAATCAATGTAAAGGCAAACAGATCATGACTTCCAAAGCAGTCCTGGCCTTGCACACAGTAGGTATTCACATATTTTAAGACTGGCATCTTCTCTCATTTAAGGAGAAATGAAATGGAGCAGACCTTCAGGGATGCAGGAGAGCCCATCTGTTATTAACAGTCTTCTGACTCTTAACAGGCCCAGATTTCATGTCCATGGGCTTCTGTGAGATACACATCCTGAAAATAACTACTCTCCCCTCTTTTAAATTGTTAGCTGGGTTGAGTTGGACTGATCTGTTTCATGAGTCTTGATTAGAACAGCCTCTGATTGCAGGAAGGCATGGCTTCGGGTGGGAGAGTATCTTGCTCAATAACTTTCCATTGCTAATTATTGCCTTTAGGATCAAGTCCATTCCTTTTTCTAAAAAGCCCCAAATGCAGGCTGTAGAGGTTCAACTAGACAGCTGCATCCTTCTCTTTCACTTCTACTCAGGATCCAGCCAGGATCATCTCAGACCTGGTCTCAGTTGGCTATTGCTGTGTAAAAATGCCTCAGGACTCAGTGACTTGAAGAGATAAGCATGCGTTATTGTTACTGAGTCTAGGATTTAGCTGGGTGGGTATTCTGGCCTCAGCTGGGCTCATGCATGTACCTCCAGCCAGCTGGGGTTGGGTAGGTGGCTTTGGACTTTGTCATGTATGGGATGGTGGGGATCGACTGGTCTAGAAAGGCCTGGTCTGGGACAGCTGGGCTGCTTGGTCTTTCTGTCATCCTCTAGCAGGCTGGCTTGGGTTCACTCACATGGTGGTAACATGCTCTCTGCACTCTTTAGACTCTGCTTTAGACTCTAGTTACAGGGAAGTAGTAGATGCCACAGTGTCCCACCCAGATCTTTCTGGACCAAAGCTTCCTTCCTCAGGTGCTGTGAGTTTGGGCTGCTGATGACTCACCCATCAGTTGCTCTCTGGGAACTGCTCTCTGCTGAAGTTAACCATTTCACCCAACATGCTTCCTTCCCGTGGGCTCTCTGCATTCAATGGTTAGTCTATGAAGGTGTGAAGCTCATCTCTCCTCACTCCACTGTGGAGCTGGGATGGGCTTGGAGAGTTGTCCCGAGGCTCTCCATGGGGATCAGCAGAGGCCTGTGTCAGCTGCATTGCAGTTCAGTTTCTCCCGGAAGCCCAATTCTCCTCTCCCAGTTCCCACAGGTGCTGTTTCTGAGGACCCTCCCTAGTAAACCCACCTGCATGCAAACCTTGGGAAACTCACCTCCAACATGTGACTTTGTTACTGTGGGTTGAAAGAATTGGACCCACATCTTGAATGTTCCCCAGCATACCACTAGTGACATGTCAACAAGCAGCTCTCCAGGGGAAGTAGTTTTCATTTGTATGTTTGCCAATTACCATGGTGTAAATACTCCCACCACGACCCAATTGAAACCATTGAAGTCATTGAATGTGGAAGTGGGAAGAGAGATGTGCCAGATGGGCTTACAGGTCGGCTGAAGCAAGCTCCAGGCCACCACTGACCCCAACCCAGCATACTCACCCGTGTGCATAGGTAACAAACAACATTACTGTGAAGCAATACCTGCCCTTACTGTATATAGTGAACTCTGGTTTCCTCTCTTTTTCAAAGCCCAGCTCAAGTCTCTAGATTTAAGGCCTCTAAGAAGTGACCTGCAGTTTGAAATGTGTATTAGCAATGGTCCTGCTTGGCACAGCAAATGGCAGCTGAATGCAGGAAGGAGGGCATATGAGGCAGGACCCCTCCTGCCTGTCCAGGTGATCCAGGATTTAAGTCAGCCAGTGGGGAGAGAAGAGTGAGTGGGGTATTTTTTGTTTTTGACATTAAAAAGGTTGCAAAACCTCTTTGTAGATTCAGTCCCCCAAAAGTACTCCATTTAAGTTATCTTATAATACCCTGGGAAGTGGGGAGAATTAGCTTGTTCAACAGGAATTAGTTTTCAACTGGGGCTTATCCCAAGGAAAGCAAAGTCCTTCCCTAATTCACTAACCTCCCTCACAGACACCCCCTAAACCAAATAAAACTTGTGGGTCCTTCTGACACCACAGGTCAAGCAATCAAGCCAGGAGTTCATTGGATAAATAAGGCCATAGTAAGCCCTTAATACCCTGGCATTAATTGCCATCACTTCCCGTAAAAGGGTCTAGGGCAGCGGTCACCAAGTGGTCCGCAGATCACTGTGGTCCGTGAGGTCTAAAAGGTTGGCGTCCACTGGTTTAAGGAAACCTTTGGAGCAATCGTCGCCAACCGGTGGCCCGCGAACCACTGGTGGTCCGTGAGGTCCAAAAGGTTGGCGACCGCTGGTTGAGGGTTTTCTCCAGCATTTGGCTGACGGGCTACTGCAGGGCCCAATGCAGCTGCAGGCGTGTTGTTTGGCTCATGCAAACAGGAAAGTTGGACATAAAAATCTGGAGCTTGGGCTTCCTTCAACCAAAGTCTGGTGACACTCGACCTGCATTCTCTCCTGGCAGCCCAGAAGTTGCAGGGTTCCCATGGGCAGCAAGAGTTTGAGACCCCAAAAGTGCAGTGGTGGCTGTTGGGCATCAGGGGCCTGAGGTAGATTTGGGAACGGTACCCTCCCACTGCATGTGGTTTGATGTCAGGCGGACTCGAGATAGGCAGGAACATAACTCGCTTCCCAACCAGCGTGTTCCTCCAGCAACTGCAGCCCTCACCTTGGCTGTTTGCAATTGGCTGGGAGTGGTGGTCTCCTGGCGCAGTCTCTCTGTTCCCAGGCAGCTGAGCCTCCTCTATCTCTTTGAAGATTACAGGGCTTTAGCATGCCTTTAAAGTGAATTTTTCCCCCTGCGTTTTATTATAATTAATGACCAGAAAACTCTCCTCTTTTTTCCCCCTTTATCTCTTAAATATGTTTCTTTCCTCTCTAAAAACGCAATATTTCTTTTAACCCAGGATATGGATGAGCCTGTCCCTAGCAGGGCAGGCCGGGCTTCATCTGTCAACTTGATTATGCAAAGCCTCTGTTTTCAGCTGGCATCTGAGGTGGATTTCAAAGCCATGACTCATGTGTGCTCCAAGGCTTAGGACCCGAAGCACAACCTCCTTCTGCAGGCTTTCGGCACAGGCCCGGCTTTGGGGAGAAGGTCCTCCGAAGGGCTGGTGGCTCAGTGGTTCACAGGGCTCTTGGTGAGGGCGTGTGGAGGCATCGACATAACCACACTGCACAGTTCCGCCAACCTGAGCTGCCAGTCTGTTCCTGGAACCCCCAGAGTCCCCTTTCCTCAGTGTAAGAGACACATCTGCAATAGCTCAGACAAGTGGAATTGAAAGCTCATCGGATAAATGTGCAAAGATGTAGGTAATGGGCTTAGATTGTTTCCAGTTTTGTGCACACACGTGTGTGCGTGTGTGCGTGTGTGCGCGTGCGCACGCACAAGCGCTCTATGGTACATGCACACAACAGAGCAATACACAGATGTCCTCAATATTAAGTGCAACTTCCAGAACAGTTACAGTCTGCCCATGTGCATATATGCATATATGCACTGAACATATCTCAGACAAGGTTCTGAAATCTCAGCCCTAGTGACGCTTGGGCCTGGATAATTCTTTATCGTGGGGGGCTGTCCTGTGCACTGGAGAATGTTTGGCAGCATCCCTCCCCCCTCCCCACTGCTGCCAGGAGCAGTTTCCAGGTGTGTCCCTAGAAAAAAATCATTCCTAGTTAAGAACCGCTATTGACAAAAAGCAAAATGTCAGTTCTTTTGGATAGCAAAACTGGGGAGTAGGAATAAATATGGGATCTTATTAATTTTTAAAAATTAACTTGTATTGCTTTGGGACAGGGAGATATGTTAATAGGAGACAAAATGTAGGTATCCTGATTGAGAACCAAATATAATGTATAAATTAAAGGTGGAGTATTTAAGTACATGGACTTTCTGAATTTTAAGTTTCTTGAAGACACTGTTAGTATACAAACATTATACATTCATTGCCCTCATTTGGGACCGTGGTTTACTATACCTGGAACCTGGCCTACAGCCCTGGCGGTGTGCGTTTAGGGCATCACAGTTCTAAACATAAGGCAAAGTGTGCATATCTCTCTAGTAGTCACACTGTGTGCTTCTCAAAACTAACTTCAGTGGGAGAGCCTTTGCAAAGTATCATCATTTAATTGTCCTTGTCTGATCAACGAATGGGACACGTTCCATCGTTCCAGTCAGGAAAGCGAGGGGTGCGACTCAGATGGTACAGTGTGGGCGGAGGCCCAGTTTGCACATCACACCCACGGTGTCTTTCAGGGTGCTGCCTTCACAAACTGCTCCTTGGAAAGGTGGCTGGAAAATCATTGGGGGAAATGCATTCATGATCACGGCTCCAACTGCCTTTGATTCAGTCAAATGGTAAAAACCCATTCCTGGGGCTGTGACTTCAGGGGGGCTAGAGTGGGGCCCAGGCCTTGGATGCTTTGGAAGCAACCCTGGGGGATCCAATGGCACCTTCCCCCCTAGTTTGCAGGCCATTTTCTGCGAGTCCATTGTTAGAGGCCCTCGGTGATAAATGAGGGGCAGAATTGAAACCACAATGCAATCCTCTTCCGCTATGACAAACCACCTTGAGGAGGCCTGGGGTGGAAGTTTGACAGGTGGGCCGTGGCCACGTGGCCTTCGGCTATCTCGGAAGACAGATCCCAGCTTAGAGTCCCTGTGTGTTGGACGTGGACGGGCCCTCCCACGCGTGCCGTGCAGCCAGCAGCAGCGTTTCCGGAGGCTTTGCAGGCGCAGCATCCGAGCCATGTGGATGAATTGCCAGCTGAATTCGATCAGAAGCACTGAGATCTGAGAGTCTTAAGGCTCCAGGCCTGGGATTTCTCAGCCATTAAGTACTAAGTGTCTCTGTGCCCAACACGGTGCTGCCTGGGGAAGGGAGGCTGGAACATGAGCACATGGGAGGTCTCAGCTCAAAGCCAGTAACAATTTCCGTGCTCCACCCCCCAAATTCCACCCATTCCTTAAGGCCCAATTCTAATCGCACTCCACCGAGAAGCCCTGCCCAGTTTCTAATGATGAGCACATCATCACATAAGCAAAGGAGAATATGAACTCAGTGCGACCTGCGTCAGTGAACTGGCTCCCCCAGGTCTGGTTGTGGACAGGTCTGGATTGGAGAACACAGCTCCTTAGAAAGGATGGGCCAGAGGCTCAGGAACTCACGCCGACAGCAGTGAGTTGGCCTTCTGTGGTGGGCAGTGATGAGGACAGGAGGGCTAACCCTGCTGAAATCCAAATAAAGTCTAGAGCTTAATTCAGAGTATAACGCCAATGCTAATTTCTTAGTTTCGATAAATGTGTTGTCAACCAGTGGTTGTTGATGCCAGTTCACACCAACAGGAATTCCCAAAATGGGTGCAATGAAAAAAACAAACTTTATTCAGTGCAAAACAACTCAGTGGTAATACAGCATGGCCATGATGCTGCCCTGGGGCAAGCCCCTTCTTAGGCGAGGCAGCTCCGTTCTGCTCCAGCTGCCTTGGTCCACTCAGCTCTGTCTCCTTGCTCTGCTCCAGTGAAATGTCTTTGGTGAAGTCCGAGGGCAGTGACTTATATAGGCAGAAGTCCCCACCCCTGGTCCCTGATTGGTTTGTCTTCATGCAAATGAGGACTCCATATCCTTGCAGTTTGGTCCAAAAATCACTGTCCTGTTTTTTCAGAATGGAGCTGCTGTGATTGGTCAATGAAGATGATGGGGTATAGCTGTGCAGCTCCAATTGGATGGGGAAGCCTCAGTCCTATTGGTTGAAATAGGATTCCAGGAGCTCCTTTATAAGGGCTGACTCAGATGGCAGAAACAGTGCAGGCAGGCAGCATAGTGCTGGCTTCTCCCAGAAGTGTAATTTTCGTGAGAGGCCCCTGTTTAGAAACAGCTGCTAGGCTTTGTGGTTTTGTTTGTTTGTTTGTTTGTAACTTAAGCCCAGTTAAGCCACCAGGTGTCCTTCTTAGGGTATCTTATTTCTCAGGATGCACAGTGTCATGGTAACATAAGATGTCAACATTAGGGAAAGCTGGGTGAAGAACACAAGGAACGTTATGTGATCCTACATGCCTGCCCACACAGGGATGCAGGCTGCCAGCATGTTAGGACCATGGGCTCAATGTTGGGTTCATGTCCCAGCTCCGCCACTTACCAGCTGAAATGTTTTTGCAGAAGCAGAATAGGGAAATGCCCTAACCCTTCACCTCCAGTTCCCCACCTATAAAATGCTGATAACAGAACCTACCTGTTCGGGATTAAATGGCGTGAAGTGTCTGTGCACTGGTGCCACACAACTACTTTTATTAGAACCAGCTATTGACATGACTTACTGTGCAATTGGTATTTGCCAACCAAACCAAATAATTCAGGCCCTTGGGTACTGGTTGGATGCAGTTTTCTAGTCTGGTTATCCCATTGTTTTGTCTGTGAGTGGCCAGATGGTAGCTCTGGCTCACACCTCTCACCAGGGCCTACCACACCCCTGACCTCTGGGCAGACTCTGGCATCCTGCCCACACCACAGCTTTGCTGAGTTTCCCTCCTGTGTCCAGCCTCACTGAGCATGGCCGTTGGCCTGAAGCATATTTCTAATGAGACAGAAAGAGCTTTTCAGCAGGAATATTTATCCCACTGGCCGAAGTCACTCTGCACTGAGTTAAGTCCATGTAGGGTGCTCTCAGGAGGAGGAAAGCGTTCCTGGCCGCCTTCATTGTAAGAGGAGAAAACGGGAACAACCTAAGTGCCCACAGGAGGGGATGACAGAATGGTGACCCATGCAGGCCACTCTGCAGCAGCCAAAATGCGTGAGGCAGATCAATATGCAACAACGTGGCCCAGCCAGCATGGCCCAGTGGTTGAGTGTCAACCTATGAACCAGGAGGTCACATTCGATTCCCCAGTGTGGCATATGCCCAGGCTATGGGCCCAACACCCCAGGCTATGGGGCGTGCAGGAGGCAGCCAATCAATGATTCTCTCTCATCACTGATCTTTCTATCTCTCTCTCCCTCTCCCTTCCTCTTTGAAATCAATAAATATATATTTTTAAAAATAATATGCAACAATGTGGAATGATCTCCAAGACAAGTTAGGTAAAGATGTGATGTGGGATGCAGTGGTCTATGATCTTTAAAAAACTAGAGGTGTGTATTTAAGAACATATATGGAGGAATTTAAAATGCAGAGAAAAGACCCAGCACAGTGCTGGCCAGTAGAGCTTGCTGTAATGACGGCCGTGCCTGGTGCTGTGGGCACTAGTAACGCGCACTTCTGAGCCCTTGCAGTGTGGCTTGTGTGACAGAAGAAGTGAATGCTCATTCTACTTCCTTTCACTGGCAGTTGCCTCCTTGTCTAGTGGGTACCCTGTGGGATGGCCCAGGTCGGGAAGGCTGCAGACCAAACTTAATAATGGCCTTGGGGCAAGAAGACGGGAGTCATGGGAGGCCTTTGCTTCATTCTGTATGATTTGTCTTATTTAGAAAATATACTATACTCCTATAGTACATTTAAAAAACAATACTCTTTTCAGTGCAGTGTGGTACCCTGGACTGGGTCCTGGGTCAGAAAAGGACAATAGTGGACACATGGCCGAGCTCTGAACAAGGCCTGCAGTGAGTTGATAGTAACATACCAGTGCTTGCTTGGGCTCTGGCCAATGCACATGGGCGCGTGAAGTATGAGGGAAAGCTAGGGAAGCGTGTGGGGGATTCTCTGCACTGTCTTGATAAAACCTCTGTAAACCCCAGACCATTCCAAAATAGAACTTACTTTCAAAATTAATTCTCATACGTTTGGTGCTAGGTTTTGTCTAGATTTTTACAAAAGCCCGACACTTGCAACTTCTCTGATGAAGAGCAAGAGCATCTCGGGACCCTGGTTGGTCGTGGGCTCGGTGTGTTTGGGAGCCTTGGCTGAGAGGAGGAGGCTGCCGAGCAGCCGGAAGTGCCGGGGGAAGGCGTGGTGCCTGCTGGTGACGGGTCCTATCCCTCCAGTGCCTCCAGAGACCTGCAGAGACCTGGTGGCTACCCAGAGGTGCGGCCAAGAACCCAAGACACGTCTGTCCTGATGCCACACCTCCCTGAAAAGGGGCCACTGAAGCTGGTGCTCCTTCCAGGTCCCTTTCAGCTCATTCTAAACACACCTCAGATTCTGAAAAAGGCGTTGGCCACAGGACCCCACATTTCTTCATCTGTGGTCTTCACAGCGCCACCTAGCAGTAAAGAATGAAGATTTCCCATTATTTCCATGTTAATGAAGAATTTAGGAACGCCCTTCATGGATCTGGGCTTCAAGAGACCCCGTGTTTTTTTGAGTTCTTCAGTGTCAGGCACCATTCTGGGGGGTGGTAGACAGGCGAGGTCCCCGCCCCCATGGAGGTACCTCCTTGCAGACCACTTTAGAGCATGCCCTCTGGGGTCCAGCAAACCTTGTTCTGTCATTTATTTCTGCTACATCCTCGCTGTAAGGGTTTCAGAAGCACCTGCCTTACGAGCCCATGTTTTCTCGTGATGATTCCTAAAGCGTCAGGGTAAGGATTAAGTGTTCTTAAAATGACAGCAGCCGTTCTCTCAAGACCTGAGACACCGTGACAGCTACCATTTCCTCACACTCACTGTTATGCCCCCAAGTGGGAGAGCAGCTGGAACCACACACTCTTCTAGAGAGTTCCCTGGTCGAGCTGGGAAAAGGGGAGGGAAGAGGCTGTACCTCTTGATGACTTTATTTGGGGGCTCACGTTTGAAATTATGTAGCGATGGTCAACCCAGACCTGGGAAAAGTCTGGAATCTTCCATTTCCCGGATAGAAGGTTCATAAGTCTTCTGCCTAGCCTGTCCGGTTTGAAAGGCTGGAGACCCGTGTTTTCCTGAGAGGAAGAAGGAAATCTCGTGATAAATAGATATGCCTGTTTCAGTCAGAGCATCATGGGAGTTTAATGAGGTCTCCCAGCCATGTCAGGAGCATCGCACATAAGTACACGGTGACTTCGGGGTTGGCAGGGCCGGCGGCTCCCACACCAGCCCGTGGTCAGGTGACCACATCTGCCTTTCTGAGCATCGTTCCTGACGTGAGTAAATGATGGCTGTTTAATCAAAAGCAGATCGCCCCTCTCACCCAGCGAGCACCTCGCCAGCTCAAGCCAGCTGTCCCCTGGGCCTGCAAGCTTTTGTGCCGGGGTCTAGGGGGTCTTTGTCTGCACGTTCTAAAAGCAGCGCCTTCAGAGAGCCGCCTCTCTCCGGGTTTCCTTCTCAGCACAAGCCAGCTGCCTGTCTGAAGGCAAGAACAGGAAGGCCGGTGGCTGAGGGTCACCCGTGCCCCTACTTTGCCAGCAGGCTGCTGGCCACCACTGGCCCTGCTCCTTCTGCAGGATCCTTGCGAAGCTCAGGCAGAGGAGAGGTGTAAACCGAAATCTGAGCAGCATGTGCTCCCACCTTTCTGGGGGACCCTTGTTGGCAGAGAAGGGTGAGGAGGCCACTTTTTATTGGAGAATAATTTTACAGTTGCCTAGCCAAATTGGGGAGCCTTTTTTCCGCCAGGGGCCATTTGGATGGTTATAACATCATTTGCGTACTATACAAAATTATCAACTTAAAAACCAGCCTGTTGTATTTGGTCAAACTTTAATGAACTCCCCCTAATGCCTTATATGACCAAATGATCTTGCAGGCCTCATACGGCCTGCGGGCCGGGCATTCCCCACCCCTGGTTGGACCCGCTGGTCATGTTGTGCTGGTATTTCGGGCAAGGCCTCTGGGAGCCACCAGGATGGTGTGAAGGAGGCTCCAGAAATCCTAGCAACCCTCACCCCAACCCCCAAGAGCCTGAAGAGTCTCTGGGGGTCTGCAGGGCCACTTTCCCTGCGGCGTCCAAGGGGCCAGAAGCCAGCATTAGCTCTCCTCCGCCCCAAGGAGCAGCCAGGCCTCGCCTGTGCATTCCCAGAAGAGCCCCTCCTTTCCAGACTGGATAGGACCTGAGGTCCCCCAGCCAGGACCTGGCTGGCCCACAACCCCTCTAGCAGGACGCTGGTCACTGCCTCTACAGGAGAAGGGAGAGGTCAGGCCAGGCCACCTTCTCTCGCGGAGACTCGAGAACCCAGCCCTACACCCCATCTTCAGTCCGCAGCTCGCAGGCCTAGCACCTTCGCATTCCCTCTCTTCCAGGAGACTCGTCTCTTCCCGTTGGCTCGCTGGCGCCTCTGGAGTGTCCTGCCAGGGGTTACAGAGCACAACAACCCACGCATTGCAATTAGGAACTGTTTTGCAGGCATGAACATAAGACAAAATTTAATCCACAGGTTAAGTGCCCCTCTTTCTTGCAGGCCTCTGGCCATGTGATTTCTACGTGACCTTATTCACACCTCTGGGCCTCAATTTCCTCATCTGTAAAAGCGGGGGATAGTGCCCATCTCCTAGGCTTGCTCTGAGGCTGAAATAAGCAAAGATGTTCTTGAGCACTGAGAACGGTGCCCGGCACATTGTGTATACAAGTGTTCTTCTACACAACCACGAATCCTCACGAAACCCTCACAGAGGAAGGAGCTATTGTCTCCCTCTCACCAATGAGGAAAGAAGAAAGCTTGGGTCTTGGCCGATGAGGCTCAGCTGGTTGGGCATCCTCCCGTGCACCAAAAGGTCACTGTTTTGATTCCTGGTCAGGGCACATGCCCAGGTTGCAGGCTCAAGCCCCAGTAGGGGCCGTGCAGGAGGCAACCAATCAATGTTTCCCTCTCACATCAGTGTTTCTCGTTCTCTTTCCCTCTCCCTTCCACTCTCTCTAAAAATAAGTAATATACTTTTTTTTTTAGAAAGAAGCAAACTTGGGGACTCTGTGCCCAAGGGTCACACAGCCAGCAAGAGGCAGCTCAGAACCCCGAGGCACAGGTGTCTAACTCTAGTCTTTGCCCACATACCCAGTTTAATACTGTCCTTCGCTGATCTGGCAACTTTTTAAAAAGAAAAACCATCTTGCCTCGTGATCCTTTTGCATTTTGCTGGAACACTATCCATCAACCTGAACACTATTATTCAGACTACGGGTGTTTTTTAGCTTCTTGGCCAGTCTATCTATATATATAAAAGGCTAATATACTAAGTGTCAGACCATCCCGGTAATGACGTCACGTAGCAACACCCAGCTTCCTCTCCCTAGCGACTAGCCTCCTTGCAGTTTCTTCAGCCCAGGAACATGACTTGCTTTATAGCCAGGTGGACACTTTTTACACTTTAACCAAATGTCTGTGAAGCGTCTTACTGTGCTTCATCTCATGTGATCCTCACAGAAGTCCTGGAGTAGGTAGATAGGAGACTCGGTGGAATCCTATTTTCTTTTCATTAGCCGGAAAACAGAGATTTAGAAAGCTTAGAAACTTGACCCGCCTGAAAAGAAGTAAGAAACGGTGGACCTTGAAAATGACTTCAAGTTTTCTCACTGCGCAGAAGAGAGTCAAACACTGCTGCAGTTAAATATTTTACCCTTTGTTCTCCCTGCGTGATCTACAATAATAATCTGCTTCATGTTGATATTTACTGCTGTGTTGCTGACAATTACCTGAATGAGAAGTTGGGGTGCTGCACTGGGCTGGGAAAAGTTTAGCTAAATCAGAAAGCAGGTCTAATTAAGCAAGTTTATTCTATATCTATAAAAGGCTAAGCTGACTCATGCATGCATGATACATATAAAGCTCTCACTGGCGCCAATCACATGTGTGTGTTTCAGTCTGTCATTGTCGATCATGAATTTGGTTGACACATCTATTATAGAGAAAGGGAGAATAGTGATATTAAAATATTTCTTCTAATTAATTTCCTTTCAATGTGCACGAATTTGTGCACCGGGCCACTAGTTGTCCTATAAAACAGCCTAAAATGTTATTTTATAATCTGGTTCACCAAAATCCAGGGAGAGGAAACATGTTAACCTGGTGTAGCTCGTAGCCAACTGTTCATCTATGAAGAGCATTTATACTGGACTTACTACGTATTGAGCGCTCCTCTATGCCCTCTGCCTATGTTAATGTATCCGAGCCGCCATTTCCCCATCTGTAATGAGAAGGAGGGGAGTCATTTTGAGGATGAAGTGAGTCTTCTTGCCTGCGAGTGTCACATAGCAGGAGACTGAACTACAGTCTGGAGCCTGGCGTCCTGGCTCCAGACCAGCCATTTGGGCCCAGCCAAGCATCCCTGGCCCTTCACTTCCAAGTCTCCCCTGAAAGCCAAGTGCACCATGGGGCCACGCAAGGTGGGCACGCCTGGCAGCGGGCAGTGTGTTTATTATTCCTGCCCCAACTTCTGGAATGAGGGTGGCTTGGGCTGTGGAAGACGTTGAGTAATAACCGGAGAAAGGGCCGCTCTGGTTCCCAAATAAACAGGCTCATGAGTGATGAGGGCACCCCCTTCCCTCCCACCCCACC
>NW_005356712.1:5312361-5314614 GCF_000412655.1 Myotis brandtii
AGCTGCCGCTGCCAGCACCATGCGCGCGTTTCTTACACGAGGGCGAGTAAACACCACCCGGACCCACTTCAAAAGGCTCCTCGGGCAGCCCAGCCGCCGAGGGGGCAGCTGCTGCTGATGGAACCGACGTGCCTTTGGGGGGCTGGGCTCAGGCGGTGGGGCTGGGGTGGCCTCCGGTAACAGACGGCCCCAAGATGTCCAAATACATCAGTGTGGAGGCCTCAAAGGCCCGGAGAATGAGAGCAGGAAAAATAAATAATTCCGTTATCTCTGATGAATTTTTCCCTTTGATCTCAACCCCCCCCCCATTCTCCTTCCATTGCTCTTTCTCCCCACCCCCATCCCTGATTTTTCTCTCCCACTACCTCTTTTTTTAAACCTTTCCTCGTACTTTGATTTATGCCTCCAACCGTTCCACGAGGCTGACGTCCCCTGATGAATTGGTGGGGTTGTTCTGTTCCGAGACCCCGGGCAGGCGGCTGGGAAAGGGGCCGGGGAAGGGCGGGCTGGTTCCTTCCCAACAGGGAAAGACCTGGCTGCGGTGAGGGTGCTGCGGAGACGCCGGCACGCCCTGCCACCCAGGGCCGCCAGCCTCTGCGTCCACTGGTCTCTTCCTGTGTCTGAGCCAACCTGGGCCTGAGAGAAGGATGCTTTTCTACTGTCCCTTCCTCCTCTGAGGGTTATGCATTCAAAACCCATGCAGTGCTCACTGCGTGCCGGGCTGTAGGAATGGGGGAGTGAGTGCGGTCATAATCTAGCGTGGACCCTGGAGATGCTCCCGGTCTGGTCTCAATCAGGGCGAGGCTGCGCCCAGGTCTCAGGCTCTGGGGCCTGACTGCCCGGGTTGAAGTTCTAGGCCTGCAATTCACTAGCTGTGTGACATTCATGTAAGAAAACTACTCAGCCACTCTGTGCTCAGGTTTTCTCACATATGAAATAGGGTGACAGGGCCCACATCAGAGGATTAAATGAGTTAATACTAGAAGTATTTAATAGCAGCCACGGAGTGCCAAGCACATTTCTGTCATCCGTTAATGGGGTGAACAGCAGAAAAAAGTGAGGATCCCTGGGAGTAGCTAACAGAGGCCCATAAACTAGCTGGAGGCTTCAGAGAAAGCTGTTGGGAGTAAAAGTAGCATAGACCAGCATATGCAAAGGTCCTGGGGCTGAAGTATTCAAGGAATTCTTGGCACCTGGAAAGTTCATGGGGCTGGAAGAGTGCCGAGAGAGGAGCTGGTGGCAGTCTTATAGGACAGGATCAGGAGTTTGGTTTTCATCCTGAGAGCATGAAGCAAGTTTTCAAAGACTCGTGTGGTTGGTGCCCGGGAGTGGGGACTCGCGCCTCACCGGGAAGGCAGTTACATTCTTGTAGTTGTCCAGATGGGGAGTGAGGGTGTGACGGGGCTTGAAGGAGGATGACGGCTTCTCTCACTCTCCTTGACAGAGAGTGACAAGGCGTTGTCATTGTCGAAGGAATCGCACCCAACTTCACTGAAAAGAGCTGGTGCAAAGGCAGCCTCCGAGTTTGTGAGCAACTGGGCTTTGGGGGTGCCATCGATTGCACTGAGGGGAGACGGCGGCCTGTTTTCTGCTCGATTTGCCAAGTGGAGCTGCCGAGCTCATCTTGCAGGAGAGATTTGCAGCCAGACAGGTGTCTGCACACTCCGAGCGGGACAAACGCCAGGCAGCCGAAAGGTGACTTCAGGAAATGATGACGATGATGATGATGATGATGATGATGATGATGATGATGGCAAAGGTTCCCAAACTTGGCTGCACAGCGGGGTCTTTTAAAAAGTGCTGATGCTTGGCTCCCACCCCCAGACATGGATTTGCCTAGTACAGGATGTGACTGGGCCTCTGAGTTTGTTTTGTTTTGTTTTAAGCTCCCAGGTGATCCTGACATGCAGCCAAATCTGGGGACCCCGGTAGTAAAACCTCACATACTAAATTTGGGCCAAATACTGTGCTAAATGGTGGTATACCCCAACTGTCATCGCTGCGACAACCTCTCTGAGGGTGTTTCTTCATCTGTCGAGGGGAGATGGGAGTACCTACTCTGTAAGGTTAAATAATTGCCCCAAATGACTTTGAACTTGAGTCATCCAGCTCCGTGTAAGGGGCTCATAGCCATTAAGTGGCACTGCCTTCCATCTGGGACTGACGAGGCTGGGGCGGTGGTGAAGGTCATCCTGTATTTGAAGTCCACCTTGGAAATTCCTCTGGAGCTTCTCCCGTGGTCCAGGGATTCAG
>NW_005356712.1:5314698-5316296 GCF_000412655.1 Myotis brandtii
CAGAGGGGTCTTGCCGTCAGAGCTGCTGCAAAGTCTGAGTTTCTCCTCGTTCAGTCTCACACGGCTGCCTGGGTTGGGGGCGAGAAGCACATGGTTGGTAGCATCCGAGGAAGAGAGGCTGGATTTGGGCACTGGAAGTCATGTGACCTCTAAATCATTAGCCCTTCGGTTTCATGGTTTGGTATTAGGGAGGTTGCAGACCAGACTTTGTGCTACCAAGGCCTCCCCATCTGCCTTGGGCACCTCACGCTCACTAGGTGGGCCTCAGATTGTTGGCTCTGTTGTGGCCATTCTGCTTCAGACAATACCATAACCAGGTGGTGTGATTCCTCCACTTGTATTGTCACAATAGAATATGAATAAGCCACAACTTTCCATCCTGCTTCAGGCATTTGATGGTTTTCAGTCGAGGACAAGGGTGAGTAATGTCACCGTGGACACCCTTGGATGTGTCTCCTGGTGCTGGAAGTGGATTTGCTGGACCACTTGACTCAGTGAATGATGCCGACCTGGTTTCCAAAGTGACTGGACCCTCCCACCAGCCGTTCACGAGATCCGCTGGCCCACATCTGGCCAGTGCTTGCCTACCTGAGTGATGGCTTCCACGTCCACCATCTCCCACGTGCCTTGTGCTCCTCTCTCCACCTCCATGCCATCCTTCCTTTCAGTCTTCATTTTACCTTCAAAATGCTTCTCTGAGGGAGGAAGTGGCAGGATCCCTATTTCACATATAAGCAAACTGAGGCTCACCCCAAGTCACACTGCTGGAAGGGGCAGACCCAGCTCATTTCCACCTTTCACTCTGTATCAGCCACTCCAAGAATCACAGCCCCCCCCCCACAACTGTGGATGAGCATCCCCTGGGTCCCCTAGAAGGGTAGCAGAGTGGCATCTTCCCCCGCGGGGAGCCACTCTCCTTGTAGGCATCTGACCCAATTCTAAATGTTGAAGGTGATGTGTTCTGTGGCTTTGATGATTCCAAACTATGACAAGCCTTGTCCCAGGCATAGGGAGATGGGGTGTCCATCTGGGGGCTGTAAGACGCTTACACTTTAGAATCAGACTGTGTGGTTCGGGTGCTGACTCCATAACAACAAGCCACAGGTGACCTTGGGCAAGTTTCTCGACCTTGCTGAGCCTCAGTTTCCTCCATCAGAAAATAGCACCTCACTGCTATAGTCATGGTGAAGATTATACAAGATCAGGTACATGACAAGGATGCTAATGTTGGACAGTTTTACTAGGACCTTTGCATCATGTGGGATACGACCACCTCTTTAAAAAAAATGATATATATAATCTAATAAAAGACAAACATGCAAGTTGACCATACCTTTGCTACGCCTTAAGCCATGCCCACCAGCCAATTATATCGACTATATGCAAATTAACCCAAGATGGTGGCCGGCAGCCACGGAGCTGAAGTGAGCAGGAGGCTTGGTTTCTCCAGTGATAGAGGAAGCCAAGCTTCCCGGCCGACTCTGAGCTCCACTCAAAGCAACAAAGTTTCAATTATAGAAGATAAATAAACCCCAGATACCTGCTTTCAGCCGGCCATGGCCACGGAGCTGGAGCGAGCAGGAGCCAGCTCTGAGCTC
>NW_005356712.1:5317416-5341656 GCF_000412655.1 Myotis brandtii
CAATTGGATTGAGATCTGGTGATTGTGGGGACCACCTAAGCAAGGTAAAGTCTCCCTCATGTTCTTGAAACCACTCCTGCACAATATGAACACCGTGGCATGGCACATTGTCTTGTTGGAAGAAGCCATCTCCATTGGGATACGCCATCAACACGATAGGAAGAACTTGATCAGCAACTTACGTATGTTGTGCTATTCAGGCGTTGTTCCACACGAACTAAAGGGCCCACATCATGCCAGGAAAACATACCCCAAACCATAACACTGCCCCCACCAGCATGAAGGGTTGTACTCATGCATGTGGGGTGCATGCTTTCATGCTGTTTCCGCCAAATTCTCACTCTGCCATCTGCATGATGCAACTGGAAACGTGATTCATCGGACCACATGACTTTTTTCCAATGCTCGACTGTCCAATCCTTGTGTTTGTCCAATTTGCACAGGGCGAATTGGAGATGTTTTATCTTGGTAACTGCAGACAGCAAAGGTGTTTGAACAGGCCTTCGGGTTCCATATCCCATACGATGCAGTGTACGGCTAATTTGCCTACAAACGTCAGGTGGTCATAATAATCTGGCCACTCTGTGTGTGTGTGTGTGTGTGTGTGTGTGTCTGTGAAAGGAACCTAATTCCAGTGGCTAAGGTATAAATGTCAAGCAATTTTTATTCTTTATAGCTCAGAGATCCCACAGCCAGAATTTTGAAGGAAATAAGAGTGTGTCTGTGTGTATCTGTGTGTGTCTCTGTGTGTGTCAGTGTTTGTCTCTGTGTGTGCTTTTATATGTGTGTGTGTGTGTCTGTGTGTGTGTGTGTGTTTGGGGGAGTTGCTAAGAGTTGCTGGAAGGAGCAGCTGAAGGGCCACCTTGATTAGACTGTGGGCTGTTCTTGCAACAGTCAACCCATGTCCACGTTTCCTGCCTGCTAGTCCATCAACTAAGAATAAAATTCTAAATGGATAATATTCCAAACAAAGGATAAAATAAACCCAATTAAAGAGACGGATAAAAGTAGGAAAGGTTAAAATAACAGAATTAGTGTAAAACAACTCCCTGGGCTGGGTTAGGACCCCAGCCGTAGGCTCTCAAAGCTCCCGCACTCCCTCGCCAGAGCTACTCCCGTCACAGCTGGCGGTTACTCCCGGGAGGGTGCATGGGAGAGGCGACCTGTGGAGACAGCGTCTGCCTCCTGCAGGGTGTATCCCAGCACATAGTGTGTGCTCACTGAGCATTTTCTCCCGCTTGCAGTGTTATTCAGTGAGACCCCGAAAACCAAAGATGTCCAGCGAAAGGACGAGACAAAGATGACAAACAGCCTCCCGCCCCAAGGCCTGAGCCAAGATGGTAAATGATGTCATCATGGTAGGAAAGAAGGAGGACACAGGTGGTGCAATTATAAAGTCAGGCTGGGAAACTAAAAACTTAGCCGGCCAAAGTGAACTATAAACCAACAAGAGGCCACTTGGAAGAGCCTTTGTCCCAACTTCCGCCAGAGCAGGACCCTTTTGCGTTGTCACCTTATGCCGCCGGAGGGAACCTAGGTACCACGCTCTCAGGCTTGGCTTCTCGGCAAATTTTTCTCCATAAAAATAAATAAATAAAAATGGGCATGTGCCCATAATTTCCACGCCTATTTTTTGTTTGTTTTATTGCAGCTTCTCTTCTGGAAAACCTTTTTCCCTTCCTGGCTTAGCTGGGATAACCTGCTACGGCGATTTCCTATTTAAGAGATGTTTTCTACCCAAACCAGTTCACACCATCCTGAAAGTGCCCCGTGGTTTGAAGGGGAATGGAGCGGGAAGGTCTGGACTGGTTGAGGCAGAAAAGGGAGGCAGATGAGTTGGCATGTGGTGGCAGGGGGTCTGCTGTGTTGGAGCGTGTAGAATCCTTCATGTAGAAAGCACCAGGTGACCCCACTGGAGAAAGACCCAGCTGGCCATGGTCTGCAGAGGAAAGGGGCTGGTGTAGTAGTCAAGAACACAGTGAGCTGCTGGGTCAGAAGGCTGGGATTTAAGCTGGTCTTACCACTTACCAGCAGTTTGAACTTGGACCTGTTACCAAACTCAGGGGTTTCACCGCTTGGGGAGTTCCATTGGAGAATGAGACACGGTTGTCACGAGGTTGTTTTATTCATTGGCAACAAGTAAAGGAGACGGGATTCACACCCAAATCTGTCCCCCTGAAGGGAGGCTGAGCCATTGCTTATGTACACTATTTCATCAATTACACATTGATTTCTTATCTGCAGTTGGCTAGTTATCCCTTTGCCTTCCTGTCAGGCTCATCTGACTATAGCAAATAGACAGTCGTACCACATTGTAACACTTAGCAAGAACAGCATTTAGTAAGAATGGCCCAGACCTTGAGACCCTGGTCCTAGCTTCATAATCCCCCCAAGCCTTCTTTTTCTCGCCTGTAAAATGGCAACCACAGGATCAGGAAACAGTGTTTCATGTAGCTGTTGGAATTACATCAACTCATAGCTGCTAAAGGGCTTGGACCCCCATGTGCCAGGCACTGTGCAGTATTTGTTGTCATTGTATTCCTCTGGTGCTGGACATTGGCTGGCTGTGCGACTTGAAAACTAAAGGGAAATACAGTGGGGCCTTGACTTACGAGTTTAATTCGTTCCGTGACGGAGCTCGTAACTCAAATTACTCGTATGTCAAATCACTGTGACGTTCACTGCGCCAACTTACGGTGGGGTATCTGAAGCTGGCTCGTACGTAACCCGAATTTTAGCTCACAACTCAAAGCAAAAAATCGGCCGAGAGATGGCTCTTATCTCGAAAAACTCATTAGTCGGGACACTCGTAAGTCAAGGCCCCACAGTACTCAGAATCCAATCAGGAAGTAGGCATTTCCCCCTGAGGCTATTGTAAGGATCAGGTGAGGCTTAATCAGACACAGGATTGCCTCATGCCTGGACTTCCAAGGCCAGGAAGCTGGATTTAAACCCTGGACCCTCCACATAGTGTGTGGCTTTGGGCAATGACTAGCCCTGGTTATGCCTCAGTTTCTTTACCTGTAAAATGGGGATAACAGGACCTCGGGTGCTGTAATGATAGCTGAGACAATGAATTGGATGAGACCATGCTTGGCCCGTGATAGGAACTCCGCAAACATACTTTGCAATTGTGTGTATAGAAGATGTTTCTAAGAGAAAATGCAGTGATTAAGAAAAACAAGGTTTTCATGGTGAGTCAGGCATTACAATTAAATGTGCACCTGGCTTTCCTCTCTTTTCTCTGGGCGACTCTCCTCCACCCACTCCTCATGCTGCCATGTCTTCCTTCTCTCCGTCCCCTCCATGGAGGAGAAAGGACTCGGTGGAGAAGCCTCCAGCCCATCTGGTTCAAACTCCAGGGAAAGATGCCAAAACAGCCTCCCGAGCCGGGGCCTCGCTGCCTCTGATAAGAAGGCCGAAGAGAGGCGAGTTCTGAAAATTAAACAAATCCTGGTGCCTTTAAAAGGTCACGGGCTCTGAGGTTGGCCGTGCTGTCCGTGACAGATGGCAGGCCGGCCAGCAGGAAGGGGTGTCTGGGGCGCCGGAGAGAGCAGGCCCAGGCCGTCACTCCCGGCAGGTAGGCAGCCTGCCAGGTGATGGAGGGGTCGTCTGCGCAGCTGGCTGTGCTCAGGTACCTGACGACACCACACACCCACAATGCAGCAGTTGTACCCCACCTGGAAGAACAACTCACTTGCCAGGGAAACGTTGGCATTTCTCTCTGCCCCTCAGCAGACAGGGGTGCTCTCTTGGGAGGGTGGGCATCTCTCTCAGCAGCAACACGGGGGCGGGGGGGAGATGGTGCTGAGGGTCCTGCTGGCCCCGTGGCTTCTCCTTCCACAGGGATCTGTGTGAGACTCGTGACACCCATCGCTCCCCTGGCCTTGCCCGAGGGCCTTGGGCTGTGCTGGGTTTTCCAGCTCCTTGCACCTGTGTCGGGTGGATGGAGGGTCCACGCTGGGCCTTGGTGCCAGGTGAGAGGGAGGACAGGCCACTGTGGGGGAGCGGAGGGAGGAGGCCCGACTCTTGGCTGCAGAACATTGACTACTCCCCACGTCACGAGGCTGGCACCGCACAGTGTACATGCCTCGCAGCAGCGCTGTGCGAGTAGCAGGCCCTTCTGTGATCCCGTTGGACAAACGCCAAAGCGGAGGCTTTGGGGCCTGGCTCTGCCTCTCCCTGGCTGTAACCACGAGGTCACTGATTTACGCAGGTCCCTGCTCCTAATGGCGCTACATCACTGCTTCCCATCTCTCAGCCCTTGGCATGGCATGCACTGGTTGGGGTCCCCATTCCTCCACCACTACCGCCAACACCAACCCCAAAATCTGGGAGAGAAAGAAGGCAGAGCAGTTGCCTTTCACAGACTGGAGACCCGAAGAACCTGGACCCCCAGTGCCAGCTCCCCACACCCCAGGTCCAGGGTGCACAAACCTTCCCCGTGCACCACCTCCAGCCCATGGGCCAGAGGGCCACATGGGACATACGCTCCTCAATGTCCTCTGGAAATGAACTTGGAAGTGGCCAAATGCAGTCAACCCCTGCCTTTTCCTATGAGTATGGAAATATGTCATATATTAATTTATGATATGATATATATGTCATATTATATTTATGCATATATCTTGTTACACAAAACATAATTATAAATGTAATAGATACATGCCTACATTCATTCACATACACAGATGTGTATATATAGAGATATAGATATAGATATGAATGAACATGTATATGAATACACGTATATTCATACGTATATGTGAATGGCTGGGTGAGTGATATGGATTGCCACAATCAAATGGGAAGCCACAGAATGTTGCATTTGTTCAGTGGTCCCGGCTCAGGACAGATGTACGATGTGGCTTTGCCACCAGGAAATAGCAGTCGAGCTGGAGAGACTATTCACAGAGCTCCTGGTCCTCCGGGGCACCAGCGTCTTCGCTCTGTGTTTGTATTCACAGGAAAGGGGCCAAGCAAGGAGACCATGTCAGCTTCTGGTTTATCACAGTGGACAGTCACCTGCCATCTGTCGAGTCAAACTTTTGCCTATAAATTGGTAGCAAAGGGATCATATGAAGGTGGTGGCAAAAGGCTGTCCCTTTGGCCACTTGGGTCAATTCAGGAGAAAAGGAAGACCTCGTCAATCAAGTCACAGGTTCACAGCTGGAACATGGGTGCAAAAAGGACACAGGCTGCGAAGTCAGGCCCTGGGTCCAGACACCACCACCCCATACTCACTGCGTCATCTTAAGTCATTTCCTCCCCCCCCCCCACCCTCAATCTTCTCATGTGCACGAGGAGGATAACACTCATCATTTAATACAGTGGTTCTCAACCTTCTGGCCCTTTAAATACAGTTCCTCATGTTGTGACCCCAACCATAAAATTATTTTTGTTGCTACTTCATAACTGTAATGTTGCTACTGTTATGAATCGTAATGTAAATATCTGATATGCAGGATGGTCTTAGGCCACCCTTGTAAAGGGTCGTTGGACCGACAAAGGGGTCGCGACCCACAGGTTGAGAACCGCTGATTTAATACTTAAGGATTAAATAATCAGATAAACTTAAATATGTATCAACTCAAACTATCAGTTACTATCACAGCGTGAAAGCCAACCCATGCCTCCTAAGTGAGCATTTCTCACTCCCACTCACTGTCCAGGTTGTTTAATATCCATTGTGTTTATCCATTGCCAAACATGTCACTATTGGAAATTATGTGTCAGGAAAGATCGTCTCCAAAAATGGCCACCAATAATTCCTCCCCTCCATGTAGGCACCTGCCACTCCTTTCAGTACAAGGCGTGGAGTCCTTTTCTCCTCTTCTTGAGTGTGGGCTGGCCCTGGGACTTGATTTAACCAGTAGAGCATGGAGGAAGGAATTTTCTGGGACATCTGAGCCCTGACGAGGACTGGGGCTGCTGCCTTCCTTCCTAGCCCCCGTGTTGTAAGGATATCCAAACTGGACCACTCAGTGATGAGATACCTGGAGGACGGAGGCTCTCTTGGCATTTCATCCAAATCACCAGGTAGACACGAGCACACGAATGACTCCAGCTGCCATTCCATCAGGCGGAAGAACCATCCAGTTGAGCCCTATCCAAATGCCAGACCCAGGATATAATGAAAAAAAAAAATCAGTGTTGTTTGAGGCTACTAAGTTTGGGGATATTTGTTAGTCAGCGGTCATTTACTTCCCCTCATCTGGATATGGGCCCACATGCTAGGATTTTATTTTTGTTTCCACTGTATCCTTGGGTCTAGAATGGTACCTGGCACTTGGTAATGGCTTATGTATCTTAGTAGGTGGTTGAAGTCATTCTTTCAAATGGAGATGGTATCTTGTTCCAGTGTCTAGGCAAGCAAGATCCTGCCCCTTGTTGATCAAAAACAATGGTGTACAGTCTTTATCTGAAATTACCTATTCTTGTTCAGTAAGGGCAGACAGATGATAGTGACATAAAGCAGGACCATGAGGCAGGGCGATCTGGGAATATCTTCACATGTAACTAGGCAGCCCGGTGTTCCCAGGTCCCCTTTCCAAAGGGTATCCTCCTCACTAAATTCTGGACCCACTGCTTTCCATCTGTGGCCTGCACCCCATTCCTCCCCTGCCCTGTAACAGAAGGGGACCCTCCAGCTTCCAACCAGTGCTGAGCAGATGTGTCTTCCATTTCTGTTCCTTGGCACTGGTTTCCACTGGAGACCGGGTATCTGTGTTCCTCACCGGCTCATCAGCCTAAGAATAGGAAGGTTTGAAGACAGGTGGTTTCTGCTCCCCCTGCCCCCATCTCCCAGCCCACGCATGCTCTGGAGAAAGGGGCTGCTTCTGGCTGTGAGCAAGAGGTGGCAAGGGCGAGAGATGCCCAGCCTTCCATGGCAGCTGCTCCCCTTATCTGTCCCCAAGCATCAGATCCCGGCTTCAGCCATCCCCTCCCCCCCGCCCCAGGCCTGGCCTGACAGGCTTGTACGTTAGCACTTTTCAAAAGCAGTGTCCACTTTGGGAACAGTGTTGGGGCCCAAGAGCAGTCACTTCCTTTGACAAATGCCAGCGTTGACAGCTGGACACTGTTTTACAAACGCTGGCCTCCTGCTTACTCCCCAGGGGGTGCTGGGTAGAGCAGGAAGGGGCTCAGAGACAAGTCTTCACAAGGACAGTGACACTCGAGAGGGCGTCCACTTGGTGGGAATATGTGCACACTGAGGAGGGGCAGTGAGCTCTGGGCCCGACAGGCCTCACTCTGCCAGCTCCATAGCCTGTCCCTTAGCTCACTCCCCCGAACCTCACTGTCCTCACCTGGAAGTAGAGGCAGTTACCATGCTGGGTAGTTTATCTGTTCCTAGTTCACAGATTGCCACAAACTCAGCTGAGAATAGCATGCATTTATTCTCTCAGTTTCTGTTGGGAATCAGTACGTTGCTTGGCTGAGTCCTCTAGCTCGAGGTCTCACAAGACCACACTCCAGGTGCTGCCTGGGCCTGGGGTCTCACCTGAAGGCTGGACTGGGGAAGGATCTGCTCCCAGGCTCCTGTGATGTTGGCAGGATCTAGTTTTCTGCGAGTTGTAGGACTGACGGCCTCATTTCCTTGCCGGCTGTTGGCAGGAGGCTGCCCTTGGTTCTATGCCACATGGGCCTCCCCAACGTGGCCACTTGCTTCACCAAAGCCAGCAAGGGAGAGAGTCTGCTAACAAGACAGAAGTTATAATCTTATGTAACACACCACAGAAGTGACATTCCACCCCTTTGGCAGGTGCTATTGGATAGAAGCAAGTCACAGGTTCCATTCATGCCCAAGGGGATGGTGGTTTTATAAGGGCATGACACCAGGAGGTGAGACTGTTGGGGACCATCCCTGAGCCTCGCTGCCAGGCTTATGTAACTCGTAGGTGGGAATGAAGGAGCTGATATAGTGAAGCGCTCAGTATAGGGCTGGGATTGTCTGTTTAATTGTCTGTCTGGGATCCCAGCAGAACACAGACGGCACATTCAGATGAGGTCCCTTCATTAAACTTCCTTCAAGGTGTGGAAAGGGAGCAGGGAACCAAAAAAGAGAGGCAGTGAAGTCCCCTGGGGCTAGCACGAACAGACACTGTTGACCCCCTACACCTGAGGAGGCAAGGGGAGTGCTATAGACTCATTGGGTCCCTCCTAATTTATGTGTTAGAGGTTGGGCCTCTGGGAGGTGATGAGGTCATGAGGATGGGGCCCTGGTGAATGGGATTAGTGCCCTCATAAAAGAGATCCCAGAGAGCTCCGTTGTCCCTTCCACCATGTGAGGACCCAACAAGAAGATGGCCATTTATGGTCAGAAATCAAGTTGTCACCAGACACCAAATCTGCTGGCACCTGGATCTGGAGACTTCCCAGCCTCCAGGGCTGAGAAATGAAGACAGCATAGACTGGTGGCGTAATCAACAGACATTTGTGATAGCAGCCCTAGCAGAAGGAAAGAGGGGCAGTTTCTAGAACCTGGAGGAGCCTGTGTGGAGAGGGCTGCCTGCCCAGAGCTGCAGCTCCTGGTGGGGCCGACTAGTGGCCCAGCAGGGAAAGGCCCCGAGCTCTCTCCCACGCCTTCCACCAGCCGAACGCCGAGGGAGTCAGAGCAAGGGAGCCCTTGACTGGTCCCCACTGGTCAGCCTCTCCAAAGGTTCGGGTGGATCTGGTGCTGAGAATGCACCCCACAGTCGTCCATGCCAGGAAGTTTCCAGGGCAGCTCGGTAACTACTTTTAAGACTAAAACACCTCTGGGTTCTCAGGCCCTGGAGGTCCAAAGGCCGACACAGCCTGGTCCATGGTCCAGTGCAGGAGCCAGCAAACTGCGGCTCGTGGCCCCAGCTGGCCCACCCCGTCTCCATAAATAAAGTTTTATTGGAACTCAGCCAAGCTCCCCCCTTCGCGTCTTGTCTCTGGCTGCTTTCCCTGCAACGGCAGCGTGGAGTGGTGGCCATAGAGATCGTGTGGCCCTCAAAACGTAAAATGACTGCCGTCTGGCCCTTCGCAGAAAAAACTCGTCATCCCCTGGTCTGGTGGGAAGTTACCAAAATAAGTAAAGCTCTTTTGGAGGACAGGGGTCGGTAGAAATTAAACATCCCTGCTGTGACGCTAAGTATCTGATGGGTGATGCATCAGGGCCAGGGGCAGGTTACCCGGCACAGCTCTGAGGAGGGAGCGTCCCCTGCCTCTCGGGCTCTGCTTTCAAAGGCAGACGTGACATGGCCACACAGTCAGGGCCGTCCCGTCTCATCCTGCCATCGACGCGGTGGGCGCACAGAGACAGCCCTGGGTGCTGGGCGGCAAGAAGGGGAGGCCCCCCAAAAAATTCCCAGGATGCCTCTGGATCCAGTCAGCGTGTTCTCACCAGATTTCTATCTTCAAAGCTTCCTATAGTGGATCCCCCTCTTGTGTTAGGAAATTCATTTTTTTAGGGGGGCAGGACCTAGTGCCTGGGGAAGAGTTTTTGTATGTATATATGTATTTATTTATTTTAATGACAGTTTACTTTCAATGTAATTTGTCTTGGTTTCCGATGTACAGCCCAGTGGTTAGCAATCACCTGTTTTATCGATCGTTAGAGGTAGGAAGTGTCTTCACTGTTTATTCACTCAACAAACGTGAGAGCTCTCTTCTGGGACAGGTGCCAAGGGCGGGGCTGGGAGATCCCTTGTTCCTCTCGGAGCCGCGACCTTGGTCATGAGAAGCCCCTCCTCCATGTGGCCGGTCCTTCCATCTCTGACGTCACTTTCCTCATCCCCAGGAGAGGATGACGTTCTATCCCAAAAGGCAGTCACGAGGCTGGAGGAGCTCGTGGAGGACAGAGGCCCTGTGCTCCCACGCACGCGAGGGTCCTGGCGCGTCCAGCGCAGAGGCAGATGGGGAAGGAGGTGGCCCAGCCAGGGAGAGGGGGGGTAGGGAGTGATGTTTAACAGGTGGGAGCTTCAGTTTTGCAGGATGACAAAGTCCTGGAGAGGAATGGGGTGGTGGTATTTAGTGTCACTTACTCTTTTGTAAAGAGAGAGAATGGGCAGGTAAGCTTTTATGAAGCCTCACTCGTTCGTGGCTGTCGGGCTTTGCTGCCCCCCACTGTGAACTCTTGAACCCCGAGCCCTTTGCTCCTTGCAGCTGTCAAGCGGCCCCCCTACCCCAGCTCATCCGTCACTAGGTCCCTGCGCTCATCCATCACCCCAGGCGCCCCAGGCACCGGCCCATCTCAGTTGGGCCCATACCGCCTGCCTCTTGCCCACCTTCCTCAGCCCGCCAGCCCTGAACATGGGGCTTGTCTCTGCGCCATCTCTCTGCCCCACCCGCCTCTCCTCCCCCCTTGCCTCCAGGACCCTCTCTCCTGCCCTCCCTCGTCCTCCTCCAACTGAGGGAGACACAGGAGCCAGACGGCAGCAGGTGCTACCGTGACCGAATGGGCCCACCTGCCTGGAGCTGCTGCCCTGTCCCATTTCAGGGGAATCTGCGGTCTAAGACAGCACGTGCACGCCAGTCGCCGGGGTGTGTTATGAAGCGCAGAGTCAGCCAGGAGGGCCAGGTGGGAACTGGGACTCCGCCTGTCAGCCCACCTCCCAGGCGGTGCGGATCCTGCTGGCCCAGGGGCCACCCTTTGAGGAGCCACATCTAAGAAGCACCCAATCCCCTACCTGCTGCCTGACCCCCAGGACTCTGAGGAAGAACCCCGATGATATGGGGGGTCTTGCTTGCACACGTTGGGGAAACTCCAATCACCACCATTTGGATGCAGTCACAATGTGCAATCTTAAGTTACCAAGCAGGTCGTTAACCCTCTGGGAGAAATACCATCATTTGGATGCAATCACAACGTGGGGTGCGATCTTTAAGTTACCAAGCAGGTCGTTAACCCTCTGGGAGAAAGATGGGTAGCCAGTGGGATGTAAGTTCTCTTTTTACAAAAGTAATTGAGGAGGGAAGAGGACAAGCTTTCATCGCAGAAGAAACCCAAACAATGTAAGTAAATACAGCCCCGACCAGGGGGTGAACATGAACCCCTTCTCCCTCCTCCCAGCAAATAAGAGTGTGGAAGGAGGAAAGCGGCTGAAGAAACTGGGCCAACACCACCTTGACCAGGCGATCAAGGTCCCACCCCCTGTGAGGACAGCGACGGCGTCGTGGGAACGGCACTTCGCCTCTGTGCTCTTCCTCCCAGTCACCCATCACCCGGTCTCATGGTGAGAAAAACATCAGACAAACCCAATCCAAGGACATCCTACAAAATGCCAGACTGGAACGCCTCAAACCATCAAGGTCATAAACCAACAAGGAAAGACAGGAAAATTCAGAGATTGAAAGAGCCGTGATGAGTAAATGCAATGTGTGACCCCGGATGAGACCTAGAAATGAAGAAAGAAACACGATGGTATGAAAGGTGGTGAAAGCTAAAGTCTGAATGAAGTTTAGCCCAGCCGGTGTGGCTCAGCGACTGAGCGTCGATCTGTGAACCAAGAGGTCGCCGGTTCGATTCCCAGTCAGAGCACGTGCCCGGGTTGCAAGCTCGATCCCCAGTGTGGGGCTTACAGGAGGCAGCTGATGGATGATGTTCCTCTCATCCATGTTTCTCCTTGTCCCTCTCCCATGCCTGCTTTCTAAAAATCAATAAAGACATTTAAAAAATAAATAAAGTCTGAATGCAGTTAAGTTAACAGTTAGGTGCCAAGTTGGTTCCTTCCGGGCTATGCCCACTATCAGTTACTGTCTCAGGGCCCCCCTGGAGGACATGAAGTCCCCGATATTCCCTGTCTCTGCCAGCGAGGGCTGAGCTACTCCAGGGCCCGTGTGCAGTTGCCCCTGGAGAGGGGTGTGGATTCAGGCTACGGAAGCACCACGCCTGGGGATGGGGACACAGGCAGGGGACTGGTACCTCAGGGACCTGGGGGAGAGCCAGCAGGAATGAGTCCCACCCCTCCCGTCCTGGGCGCCGCCTCCTGCCCTCGGCCATCAAGCTGACCGCAGCAGCACCAGCCCCCAGGCTGCTTCCCTCCTTCTGGCCACCGCTGTCCTGGGGCGGGGCCCGGGCTTCCCTGTCGGACCCTCAGTCACCTCTTTGTGAAATGAGATGGTCATTTGATCGGAACGCCATGATCTTTATTCCCTTTTCCCTTCAAAACAGGGCAGAACCTTTCCTTCCAACGGCGTGTCACACAGATGCTTTAAGCATGGAACTTGAATGGGAGGGTGGCAGCGTTCACCTCCCAGTCCCCGAGCCTCGGTGTGGCGGGCACTTCAGCAGATGCTGGAGGGAGGTGAACTGCTAGAAACTGTTTGGAAAGCAATCCAGTGAAATCGCAAAATTCCGTCGTCTTTGACCCACTTCTGGAACTGTCCAGCCAAACACACGTGACAGTGACTCCCCAAAGAACATGGGCGAGGGTTTTGGTTGTGGCACATTTTGTAACATCAAAAAACCCGGCATGCCCTGGCCGGGTGGCCCAGTTGATTGGAGCGTCCCATACAACAACAAAAGGCTGCAGGTTCGGTTCCTGGTCGGGAAGCATCCTGGAGGCAGCCAATTGGTCACAGCAATTTCTCTCTCTCTCTCTCTCTCTCTCTCTTCTCTCTCTCTCTCTCTCTCTCTCTCTCTCTCTATCAATTTAAAAAAACAATAACATATCCTTGGGTGAGGATTTAAAAAACAAAACACTGGCATGGGCCACGTGTCCATCAGCAGGGAGGGGGCTGAGTAATGACGATGCATCCGGTGTGGAATACTATGCAGCTCACAAAAAGAAGGAGGTCCCCCCATGGATTTTAACTTGAAACTACGTCCAGGACATACTAGTGACCAATGCACCCGCAGAATGATGATATGGTGTGATCCAGTGTCTGCAAAGGGGGAGCAATCGCACGTGTACATTTCTTATCTGGACTAAGGAGAGGGTATGGGAAGTCACACATGCAGTGATTGCTGTTGGTTAGCTGATGGTGAGGGTGGTACACCCCTCTGAGTGCCTTCGTTTTCCTTATTTTCATAACTACTACTCAGAGTCACAAAGGTAAGAATTAAAACCAACACCTCTGCGAGCTGCTGGCAGAAGGAGGACAGTGGGAAGGGCAGCATCGGCCTCGCCTTTGCCCCTCGGCCCCAGGCTGTTCTCCCGGCTGGCCCACTGGTTGCAGAGCACCCCGGCCTGTCCCAGCCACCCCTCGCCCTCCCAGCAGCCCTCCTGGGCTGTCTCAGGTTGACAGGGTCCATGCTGCCCAGCCCACCAGCTCTCAGCAGGCCTGCTGCCCCGGCCCTGACCCCAGCTCTCCGAGAGGTTGAAAGGCCACTGTGAGATAACCCAGCTCCGCGCCCCCACCCCACAGGTCAGTTAAAAAGCATCGATGTGGAGGAACCCCCTTGGCTGCCTCTCCAGGGTCTCTTCAGAGCCTCCTGTGATAACAGCCATGAGGTACTGAGCGCCTGCGACGTGCCAGGCTCTGTGCTGGGCCCTTTAACGTTTTCCCGAGTCTCAGCCTCACAGCAGGGCTCACAGTTAAGAGCATGGACTCTGAAGCAAGGCACCTGATATCTCTGGGCCTTAGTTTGCTCATCTGTGAAATGGGAATGATAATAGTACCTTCCTTCCCTGTGGGGTTATTGAGAGGATTAAATGATTATATATGTGTGTGTATATAAAATTACATATATGAGTATGTATACATACATCTCTTAGCTATATGTTCTTTTATCTATATCCTTCTATCTACATATTCTCTTTTCTATATATACTCTTATCTATGTGCATAAATATTTAGTTATATATATGATAGGTAAGTAGCTAGATAGGTGATAGATAGATGATGGATAGATAGATGGATAGATATATGGATAGATGATAGATGGATAGATATATGGATAGATGATAGATGGATAGATATATGGATAGATGATAGATGGATAGATATATGGATAGATGATAGATGGATAGATATATGGATAGATGATAGATGGATAGATATATGGATAGATGATAGATGGATAGATATATGGATAGATGATAGATGGATAGATATATGGATAGATGATATATGGATAGATATATGGATAGATAGATAGGTATAGATAGATGATGGATGGATAGGTAGATATATAGATAGATGATAGATGGATGGATAGATAGATGATAGATAGATGGGTAGATAGATAGATGATGGATGGATAGATAGATAGATAGATAGATAGATAGATAGATAGATAGATAGATGATAGATGGACTAGAACAGAGCCAGTGTTTACGAAGCACTGACCCATGTAATTTGTCTTGTGGTGGACGGTAGAGGGCTCTGGTGTTGAACCCAGACTGGGCCTGGTTTCCAGTCCCGTTTCTGTGGATAATGACGTCTCTCAAGATGATTGGCAGGGGGAGGCTGGTGTCCCCTGTTGCTACCCCTCAGAGAGTTGGTGTCAGATGGGACGTGCCCCTGCCAATTAGGAGCCACTGGGATGAATCTCCAAGGAGAGAAGACCCTGGGCCAGGCTGGGGCCTGGTCTTTGCAAGGATGGGTGGGGGGATGGGTGTGGGGATGGGTGAAGCGCTGGCTCATCTTGCTGCAGAGCAGAAGGGGGCACCGCGTGCACTGCATTCTGGGTGGTCTGTGCACAGCTGCTCTCGGGGTTGCCATACGGTGGCCCTGTCAGAACCTGGTCAGCCAGTGACCTTGGGAGTGTGCTGATGAGGAGGTGGAGGGGAGTCCGCTCCCAGGCCTCAAGGCAGCTCACTGTCTTACCCGACCTTCGTCAAAGGTTGGCCTCGTTCATCTACTAGAGCTTTCTGTAAACGGGGACACTAGCAGACCAGGACCTTAGAATGCTAAAAACAACAAAATTGTCTGTTCATGGTTAAAACATTACAGTTCAATCCACTGGACCTCTGGCTGGGTACATTATGCGTGCTCTCTCGTTTCCGTCTCCCCACGACCCCCATGAGCTGGGACTCTTTTAGTTCCCAATTTTCAGGCAAGGGACTGCAGAACTGACAACATGAAAAGCTGTCACTTACCAAGCGCCCACCCAGCACTGTGCCGAATACGTTCCTCACAAGGTTGCTATGAGGAGTAGACAATGTGGGTAAAAGGGCTGCTCTCCCCATTTCTCAGATGGGAACACTGAGGTGCGGAGAGCTCCAACCACTCATCCAAAGCCTCGGAGGGAGCGAGTAGCAGAGCTGGGATGCAAACCAGAGGCTTTTCGGGCTCCAAGTGCCTTTCTCCTTCCGCAAAGGGCTGCTTCTGCTTGAAGAACGCGGGGGACCCCTTGTGGCAAAATTGCGCCTCGTCTGAAACCAGTTCCCACAGAAGGGGGAATGGTGGGCTGGCAAGGGGAGGGGTGGGGAGGCTGGCAGGAGAGATGTTTTCCCCCTTTGTGGCAAGAGAAAGGGAGACTCCCCTGAAAGCAACTGAATTATTTCGTCTCAGCTGTGGTAAGAGGGTGAAAAATGAAAACCAACCCAAATGTGCAACAACAAGAGATTGCTTCAGTCAATCCATTTATATAACGCCCTGCAAGAGGCCGCTTAAGCTGGTGTCACAGGACAGTGAGTAATTTGGAAAGAAAATGTTCAAAAGCTTCGTGGAAAAGCAGGCTGGAAGCAATCATGTCCGACCACTCCGTCTTCTAAAAAAATAATCTGCATCTTACATCCTCTCGGCCATGCAGTAAATCAGCGGTGCCTGCTGATACCCGGATGGTAAGATTGATTATAGGCGCTTTTTAAATATCCTTTCTTCCTACTGGTAGTCTCCAAATTTGATACACCTAACCGCCTTATTTTTCCTCTGGATAAAAACACTGTCCTATTAAGAAGATTAAAACTTCTTTTTATCATTCTAGGAGAGAAGAAAGTCCTCGCCCTTTGAGGTCTCAGTCTACCCACCTATACACGACCTTCAAATGACCCAATGGTGTCCCATTACTAGACACACTGCTCATGTTTTGGGATGTTCTCAAAGTTGGGGTGCACCCAAAGAGCTCTTCTAGTGGGGGTGAGAAGGTTATATCCACCGTTCATTTCCACCCCTTCCCTGTCCCACAACCCCCTGGGGAAGGCAGGATGCCTGATTCTACCCATTTGACAGAAGGGCAAGTCACTGGCATGTGCACTTCCGGTTCTCCAAACTCCATTCATGAGTTGCAGCTAAAATTCTCCAAAGTGGGGGACCCTGCAGCCCCTGCTGGGCATGGTCTGAGCACCCCCTGCCAGGAGTTTCAGTCAATCCTCTGATCCAGGTCACTGGCTGCCCACATGACAAGGATTTCACTCATGGACACAGCATGCCTCAGTGTTGCTTTCTGTCAAATGGGGCAACAACTTGCATCTTGAACCCTTCCTACCATGAGTTGGACGGGACTGGCAAAAACTGAACTGGCTGGGCCCTGGCTGGGTAACTCGGTTGGAGCGTCGTCCCAGTGCGCCAACGTTGCAGGTCAATCCCTGGTCAGGGAACATGCAAGAAGCAACCAAATGAATGCATAAGGGGGTGGAACAGCAAACTGATCTATCTATCTATCTATCTATCTATCTGTCAAATCAATATATTTTTTTAAGAATTGAACTCTAGCCAGAACCGGTTTGGCTCAGTGGATAGAGCGTCGGCCTGCGGACTCAAGGGTCCCGGGTTCGATTCCGGTCAAGGGCATGTACCTTGGTTGCTGGCACATCCCCAGTGGGGGGCGTGCAGGAGGCAGCTGATCAATGTTTCTCTCTCATTGATGTTTCTGGCTCTCTATCCCTCTCTCTTCCTCTCTGTAAAAAATCAATAAAATACATTTAAAAAAAGAAAAAAAGAATTGAACTCTATGTGGCCAACAAGGACCAGTCCTTCCCCTAAGCCTGTCCTTACAGGTGGGGGTGGGGGTGAAGGATGAGGTTGGGTGAAATCTGGAGAAGGGGTGGGACATTTGAGAGCACCTAGAAGGAACACTTTTAGAGAAGCATGCCTTTAGAATACCCCCAGGAAAGGTGTCACGCCCTCTGCCTGGCACTTGGTAGGTGCCCTGCAGGTATTTACAGAAATCCAGCTGCCTCACGCTCCATCAGCCACATCCTCAGGCTCGGCCTGTCCATGCCTCTAGCCAGCGAGTCCCCCCAGCTCTGGCATCTTCCTCTGTCCGGAAGGATCAGCCTTCCCAGATCGGGGTGGGCTTCTGGCTGCACCAGCCTGCTGCCTCTTTCTGCAGAGCATTGAAACCAGTCAAGCAACTGATATGTCATGGGACATGGAGCCGTGGCAAAGCGGTTAGAGGTCTGGCCCTGACCCTGGCTCTGCCACTCGCTTTGGGGGGACCTTATGCACTTCCCTCTCCTCATCTTTCCTGGGAAGAAACTGAGGCTCAGAGACGAGCAGTGATTCATCCAAGTCACACAGCTGCTACGTGGCAGAGGAGAGGTTAGAACCCAGGGCTGTCTGGACTCAAAGCCCACTTTCCTCCCGCTCTGCCGCCTCTGCTCGGCCTCTGGGCCTGGACCGCCCTGGCAGGTAAAAAGGGAGCATCCCAGCTTAGGTGGGGCCACCTGGTGGCAGAGCCAGCTTTCAGATGCTGTCTGAGCCCTGCATGAGCAAAGGTGGTGGGTGGACCTCCAGGCAGAGCCGGGGCCCCAGCCCAGCCCAGCCCTCTGAACCCAAATCCAGATGCTAAGAAGGTCCCAGGGGGTTCCCATGCAGCAGCCTAGACACCCCATGAGTTACAGGTGTACCCTTTATTCCTCCCACCCACTGGCTCTCAGACACTGATGGTCTCTTGGCTCCTCAGTGGGGCGTGGGGGAGCTGTGAGGCCCCCTGAGTTACACTCGATGTTATTTACAGGCCAGCTCTCACCTGGTGGAGCTTGTTTATTGAGCACTGACTACATACAAGGCTCTGTGCTCAGGGCCTGGTGACTCACATCAAACTCTCCTGCCCTCGGAAGGAGGGGGCACCATTGCCCTGTTGCCTGATGAGGAAGTAGAGGCGCTACTGTGTCACCTCCTGGGGACACCTGGTGTTTGGAGCTACCTGGGCCGAGGTCGTGGTTCCCAAAGTGTGGTCTGGGCCAGCGACAGCAGCAGCACCCGATTGCAATTTCCTCCACGACAGAGGCAGCCTCCCTCTCCTGCCCCCTCCCGGGCAGGGCACCTGCAGTTCCTGAGGTCACGGGGCCCAGGCTGCTGCCAGGGCTGAGCTCACGGGATTCGCAGCCTTGCCGTCCTGGACAGACTACTTTGGGTCACGGTCTCTCTTTAAGAAGAAACTGACCTGCTTGGACCCTGAAGGCTCCCAGTTTCCGATCCACCGGCGACTGCAGTGGCTCCCCTCAATCGGCTCCTTCTCCCAGGCCGTGCGAGTGCCCTCGCCCTGGAAGGACTAGCTCCCGGGCCCCCTGCCCGGCTGGGCCAAGATACACAGCTCCCACCTTTCCACCGAGCCCGGGGCCAGCTGTCTCGGAGAGAACGGACCACTTTGTGAGTCCTGCCGGCCGCCCTGCCCGGGGTGGTCCTGGCATCCCCAGGAGCCTGGCCTCCAAAAAACCGACGCCGGGCTCTGGGGCCATGCACGCCAGGGAAGGCCACATGCCCCCTCTCTTGTCAGAGGTCCAAGTCGTTCTAGAAGCGTCCGATGGTGGTTTTCAAAAACCTTATTTTACTTCTGTTCTGAAATAAAATGATCTTATAGCCGAAGGAAAGGCATGTGGGTGGGGGACCGCCTGCGCACGGCGAGCTGATGAAGAGAGACACACCCTCTGCCTCGCGCTTTAAGAAACTGACGGCAACTTGGGGTTCGGACCTCAGCTTTCCAGGAAGAGTTTTCCCGACGTCACTTCAGTCAACCCCAAGTCTCCGGGTCCTGGAACGGGCCGGTTACCCCTTCTCCGCCATAAGACACTCGGTAGGTGCATGCCACTCTCTCCTGAATGGAATTTAGTAGCATCTGTGACACAGGTCACCCTTCACCGTCACCTTCCCGCCACAGTATCTCTTGACGCTGTGACTGCTTGGCTGTGGCCACCTCCAGCGTAGCAGCCACCGGCACCAGGATGGCCACACTGGCTCCTCCTGGCCTCCCTGCCTCCATGCTGCCCCCTGCAGGTCACTCCTCAAAACAGCCGGGGAGGGCTCTTCGAAGTAAGTCGGCTCCCGGTACTGGTCTGCAAGTTCCCTGGGGATTGAACAGCCTTTTGTGAACAGAAAGCGACGCTCAGTGAATTAGGACGAGAGGGGGCCTGGCTCGGCCCGGTCACAAGGACCCCCCTCCCCCCGGATAAAAAAGCCCGGAGAGCACGAGGCGTGAGGACGGAAGACTGCTCGCCTCCCCCAGAGAGCAGGGCCCAGACAGGACGGCCACTCTCGCCACGGCCACGCCACGTTGTCCTGCAGGTTACAGCCCCGGACTTAGGCGAGAAAAGGAAATAAGAGGCAAGCGGACTAGAAAGGAAGTAAAACTGTGTCTCCTCACAGATGCCCGACCCCCTGGGGCACGCAGCCCGAGAGTCCTGATTCACAGCAGGTACTGATTCCTGTGGCCGATTTGAAGACACTGGAACGGTGTCCCCGAGTGAGCGGCGGGGAAGACGTGTGCAGAGCCGGCCTAGGAATCACGTCAGGTTCCAGAGGAGACCCCCATCCTCTCACCATGGTTCTCCCTCCGAAAGCCCTGCTCTGACTTTCAGCAGCACGTGTCTGGCTCAGAGTAAACACTGAGTGAATATCCATCCAGGTGGGGACTGCAAACACTGCCTGACTCCCATGGCTCTAAGTGAAATCTGCCGTCCTCATTCCCACCTCCGAGGCCCCGTGTGGCGCGGACCCTGCCCACTTTCCAGCTTCTTCTTGTGGTTCCTCTCTCCCTGTACGCAGCCACCTGTCCTTCTTTGTCTTCCCCCAACGATCCAAGTTCTTCCCGCCCCAGGGCCTTTGCACATGCGCTTCCTCTCCCAGAATGCTGCCTTCACTCGGCTCGGTCTTGTCCCTTAGGTCTTCGTTGAATGCGGCGGGTCTCAAACGGGGAGAGATTTTGGTGGCCACAACTGGAGGGAAGCCACCAGCATCTAGGGAGTAGGGGCCAAGGATTCTTCTCAACATCCCGCGATGCCCGGGACAGCTCCCAGCCACGGAGAATTAGCAGCCCCGAATGTCAGGAGTGTAAGATGGAGACGCTCTGGCCGAATGTCAGGGCGCTCATCTTGCTAATGGAAGGTTTTCCCCGTTAGTCTTTCTCCTCGTGTCCCTCCAGCGCAATCTGGACCAGATCTACAGCAGCCAGCCCAGGGGATTTGAGGAGATACTCGGGTGCTCAGAACGCACTACATGGCCCCGCGTCTGTCAGGTTCGCAGAAGCAGGGACTGACACGGAAGAGGTGTGTGCACGGGATTTATGAAGGAAGCGCCCTGGGGGAGCCCGAGGCAATGAAGCGAGGCGGAGGGGGAGCAGGAAGAGCCCCAGCTTAGCCCAATCCTGTGGGGACTCAGGAGTGTAAATTACAGCTCGGCGATCGTCCACCTTCTTCCAGGCAGAGCAGCTGGGCTTCTGTACCCCTGTCCTGTCCCTCCAGTGCGGTGCCCGGACGTCTTCTGTCACCCACACCATCGGCCCTCCGGGCTGCAGGCCGGGCAGCTGGCGGCCTGGGAGCGGACCACCAAGGATAGTGCAGGTGCGGCCGCCAGGCCGGGGGCGCTCATGGAAGCGAGAGGATGTTCGCACAGACACATCTGCCGGGTCGGGATGGAGGACTGACCATGCGCATCTGCAGGAAACCTGGGCCATCCCATGTGACTTTGCTGGTCTGCAAAGTGACAGGTCCTGTGGGTGTGTCCCTCTCTCCCAGGGGCCGGCAGAAGGGGAGCAGCATCGGTGAGCAGCTCCTGGGAGCTGGGAGAGGGGCGTGACGTCAGTGGGCATTGTTGGTACCAAACCTTTGCCCGGAGCTTTTGCCACGCGTGCCCCTCCCGTCATAGAAGGAGACAGGCTTCGCTCCTACTCCTGATTTATGTTTCTACAGAGGTTGCTCATAAAATGAACATCCGTACGTCAAGTCCACTTGGCTCCATCAGCTCCCAGGGGCTTCTTCACTCCCGCGTGCAATCCTCTGCCTCTTTGAGCCGCTAGCCATCTCCAGGAGGTCTCTCATGCCACAGATGGACAGATGGACAGACGGACGAACGGATGAGGTTGGGGGTGGCTAAGAACTTCCAGAAGTTGTTTTCAAAATTCTATGTGGATCTGTGTTTTCAAAGTGAGATCTGTGGGTACCCAAGTGGCCCGAGACCCAAAACACACCGGAAGGTAGAAGGTAGATGTTCCCCTGGCTGCAGCATTGAATGTTCTATTTCACCGTGTTTATTGGTTTGCTCAGGTTGCCGTAACGCAATGCTGTAACGCAATGCCGCAACGCGCGAGACTTAGAAATTTACTCTCCCGGTTCCAGAGGCTGGAGTCCAAGATCAAGGTGTGGGCGGGTGGTTCCTTCTGAGGCTGAGGGAGGAGGTTGGCGCCTCGCCTGTCCCTGGCTCCCAGTGGCTTGCGGGCAATCTTTGGAGTTTCTGGCTGGAGGGTGTTTCACCCTGACCTCTGCCTGCACCTCCCCGGGGTGTTCGTGTCCCCCCCTCCCCCCATGTGCAGTTCTGTACCCAAAGACCCCCTTTTTATAAGGATGCCGGTCCTATTGGGCTAGGGGCCACCCTGTGCCAGTATGACCTCTGCAACGACCCTATTTCCAAAAGGTCAGGATTTCAAGAGAAGAATATTCGGGAAACTCAATTCCCTGCCCCTCACTCCTGCTCCCTGGGCTCACCTGCCTGACAGGAGCCCTTGCCTCAAGCTCTGGTTCAGACCTGGGCTACGATGCTCTGCAGGCGGTGGCGACAGGGAAACAGGGTGGCCTTCTCCCTGGTGCCATCAGCACGTCCCCTGTGGGCCCTGATGAAGCTCTTAGAAGGGAGAGAGAAGTGGGAGGTGAGAGCAGGAGGTGTAGGGACTGGGGCATCCGGGCCCAGGGACAAGCCACTAGGACAGCCCTGTTCCCCAGAAGCCCCGGATGTCACACACTGTTGTTTGTAAACTTGCTTCCCTAACACCCCATCTCCCCCAAATTAGAAAAGCACTCCCTGCTCCTGAGCAGCAGGAGTGCACAGTCCTGTGGCCACAGCTCGAAGCTTTGACACTTTGCCAGTTACTCAGAGGCTCTGCACCTCGGTTTTCTCATCTGTAAAATGGGGTCATCGCAGAGCTGGCCTCAGAGTGTGGGTGTGAGGTCCATGTGAGGTCAGTGCTGCAGGCGGCTTCCTGCCCTGCCTAGTTCCCAGTGAGTGGCAACTGAGAAAAACATAAGCCAGTAGTTTCCACGGAGGGGGCGTGGCCAGAAGGGGGAGTGACCGGAAGGGAGCATGTTGACATTTCCTGGGGCTGAGAATCTGCTGCTGGTGTCCTGGCTGTGACAGCTCAGGGCGCTGGGCGTGGCCAGAAGGGGGAGTGACCGGAAGGGAGCGCGTTGACATTTCCTGGGGCTGAGAACCTGCTGCTGGTGTCCTGGCTGTGACAGCTCAGGGCGCTGACCCGCACCCTCTCCTGCATGTGTTACACTTTATTTAAAAAACATGTTCTTACTGATTTTTACAGAGAGAAGAAGGGAGAAGGATAGAGAGAAACATCGATGAGAGAGGAACATCATCGATCGGCTGCCTCCCGCACACCCCCTACTCGGGATAGAGCCTGCAAGCCAGGCATGTGCCCTCACTGGAAATCGAACCAGTGACCTCTTGGCTCCTGGGTCAATGCTCAGCCACTGAGCCATGCTGGCTGAGCTGCGTGTTATACTTTAATGAGACATTTGAAGCCAGAAAGTACTAACATTGCCCGTTGCTGCCGGTGATGGCGTCATCGAACCCAGCCTGCGGAGGAGGTGGGAGAATTCTCCGCCTCAGTGAACAACCCTGTAAGCAGTAGCCCAGCCCTCCCACTTAGGGTTTGGGGTACCTCCCAGGTGGGCTGGTTCCTGGGTGCATGACTCCCCATCTCCAGACCTCAGTTTCCCCACGGGTCACATGGAAAGAAATCCCCCTTGCTCAATTGCAGCGTCTCGTCCTGGCTCCCCATTTTACTGATGCGGAAACTGAGGCCCCAAACAGTTCATTACAACTGAGGAGGTACTACTATTCTTAGAATGGCCCTAACTGCCCTGGCCGGTATGCTCAGTGGTTAGAACGTCGACCCACACACCGAAGGGTCACGGGTTCAGTTCCCAGTCAAGGGCATGTACGTGGGTTGCAGGTTGGATCCCTGGCCCCAGTTGGGGCACCAGCGGGAGGCAACCAATGTGTCTCACATCGCTGTTTCTCACTCTCTCTCTCCCCATCCCTCTCTCCCTCCCACTCTAAACATCAGTGGAAAAAATATCGTCTGGTTTTTTAAAGCAAAGAATGTCCCCAAGGGCACAGTGACAGCGGCTGGCCTGTATGCGCTCCGGGGACCAGGCACCCCCGTCCTCGCTCATTCCATCCTCCCTTCGAACTCCCATTGTGCAGAGGAGGAAACTGAGGCACCAGGGAGTCAGAGCCACAGAAGCTAGGCTCCTGCTCCTGGCTGGTTCCTGGGTGCATGACTCCCCATCTCCAGACCTCAGTTTCCCCACGGGTGACATGGAAAGAAATCCCCCTTGCTCAATTGCAGCGTCTCATCCTGGCTCCCCATTTTACTGATGGGGAAACTGAGGCCCCAAACAGTTCATTACAACTGAGGAGGTACTACTATTCTTAGAATGGCCCTAACTGCCCTGGCCGGTATTCTCAGTGGTTAGAACGTCGACCCACACACCGAACGGTCACGGGTTCAATTCCCAGTCAAGGGCATGTACCTGGGTTGCAGGTTGGATCCCTGACCCCAGTTGGGGCACCAGCGGGAGGCAACCAATGTGTCTCATATCGCTGTTTCTCACTCTCTCTCTCCCCATCCCTCTCTCCCTCTCACGCTCTCTAAAAATCAGTGGAAAAAATATCCTCTGGTTTTTTAAAGCAAAGAATGTCCCCAAGGGCACAGTGATAGCGGCTGGCCTGTATGCGCTCCGGGGACCAGGCACTCCCGTCCTCGCTCATTCCATCCTTCCTAGAACTCCCATTGTGCAGAGGAGGAAACTGAGGCACCAGGGAGTCAGAGCCACAGAAGCTAGGCTCCTGCTCCTGCCTGCCCTTAGCGCCAGGCCCTGCGGATCGGGGGGTGGGGGGGAGATGCTCCCTGCTTCCCCCCTCCCCCGCCCCGCCTCC
>NW_005356712.1:5342007-5353503 GCF_000412655.1 Myotis brandtii
GCTGGACAGAGAACCTGATGCTTGGAACACATACGCCATGGGCTTCACTTCAACCCGCAGCTACGGGGACCCTCCCACCAGATCCGCAGCCAAATCTCAGAGATTAAGCTCATTATGTCATTAATAATGACATCATTCTTTCCCATGACATCCCCGCGCCATGGACGCTGGTTTTTCTTGCAGGTCGTCAAGAGCTGAATTTTATATTTCCAATTAATTAAAACCTCGGAGATGAAGCAAAGTGTATAAATAATGGTAGGAATCTTGTGTTTCCAGCAGTTACAGGGAGGGGGGAGGGGGCGGGAAGGGCTACACCAGAAACCTACGGTGGTCTTTGACTTTTATTCTCATTCATTGATTCAACAAAATGCATAGGCATTGTTCTCCAATAATAGTGCCTAAGGTTTGTTAAGTGCTTGTTGGACTCAGAAACAGCTTGTCTCTATTTCGCACTATTAATATACGCTATTTTTATAATAAAGAGATTTTTCAAATGTAAGCAAAATATTAAATGGCGGATATCAATTTTCTAAAAGACATGACATAACTATGTAAGGGATAGATGATAGAGATAGAGACAGATAGATACACCGTCAAGATAGAACGCTAAAAAAAAAGCGTTGATGGCCCGGCGGGCATGGCTCAATGGTTGAGCGTTGACCTATGAACCAGGAGGTCACGGTTCAATTCCCGTTCAGGGCATGTGCTTGGGTTTCCGGCTCAGTCCCCAGTGCGGGGCGTGCAGGAGGCAGCCGATCAATGATTCTCTCTCATCACTGATGTTTCTATCTTTCTCTCCCTCTCCCTTCCTCTCTGAAATCAATAAAAAATACATATATTTTAAAAGCGTTGATGTACACAAGAGCCCCGCACCTGCGACTTGATTGGCAGGTGGCTAATCGCACCCCCGCCCCTTGCCTCAGTTTCCATTTCCCGTGGGAGAAACAAATGCCTGGAGTGTGAGAATGGCTCCGGTTCCCACCCTCAAACCCCACGGTTACGAGCTCTAACCGGACCTGGGATGATGGCGGCTCCCTTTTCTGAGTGTGTGGCCCGGGCCAAGCCTTTGAATACATTTCCTCTAACCCTCTCAACACCGACGTAGCAAACACTGTCCTGACTTTACCAGCTGAGGAACCCGAAGGCAGGGGTGCGCAGGCGCGACTCTGGCCAGCTCTTGGGAGCAGACTGTTTAATTTTCAGGAATTTTGTGCATCGGTTGTTAAACAAGGCCATTATTAACAATTAAATTGTGTAAACTTACAATTAAATAGATTATATTAAAAATCAAGGAAATGCTCAAAACTCCCCCCTCTCTCATGGTTTTACTGCGCTTTTATCTATGCTCTAGAGCAGCGGTTCTCAACCTGTGGGTTGCGACCCCTTTGGGGGTCGAACGACCTTTTCACAGGGGTCGCCTAAGACCATCGGAAAACACATATATAATTACATATTGTTTTTGTGATTAATCACTATGCTTTAATTATGTTCAATTTGTAACAATGAAAATACTTCCTGCATATCAGATATTTACATTACGATTCATAACAGTAGCAAAATTACAGTTATGAAGTAGCAACGAAAATAATTTTATGGTTGGGGGTCACCACAACATGAGGAACTGTATTAAAGGGTCGCGGCATCAGGAAGGTTGAGAACTGCTGCTCTAGAGGTTGCTTCTGGCTGGTGGGATGCTACCTTGTGTTTATAGAAATAAGCCACGGCGGGGGCATTGACACCAGGGAAATGGGCAAATGCCTCAGAGCCAAGGTACCAAGTCTCCCAGGTACGTAAAGAAATAAAATGCTAGTTTCCTTTAAGCGAATCGAACCCTGTCCTGGCGATATGACGAGCTTTAAACAAGGTGCATCCTCGCTGCACCCCTGCCTGGGAGATGGACGCTGCTTCCCTGACACATAGCTGAGACTCGGTGTTGGTGAGGATCGTGGCTCTTTATTGAGCACTTACTGTATGCCAGGGTCCGTGCAGAGCCCTGTAAGAAAATTATCTCCTCTATTCCCCACAACAGATGTTTGGGCATTTAACACGTTTGGGAAGGCCCACCCCCTTCATTCTCCCGTTCCCCTAGTCGAGGCCCCAAGGTTACACGTCACCCTTGGGAATAGAAGGTGCCCTGACGCACAGCTAACGGTGCCCCATCTGCTCCTCCTGGCCTTGCAGAACCCATCCTCCCCAAACGCTATTTCCTCAGACACAAGAGCAGGGAGGTGCCCTGACGCACAGCTAACGGTGCCCCGCCTGCTCCTCCTGGCCTTGCAGAACCCGTCCTCCTCCCCAAACGCTATTTCCTCAGACACAAGAGCAGGCGCAGGAAGTCACAGCCTGTCGTGAGGAAGTCCAGCGCCCGTCCTGGTGCCAGCAGCTGACTCGCACGGCCACGGGGTTGGAAGTCAGGTCGACCACATCCCTGCCCCATCCCCCAATCGAGATGTGGCAACGCAAACTCCCGAGCAAGGTCAAGGCCCAGCGTGCTCGGACCCACACTTACGCCTTCAGTTCATCCTCTCGGTCCCCGTTTCCTTTATGACCCGGCTCCCCAAGCGTCTCGGCCCTCACATGCCGAGGCCTCTACCCTCTGCCCTGCACTCAGGGTGCCCTTCCCTGAATCATCTCCTCCTTCCAGCACAACTCTGGGGCCTCCTTCTCACTTCCTCTGGGTTTCTCCCTCCTGACCCACCTGGGCAGATGAGCGCCTGCTCCGTGGCCCCCAGGCTCTCCGAGAAACCGCAGGAGTGAGCATTTAACATCTCTAATGAGCAGCAAGCTGGGTAGCAGCCCCTCCAAAGACTTGGACCCAAGCAGAGGGAGTATGTCTTGGAGACAACTGGTCTACCCGCACTGCAGAGCACGGCGGAGCATCACCTCTGCTCAGCCCTCTCGCCAGCTGGCCCACACGGTCTCTCTCCAGCTCTACCCGCTTGAAGGTGGGAGCCGTGTCCCTCTGGAGGTAGGAACCACGTCCCACTGTCTCGGTCAATATTTCCTGTGTGTCAAAGGGCCTCCAGCTTCCCTGGTTACCAGCTGTCCTGGGCTCGTTGGTAAAATGGGTCAATAGACGTATCTGCCTGTGGTTTGGCATCAGAGGGACAAAGAGCTCAGCCTGATCCCCATCAGCCAGGGGAGGTGTTTATTATGACTTTGCGTAGTTGGTTTCCTGGGCTTGTTAGCTGAAAGAAGTCCTTCCCAGGGAAGGAGAGAGGGTGTGAGCGGCGTGGGTGCCAGCGAGGGAGCCCAGGCTCGGCTCCCGGGCTGGAGTCTCCTCGCCCCTCTGTCCCCGCCCCTTAGAGCATGAGACCAACAGGGGGCTGATCAATCACCAGGACTTTAAAGGCCGCGGGGCTCTCATGCCCGTGTCCTCCCAATGTTTCTCTTAGCTGCGTGCTAACACCCGTTTGTTTAGGGCTCGCAGCAAATACATCTTGGCGAGGACTTTGATCGCTGGCAGCTGTGTACGTGTGAGTGAGGTGGAGTCCCAGGGGCAGACAGAGCCTGGGAAGGAGGCGGGCTGGCCTTGCCTCTCTTATGCCCTCTGGGTCCGGCCCTTCATCCCCCGCGCCCCGCCCCGGCGTGCTGCCCTTGGAGGCAGAAGCAAGAGCAAGAGCCCCTGGCTCCAAAGTCACAGAGTCCTGGGTTCCAATCAGAATCTCTTACTTTCCAGCTGTGTGACCTGGGGCAAGTCACTCAACCTCTCTGGGCATCCCTTTCCTCATCTGTCAAAAGGGCATTAGAATAGTTCTGGAAGCCAGTAGTTTGCCCAGGAATAAATAAGATCCTGCCCTAAAGCACTTGGAGTGAGGGAGGAACTTAAATGTTCGAAGGAGCAAGCATTTTGGTTCTGTTTGCAAGAAAGTCACCACCACATTGTCATTGCAAGCACAGTCAGGTGCCGGTGCCGCCAAGCCCCGAGGGCCCTGCTGTGTGACCTTGGGCACGTCACTTCCCCTCTTGGAGCCTCAGTCTCCTCATCTGTAAAATGGAAAGCATAACAGCACCTCCCTAATGGGGAAGCGAATGGGAACGTGATGAAGGCGGGACTTTAAAATGCTAGGACAGCGCTCGGCCCATTGTGTGCACTCAGCACACGTGATCTTCACCCCCATCGTGTCTACAGAGTAGCACCGCCCGCACCTCTCTGAGCGACTCCTATCGGATAATAATAGCCCAGATTTGGGGAGGCACCGAGACCACATGGGAAGAGCCCGGCCTTAAGGTGCCTCCGTGAAGACAGATGATGTGGTGGGTCATGGGGTCATTTAGTTCAACTTTTCCTCAGTTTCTCCAACCTGGGCCGCAGGACGCCGTCCCCCACCGAGGATTCAGACGTGGTGTTGCGTGTGGCTCTCTCCGCGGCCGGTGGAAGCGACATCTTTCCCAGCCTTGCTGAGAAGGCCCCCTCTGGCCGAGCAGCGTGCTCCATGGGGACCAGGCAGGAGGGCGGGGGCTTCTGACGGTTTCCTCTCCCTTCAGCGTCGGGGGCGGGGGGCGAGTGGGAGAGTCTTCCAGGCCGCCTCAGAGCCGAATGCGAGGAAGGACCCAACTCGGGCCTCTCCATCCCCAGTGCCGCCCTCCCAGTCCAAGCGACCATCCCTCTCACTGGACAACCGTGGCAGCCTCCTCCATGGCCTCCTTGTGCAGAAAGACCCAACACCCATTCTTGTCTGCTCCATTAATAGGACTCTGAGTTGGCCAACGGTGGCAATGGTGCACCTGCAGAACTACAATTCCCAGCATCCCTTGCAGCTAAAGAGAGCCTTGGGTTCTGGCTACTGGTACATTGTTGGGAGACTTCTGTTGGCAGGACCTTTAAGGGCATCTGATTCACTGGCAAAGATAAAGGAGAGGGAGCAGGAGGAGGCGGGGAGACCCTCCAGGTCAGGATACAGGCCGGGCACTTGGGAAGACAGCGGGAAGGGACAGCAGCAGCACAGCCTGGGGGGGGGGGGGCAGGAAGGGGGGGAATCTCAGCCAGCCCACTAGGGGCCCAGAGCAGAGCAGGTCCATCAGGAGTCCCTCCGCAGCCGGGAATAGCCTGGCTCTGGGACCCCACGCGCTCAGGGATGGATGGAGACCAGCCTGGGAGGGAGTGTGGCCTCCACATGGACCCAGGACCCAAAGGCGTGGCACCTGCGGGCGGTTGGACAGCTGTCCTGCCTGTAACCGGCTTTGGTGGACGGAGCTGCGTGGCTCTCCACAGCTGCCATGTCACGTTCTCCCCTTACCTTCCCACACTCCCAGGAGGGACAGCTCCCCACTGTTACTAAGGCCCCGGGAGCGCCTGCCCCCCCTCTTTGTTCTCTTGGCCCCCACACATCTCTGCCTGAGTTAGCTGGACTTAAATAAAAGCAGTCCTGGCCTCTAGGGGGCGGTCCCACTAAGCAAAGCCTTGTCGCCAGGGCATTCTAGCTGCTGTAACGTGTTCTTGTGATGTGTGAGGCAGGAAGGGGCAGGGCGTTACTTTGTATCCAGCTTCTAATAAGAGCGCGCAGGGCCGCCTGCTGCGCACAGTAGGCTTTATCCACATAGTAGGCTTTATCCAGCAAGGCGACCCCTGCGGAGAGGAAATGATTAAGCACCAAGGCCATAGCAACAGCAGGCAGCTGCTGTCTCCCCAGGAAGCTGAGGCTCTGAGGGGGACTCCTTTAGCTTGGGGGGTAAGGGGGGGCGGTTGCCAGCATTCCTGGCTTGTGGCTCCAGCACCCCAGTCTTCAAGGCCGTAGCCTTCAAATCTCTGCTCCGTTTCCCATCACCGCCTCTGTGTCATCTCACTCCGCCTTCATCTTCCGAGGACAGGTGATTGCACTTAGGATCTGTGCTGCGCCAGCACAGCCAGGCTTGGTGAGCCTGAGAGGGGGCAGTGAAGGATTAAGAGCAGTGGTTCTCAACCTTGGCTGCACATTAGAATCACCTGGGAACTTTTTAAAATCCTGATTTCTGGGCCTCATCCTCTGGAAATTGTTTCTTTGTTACTAATGTTGTGGCCCCACCTCATAACAAAGAAACAGAATTTCTGGAGGATGAGGCCCAGAAATCAGGATTTTAAAAAGATTCCCAGGTGATTCTAATGGTTGAGAACCACTGATTTAGACAAGAGAAGAAAGCTGGGTCTGGGCAGGACGCTGTCCTCTCTGATTTTGAGGCAGCGCCACGGCCTGCGAGCCGAGTCTTTATTTTATAGCCAGATTTCTCGAGGCAACGTAAGGATGTGGTCAAGATGTTGACAATGTTCTTGCGGGTTTCGAATCCACTCAATTACATGCACCTGATCAAGTTCTGTTTACTTGCTGCACCTCCCGCAGCCCATATCACTCAGCCACGTGGGACCACAGGTTTGGACCATAAGGTCAAGCTCACAACCATTGCCTTTGGCTATCATTGTGCTGGGGCTTGCACGCGGCTTTGCCACGTGAGGATCGTGCCCCCTCATTAGTCCCAGGCTTGAACCTGTCCAAAGGCTGTAGCCGCTCTCCACAAGGATCCACCTGGAAAATTCGAGATGCTATCACAAAGCCCTTAACCTGATCACACGTGCAAAGACACCCATTTCCTTTCTCTGGCCACATAAGTCTCAGGTTGAGGGTCTGGGGTGTGGAGATCTGTCTAGTGGAGCCATTTCTCAGTCTGCTGTGGGCTCCCACTGTCTTCATCCTGGGCATCTTCCCCTGCCACTGGCTCTGCAGACCATCCCTTCATTGAAGAGTCTGCAAGCCCTCAGCGGCCTTCTCTCGGCTCCATGCCCTGCCCAGCAGTGTCCTGTCTTCCCTTCCCAGACAGCACTCTCGCTCTTGCTCTCTGCACTCAGGCCCCCCTGGCTTCCTTTAGCTTCCTCCAGCTTCAGTCACTTTATCCAGAATTACGCAGGGCCCCACTGTTGGGTTCAGGCTCACAAGTGGGGTTCCAGGGTCCGTCTCTGCACGGGTTTATACGCGATCCTCTGGCGCCGCCTTGTGGCCCACCTGTAGATTTGCAGGGAGCCGTTCTACTTGGGCAGCTCAAAGATCAGCTGAGAAATGCTGCTTCTCGCGGGATAAGGAAAAGGGGGGAAGGGATGGAGGGTTGTGGGACGCGATGGGCATTTAGCAAGAGTCCTGGGAGACAGAAATGCAAAATGAGCAGAAAGGCGCCAAGCTGACCCTGGCCATTCAAGGAGCGGCTCCTACTCTGTTCGGAACAGTAGGCTCTGGATCCTCGCCTGCTAATTCCTGGCTGAGCGAGCTCATCTGCGAGAAAGTGGCCGCCGGTGTGGCCGGGGCTGAGGGATGGGCCTTGGTGGTCAGTCGGCTGCATCTCACAGGAGCTCTAGGCCAAAGTCAGGAAATGGACTTTCTCTTCAAACCAGGTCTTGGGTGTTTTCTTATGCACAGGAGGCATCTGCCCGCAGCACAGCTGAAAAAACGAGAAAATGAAGGACAGCTCTGGTTTTATTCCCAGTTCATCGCCGGATCATCCTGCCCAGCCTCGGGCCAGCAGGCGGCCGGGATTAAACAGGAACGGCAATTTGGAGCCTCCGGAGTCCAGAATACGGCCCCCATCCACGTGCCTCCTAGCTTTTCCCGGCCACACTCTGATGGATGAGCGATTTGTGACGTCGGCTGAGAATGTTTATAGTTCAGCGCCAAGAGCAGGAGGGGCCCCCATTCTCTGAGGTCCAGTGCCCAGCAGGGCCTGGGGGGAGGGGCAAGGTTCAGCCACCACCTGCCACAGGTGAGCCGCCCGACATCCGTGCAGGTGCTGCGGAGGCCGGTGCACACCTGCCCTCCGAGGGGCTGCTGGGGGCGGGGGGGGGGGCTGTGCGATGCTGGGGCCCCATTCAAGGTGGGAGGTGGAGACCCCCCCCCCCGGCAGGGGTCCCCAGCACCACGTTGCTACCCCTACTTCCTGACCCCTGGGGGTGACCACAGGCAGAGAGGAGCAGCCCCCTTGAACCTGACCTTGGTTTCTACTGTGCGATCTTAAGCATGTGTTTTCTTTCCGGGCCTCCATTTCCCTGTGTATCAACAGCTAGGAAGGCCATGGCCTCAGAACCTGTCTACACCTGTGAAAGCTAACATGGTCTCTGAGCCTTTCTGAATACTGACACGCTTTCTTACACCCACACAGGACTTGTCAATGACAAAGGGGAAAGTTGTCCGGAGAAGGGACCTGGCCCACAGCTCCTTAACCAGGCGATCAGAGGTACCGCCACCCACTTGGGGGCAAGTTGACATCTTAACCCGAATCTAATGACGCAGAAATATCAGATTAACCCACAGCAAGAGAGAGAGAGATGTACTGCTCCGCCCATTTATGCATTCATGGGTTGATTCCTATATGTACCCTGCCCAGGGATCGAACCCCCAACCTTGGTGTATCAGGCTGACGCTCTAACCAACTCAGCTACCCGGCCAGGGCAAACTTGATATTTTTGAAGAGTTCTGATCAGGATCTTCTTTTAGGATGTTCCTCCACTGGGTTTGTCTGATGTTTCCCTGTAATTAAACTTCTCACGTGGAGAATATTGAGTTCCGTGTTCTCTCCTCCCTCCCTCCTGCCTCTCCCAACTCCTTCCAGGCTCTCTCCTCACTGCTGGCCTTTCCCTGTGGGCAGTTAATTCCCTCAGATCCCAACAGGACCTCTCACAGCCCCAGTGGGGAGGCAGCCGTGGGGGGAGGGGGGGCCTGGCTCGGACCTGGCTGATCTGTTGTGGTGTTTCACCCCCAGGTGTAATCAGAGAGGCCAGCCCCGGGGCTCCAGGTGCCCTGGGTGACATTTGCTGGAGAGAAAAGGAGTCAGGAGACCCAACAGGAAGTCAGAAGAGCAGTGAGACTAATAACAACCCTCTCCCGGGCTGTTTATTAAATGCTCGGACAGACAGCCCGGGACGCCCCTCCTTCCCTGACATGTGGCGACCATATTTCCTCGGCCCGGCACTGAAACGTGAGGATTGGTCAAGAGCACTTCGTTTCCTTTTAATGCCTCTGGTTTGTGAATTTCCTTAGGGAAGGCTGCGTGCAGTTGCGCATTTTTCAAAGGGCAGTTTGTGAAAATAATGAAATAAAAGAATTGGAAACCAGGACTGGCCGGGCAGCCCACACTTGACCCCTCCTAAAAGGCCAAGGTCTCGGAGCTGCTCCAGAAAGCCCGCTCCTTCTGTCCTGACCCAGGGCACAGGTTGCACAAAACAACCCCTAATGGCCATTTCACTAAAGGGCGCTGGCACACGGATCCGTAAATATCTGTTGAATAAACAGGTGACTTGAAGCACAGTGACCCCTGAAGTCAGCTGCTCTGGGCCTGAGGGCATTTTTTTCCACGTGTAGGTGTGTTTGTCCCGATAGACGGTCAACGTGCCTTTTTTAAAAAATATATTTTATTGAATTTTTACAGAGAGGAAGGGAGAGGGATAGAGAGTTAGAAACATCAATGCAAGAGAAACATCAATCAGCTGCCTCCTGCACACTCCCTACTGGGGATGTGCCCGCAACCAAGGTACATGCCCTTGGCCGGAATCGAACCTGGGACCCTTGAGTCCGCAGGCCGACGCTCTATCCACTGAGCCAAACCGGTTAGGGCAGCGTGCCTTTTTTTAAATGAGGCATGCCACCCGAGGGCCGCGAGTTTGACATGCTTGGTCTAGATTTAAGATGGTCCTTAACCCAATGGCGCTGTCCGGATAAGAGGACTGAGGCAGATAGATTTGGCTCGGACACCAGGAGGGAGGCGCCCACGTGAAGATGGAGGTAGGGAGTGGAGTGGTGTGAGTTACCAGGAGCACCTGGAGCCTCCAGGGCCGCCAGCAGCAGGAAGGCCGCCCCTAGAGCTGTCCAGGCTGACACCTGGAATGTGGGTGTCTGGCCTCCAGAGCTGTGGCAGAGTAGGTTCCTGTTGTTTTAAGCCTCTAAATTTCTGGTAATTTGTTACCGCAGCCCAGGGAACCGATACACCCATAATCCTATCACTTAAAACGACTTGTACTTAATACTGCTGAAGAGCCACATGGCTTTGAGCAAGCTGCTGCTTCACTCCTCTGGTTCCCAGTTTACTCGCCGGCAAAATGGGGATGTTTTCTTTCCAATGTTCTTATTCCAGGGTTTACAGGTGATGCTCAGCAATCAGTTCACGGTGCCTGGCAGCCTCTCTGAGCCTCCGTTCCCCATCTCTAAAAGAGAGGCAAGAGCCCTAACCGGTTTGGCTCAGTGGATGGAGCGTCGGCCTGCGGACTGAAAGGTCCCAGGTTCGATTCTGGTCAAGGGCCTGTACCTTGGTTGCGGGCACATCTCCAGTAGGAGGTGTGCAGGAGGCAGCTGTTCGATGTTTCTCTCTCGTCGATGTTTCTACCTCTCTATTCCTCTCCCTTCCTCTCTGTAAAAAAAACAATAAATAAATAACAAGAACCCCTAACCCTGTCCCCATCCTCAGGCTTAGAACTCGATACTAAAGTGCAATAGAAAAGGAGGCTGGAACACTGGGCCCGGCGCCCATACACTAAGGGGCCACCTCAATCCCATCCCCGGCCAAGGGAGCACCACCGCCCCCTGCCGGCTGAGCATTGGTCTCCTCCGGGGCCGTCCGACAGCCTGCGCCTGCGCAGAAGGCAAGCGCTCAGGCCCGCCCCTTGTGGGTGTGACTTCCTCGGGCCCTCGGTCTGGCCACGCCCATTTCCGGAAGGGGCTGGCCCAGGCCTGGAGCACGTGACTGCGATCCGGCTCGGGAAAGATGGCGGCGCCCAGGGCTGCGGCGTGAAAGTGTCAGTAGGAGACTCTGTGCGCCGTGGTGGGGTCAGAGCCGCGGGGCCGGGCGCCATGTCGCGGCTGATCGTGAAGAACCTCCCGAATGGGGTGAGTGGCAGGGGCCTGGGCCCGGGGGTCTGAAATGAGGGCCGGTCGGGGGCCAAGGGTCGGTAGAAAGGCGGCTGCGGGGAATTGAGGGGTTTTCCCTCCGGGGCAGGACCCGCGGCTTTACCCCCTTTGACAGTGGGAGGGAGGGATCGTAACTGCTCACGGTTTCACAGCCGCCGGTGGGTCCCTGACGCGCAGCCCGACACCCTCCCAGGGAGGCCCCCGCCCCCACCTCGTGCCGGCCTGGCTCCCCGGCCCCCTGGTCCGGTCACATTTCGTTGTTGTTGACTCGAGGCTGGGTCACACCCGGTACCTGCAGCCCTTTCCACTCGGGGGGCTGATGGGCGGCACATGGGGAGTAATGGGCTTAGGGCCCGCGTTCCAGTTCCCGATGCCGTCATTGGGGCAGGCGGGTTCGATTCAGAACCGATAACAGGCTCTGAACCCTTTATCCAATGCGTGAACTCTGTTTCCCTGGAGTCCATGGGCCATCCTCACCTCCCTCCCTGTCACCTTTCCTGCGTGGGAAACTGCACACGCTGGTGCGGCCGGTCAGCTCATCCCCCACACCCAGAATGTGCCATCTTGGTCCGAGGTCTTCTGTGCTCTTGCCTCTACTACCCTTTGGGACGGACTCTCTCCCCTTAGGAAGAGGAAGGAC
>NW_005356713.1:0-644 GCF_000412655.1 Myotis brandtii
TATTGATTTGCGGATATTGTACCATCCTTGCATTCCCCAGAATGAATCACACTTGGCCATGGTGTATGATCTTCTTAATGTAATGCTGAATTCGATTTGCTAGAATTTTGTTCATTTTAACACCTATGTTCATCAAGGACATTGGCCTGTAGCTCTCTTTTTTGTGTGTGTGGTGTCTTTATCTGGTTTTGGAATTAGGGTAATGCTGGCTTCATAGAAAGAGTTTGGAAGTGTACCTTCCTCTTGAATTTTTTTGAATAGTCTGAGGAGGATAGGTTTTAGTTCTTTGAATGCTTGGTAGAACTCCCCTGTAAAGCCGTCTGGACCAGGGCTTTCCTTTGCTGGAAGATTTTTGATCACTGCTTCAATTTCGTTGGCAGTTATTGGCCTATTCAGGGTTTTTTTTTTTATTCTTCTTGATTGAGCTTGGGGAGCTTATATTTTTCTAAGAATATGTCCATTTCATCTAGGTTGTCCATTTAGTTGGAATAGAGTTGTTCATAGTATTTTTTTTCATAATCGTTTGTATTTCTGGGGGATCGGTTATTACTTTGCCTCTTTCATTTCTGAATTTGTATATATGGATCCTCTCTCTTTCCTTCTTGGGGAGCCTGGCAAGAGGTTCATCAATCTTGTTTATCCTT
>NW_005356714.1:0-1437 GCF_000412655.1 Myotis brandtii
ATCCTGACATCGTACACTAAGCAACCTGTACTGAAATACTCCCATTTTGAGTGCATTAAGCCATCAGAGAAACCAAAGGGGTTTCTGATCACTTACTTACCAAATACACTGGAGAATAGACTTTTTTTTTATCTAAAATAGTCATACATCTTGCTTTGCAGGCACCTGTGTTGTGACAGTTTACAAACTCAGATGGAGTGGATGGCCAGTGTCTTCCTTGCCCAGGTAAGATATCTGTTTCCAGTTTTCCAGGAAAGCGTCATGATGGCATATGGGAAATGGCGGTGATTTTTTATTAACATTTGAGTTTTACACATACACTTTTATTTACTCATGTATGTATTTTTAATATGTAAGCATCCGGATTTATCTCTTACTCTTTGAAAGAGAGTTTACTCTCTTCATAGAGGCTTTTTGCCAGCCCAGCAGCTCCGCAGCCTAGGGGAGGTGTGTTGCTTCAAGATGACAAGATAGCCCTAACCAATTTGGCTCAGTGGATAGAGCATCCGGTGATTTTTTATTAACATTTGAGTTTTACACATACACTTTTATTTACTCATGTATGTATTTTTAATATGTAAGCATCCGGATTTATCTCTTACTCTTTGAAAGAGAGTTTACTCTCTTCATAGAGGCTTTTTGCCAGCCCAGCAGCTCTGCAGCCTAGGGGAGCTGTGTTGCTTCAAGATGACAGGATAAGAAAGAGGGCCTTGTGGAAGCGGCCACCCTACCAGAGCCCCACATGATCCTACTCTCCCCACCCTGCCTGTCCACAGATAAGGACAGGAACCTACATTTCTTTAATACTTGTTATTTGCTAGAAACTTCAAAAAGAGTTAATGCGTGTGTACCTTGCAACAAATTATGCATGGTGATTCTTAACGACGAGGAAATAGAGATGAACAAAGGTTCCATCATTTGCTTAGGACCATATATTTAGTTAGTGGTTGAAACCCAGAGGCAAACACATACACTCCATTCCCCATTCAGTCTCCTTCCTGGAGGAGGGCTCACTTTTGTGGGGAAGGTTTCAGTAGTCCCATTAGTAGAATTGGTTCCCCCCTCACCCCCCTCAGTCTTGTCTGGCTGAATTCCAGCATTGCTTCGCACAAGAGCATTGAAATTCACGGTCACGATTAAGTTGCCACTCTTTGTTACCGAGGATGTACTTCCCCATTTCTCTTACAAGAGAAGTTAATTCACCCCCCAAATCTGGTCATTTTCTCTGTTCCTTTAATTTATTATCCTCTCCAGTGGTTAATAAACACTGTTCTCAGCCTGACGCTATTACTACCTGGGAATACATTTACAGAAAAAGACTGGTTGCTAACTTTTTTTAGAGACTTTTCTTCTTTTTGGGGGACTTTTTAATAATTCAGATATTCAAGTCCTACTTTAAAAAACTGGATTTGAAGTATTTTACTGAAATTGGAACTA
>NW_005356715.1:0-282 GCF_000412655.1 Myotis brandtii
TGTACGTATACTGAGTATACATACATTATATAGTATGCAGAAATATATATCGGTATATGGTATATAAAATGCATACATAATATGCATAATATGTATGTCATGTATCATTTTTACCAATAACTAATATGTTACATATTATATTTTATATATAACTAATGTATATTACTAACATGTAGTTACATAGATGAGTTTGTATGTATATGTAGTATACCTATATTATAAAGCATATAGAAATATATGTTAGTACATAGTGTTTTAAAATATATATAATATAAGTAACAT
>NW_005356715.1:1637-2477 GCF_000412655.1 Myotis brandtii
GGGGCAGCTCCTGCATTGAGCGTCTGCCCCCTGGTGGTCAGTGCATGTCATAGCAACCGGTTGCTCTGCTGTTTGGTCGATTTGCATATTACCCTTTTATTATATAGGATGTCACCCCAATGCATTTCATAAAAAAAAGAAAAACTTATTTTGCTCAGCATCGTACTCTCCAGGTCTCTCCACGCTGTCTCAAAGGGTAAGAGATCCTGCTTTTTCACTGCTGCATAGTATTCCACGGTGTAGTTACACCACAACTTTTTTTTAATATATTCATACTAGAGGCCCAGTGCATGAAATTCGTGCATGGGTAGGGTCCCTAGCAGCTACAGGCTGCTGGCCGGGGCCTCCCTCCCCTGTATGCGAGCTGCTGGCCGAAGCCTTCCTTCATTCTGTGCTGCCCCCTGGTGGCCAGTGCACATCGTAGTGAGCAATGGAACTCCCGGTCAGTTGAACTCCTGAGGGGACACTTTGCATATTAGGCTTTTATATATATAGATGGTGCATTCGATAGGAAAGTAGAGAGCTGTATTTTTAAGAATAACGTGTTGATTATAAGGAGACCAAGGCCATATATCTATTTTTTTTAAACCTTACCTAAGAGCAGGCTTTTCATTGATTTCAGAAAGGAAGTTGGAAAGAGAGAGAGAGAGAGAGAGAGAGAGAGAGAAAGAGAGAGAGAGAGAGAAACATTGATGTGAGAGAGAAACATTGATTGGTCGCCTTCCCATGCACCCCGTCTGGAGATCGGACCTCTAACCTCGGTATGTGCCCTGACTGGTAATTGAACCCGCAACCTTTTCACGCCTGGGCTGATGCCCTAACCCACTGAGCCACACCATC
>NW_005356716.1:0-2047 GCF_000412655.1 Myotis brandtii
TTCTCCACCTCCCCCTGCTCCTGAGGGGAGATTGGGATTGGCAGCTGCCTCTCCCACCTGCTGCTGGCAATGGCCCTGCTTCCATCTGCTGCCGGTGCTACAGCCGCTCACACCACTGCCAGCGCCGGCCCCGCTCGCACCCGCAGCTGGAGCCGCTGCTCGCACCTACTGCTGGTGCCCAGCGCCGGTCGCGATCGCTCGACATCATCAGCGGGTGCGAGCAGCAACTGCCAGCCCCAATCGCCCCTGAGGGCTTTTCCACCTCCCGCTGCTCCTGAGGGGTGATCAGGGCAGCAGCTGCTATTTGCACCTGCTGCTGGCGCCGGCCCCAATTGCTTAGTGCCTTCAGCAGGTATGACCAAGGCCAGTGCCATCAGCGTGTGGGAGTGGTGGCAGTGGCAGTGGGGCTGTGGGCAGACAAGTGACCGGGGGCCACGGCAGGAGGAGCCAGGCGGGGGCGCGAAGGATGGGCTGAGACCCGCCCCTGTGCCTACCACAGCCTCATGGTCCACAGTTCCTTTCAGGTGCATGAATTCGTGCACTGGGCCCCTAGTAACTTATGATGTCTTAGATTTAACAAAGTAGTTATCATGGAACTTAGGAAATATGCACTTAATAAAATCTTTGTGAAATGATTCAGTACTAGTTCTCAGGAGTGGAAATTTCAGGCAGAAAAGTGAATGAACTAGAACCAGAGAGCACTTTCAAGAACACTACCAAAAAGACTTTCCTACTGGGTAAAACCTCAGAGCGAACAAGCCCCAAATCTCTTTCTATTACTAAGATAATCTAATTCTATTTTGCTGTGATCATGGACTCCAAAAATTAACAATGCAAACAAACTATTTTAGGATGTCATTATATTGTATATCGAACAAAATATATAGCCTCATCCTATATAAGTTTACTAAATTGGATTTCTCATAAATTGCTGGTGGAATGCAAAATGACACAACCATTTTAGAAAAGTTTGACAATTTCTAGTAATTTAAACACGCACTACCACACGATCAAACAATCCCACTCCTAAATATTTACCAAACAGAAATGGAAACTACACTTACACAAACCCCTGTACACAGGTATTCAGAGTTTCATTCACATTTACTCCAAACTGGAAACAATCCAATGTCCTTCAACCATTGAATGAAAAAAAAAAACTGGTACAATGGAATACTACATAGCCAAAGGAACAAACTACTGATACATGCAACACAACATGGATATATTTCAAATGCATATTGTTAAATGAAAAAAAAAAACAGACTCAGCATATACTTTATGATTTCACTTATTATTCTCTGGGAAAAGCATAACTACAGAGTCAGAGCAGACCAATGGTTGCTAGTGCCATGTTACCTAGGTAAGGAAATAACTATGAAGAATCACAAAACAACTTTTAGGGATAATGGAACTGTTTTATATCTTGTTTATTGAGAAGTTGGTTATCCAACTGTTTGTGTGTTAAAACTCATAGAACTGTATTCTGTAAATTAAATCTTAATAAACCTTGCTAAATTTTTTTTTTTTTAAAGGAAAGGCATAACAGTTTCTGCAGCAGAGAAAGGTGAAGGTGAGTAGATGACTTGATGGGTTCATCCTTAAAAAAGAAACAAGCAAACTAAAGTCAATCATGAATAATGGTCAGGGTTTAGAGTAAAGATGGAAAACTAAAACTCAGGTGTCAAAGTCATCAGTAAATTTAATAGGTAAAGGTAATTAGACAAATGAAAACATGCTAAAAGTCACTAATCATCCGAGAGATGCAAATCAAAATGACAATGCAGTCCCATCTCATACCTGTCAGAATGGCTATCATCAACAAATCAACAAATGACAAGTGCTGGCAAGGATGTGGAGAAAAAGGATCCCTTGTGCACTGCTGGTGGGAATGCAGACTGGTGCAGCCACTGTGGAGAACAGTATGGAGTTTCCTCAAAAAAACTAAAAATGGAACTCCCATTTGACCCAGTAATTCCACTTCTAGGAATATATCCCAAGAAACTAGAAACACCAATCAGAAAGGATATATGCACCCCTATGTTCA
>NW_005356716.1:2452-5749 GCF_000412655.1 Myotis brandtii
AGGGGGAGAGATCAACCAAAGGACTTGTATGCATGCACATAAGCCTAACCAATGGACACAGACACCAGAAGGGTGAGGGCATGAGTGGGGTGGGGTGGGGGGAATATGGGAGGATAAGGACCCATATGTAGGTCCCAGCAATCGGATCCTGAGAACCACTACAGTACAGAAAACTGGGATCTTAAGCCAGCCAAAGGAACACTCACTTTTTCATTTTTGTTTCATTTTATTTTTTTTATTACTTTGTTATCTCTTTTTTTCTTTGTTTTCCTGTTTTTGTTAGTTGCTTTATTTTCTATTTCTTTTCACATTATTTTTCCATCACTCTATTTTATTTTTATTTGCTATTTTATACCATTTTTGAAATCAAATTTTTTGTAAATTTATTATTATTTTTTCTCATTCTCTTTCCTCTTATCCACCCATCCCCTTTCTACTTCCTCCATACTGAACTGAGATCTTCCCCATATTCATCCAACTCTTAACCTTATATTCTATATATCAGCTCAGCATCTACACATTCTGCCCCCACCCTCTTTGCTGGGGGTTTGGTGTTTGTATTTTTTTAATTTTTTAATTTTTTTATCATTATTACTATTATTATTTTTGTTGTTTTGTTTGATTGTTTACCTATTGGTTCTGTGGTGTTTTCATATATATATATATAAAATCTCCTTTTCTTCCTTTTTTTGTTCTCTCTGATCTTTTTCTCTCTCTTTGATATCATTTATGCTCTCTTTTCTCACCCCTAATTCTCTTTTCTCAGGTGGTCACTTATAGTGGGGTTATTATTGTCGTGAGTACATTCGTGCTTTGGTTCCTTCGTGTTGTGTATTGTCGAAGTGAATTTTATCCTGTCTGGCCAGGTGCTAGAGAGTGAGCCTCATAACCAGAAACCTGGAGAGGAAACTCCATCCACAAACGGGTCAATAACACCCCAGACTCAACTACAGAGGCAGGAAGAAGACGGCAGTGAGGGAGAGAGCATGAGTCCATGAGGGACCAAAAGAGGAGTGTGTGGTCATGTGGGATGTGTGAGTGTGTATGTGAGTGAGGCACAGATAGATCCCGCAGGACCTTCGGGGTCAGGCTAATCAGACTCGCCTAACTAGGCAGCCTCTGCTACTGTTGTAAGCAGCTCCGGGAGGCCGGCTCGCCCTCAGAAGCCTAGCGTTTTTAGGGGGGGAGCTGCTGTAACTGGGAGCCAGGCCTCACCTCAACCCAGGGTGCCCTCAGATAACACCTGGGATTCTACAGACACCCCTGCCAGGGACCTGCTACCTCAGCTGTGGTCCCACGGTCACCGAGTCTCCAGCCACCCTGGGTGGAGGCTCCTGTGAGTTCTCAAGTGTGCTCCCCTCTGACCAGCCCAATGCCTTAGCCCGGGGCACTGCAACCACGCAAGCAGCAGACATGTGACCAGCCCACTCCTGTCCAAGGAGCAGCAGCCCTGTGAGCAGCCTGCCCCAGGCCTAAGAGCAGAAGCCTTACGTGGCCTGCCCCTGCCAAAGGAGCAGCAGGTGTCAGCTGTGTGAGCAGCCTGCTCCCTCATCCGAGGAGCAGCAACCACGTGAGCAGCCTGCCCCGTCTGAGGAGCAGCAGCCCCACGCAGCCCGCCTCCATCCGAGGAGCAGCAGCTGCGCAGCCCACACCCTCCTCCTGTCTGAGTAGCAGTAGGTGTGCGAGAAACCTGCCCCCATCCAAGGAGCAGCAGCTGCACGAGCAGCATGCCCCCATACGGGGAGCAGCAGCGGTGTGAGCAGCCCATACCCATACAAGAAACAGCATCGCCGCGAGCAGCCCACTCCCATTCAAGGGAGCAGTAGCTCCCCGAGCAGCCTGCCCCAGTCCGAGGAGCAGCAGCCACACGAGCAGACCACCCACGTCCGAGGAGCGGCAGCCCTGCCTAGTCCACACTGGTCCGAGGAGCAGCAGACACACGCAGCCTCCACCTGTCCGACGAGCAGCACCTGGGTAAGCGGCCTGCCCCCATCCAAGGAGGAGCAGATACACGTGCAGCTTGCTCCCGCCCAAAGAGAAGCAGCCACACAAGCAGCCCATCCCCCGTCCGAGAGCAGCAGCCAAGCAAGCAGACAGCCCCCGTATGAGGAGCAGCAGCTGCATGTGCAGCTCATTCCGGCCCGAGGAGCAGCAGCTGCCCGAGCAGCTTGCCCCTGTCTGAGGAGCAGCAGCCACACAAGCAGACAGACCGACCACATCTGAGGAGTGGCAGTCCTGCGCAGCCCACACTGGTCCAAGGAGCAGCAGCCAAACCCAGTCTGCACCTGTCCAACGAGCAGCAGCTGGGTGAACATCCCGCCCCCATCCGAGGAGCAGCAGGCACACAAGCAGCACGTACCCCATCTGAGGAGCAGCAGCTGTGCGAGCAGCCCGCACCCGTACGAGGAGCAGTAGCCCTGTAAGCAACCTACCCCTGTCAAAAGAGCGGCAGCCTCACGAGCAGCCTGCCCCATCTGAGGAACAGCAGCAGTGTGCAGCCAGCCCCGATCCAAGGAGCAGCAGCCACGTGAGCAGACCGCGAGCATCCGAGGAGCAGAAGCCATGTGAACAGCCGGCCCCCACCTGAAGAGCAGCAGCCTCCTGATCAGCCCACCCCTGTCCAAGGAACAGCAGCTGTGCAATCAGCCTCACCTACCAGCCAGAGGAGACACCACTGCTCGGAACAGCACCCACCAGAGGAGCTGCTGCCAACTGAGGAGCAGCCACTACCGCAACCACTTGAGGAGCAACTGCAGCCCGAGGAACCACTGCCACCCAAGGAGCAGTCCCTGCACCACTCGACATCTAGATCAATCAGTGAGACCAAAAATGGGTAGACAAAGAAACCCCAAAAGGAAAGAAAATGAGGAATTGCCAGAAAAGCAGCTTAGTGAAACAGAGGCATGCAATATGTCAAAAAAAAAAAAAAGAATTCAGAATAAGGGCCATACAGTTACAAACCAGATGGAGGGAAAAATCAACTTATGTAAGAATCAAGAAGAAATGGATGAAAAAAATCAATAAATTATGTAAGAATCAAGAAGAAATGAAGAGTGATATAGCTACAATAAAAAACACCATGGAGGTTAAAAGAGGTTGCAGAGACACCCAAGATGGCGGCATAGGTAAACACCGGAGATTGCTGCCTCGCACAACCACTTCAAAAATACAACTAAAAGACGGAACGGACATCAACCAGAACCACAGGAAGGCTGGCTGAGTGGAAATTCTACAACTAGAAGGAAAGAGAAAAGCATCCCCAGACTCAGAGGAGGCGCAGTGCGGAAGTAAAATACT
>NW_005356716.1:11677-22486 GCF_000412655.1 Myotis brandtii
ATAACCAATGGACACAAGACACTGGGGGGTAGGGGAGGCCGGGGGAATGTCAAGGGTGGGGGGGAAAGGAGACATATGTAATATTCTTTGTAATACTTTAAGCAATAAAACAATATTTAAAAAAAAACTTGAAAAAAAAAAAAGAATGACAAGAGTCCAGCCGGTGTGGCTCAGTGGTTGAGTGATCACCTATGAGAAAAAAAAAAAGACCCATATGTAATACCTTAATCAATAAAGGAAAAAAAGTAAAAAAATAAAACCATTTAGCTCTACTTAAGAAAGAAAGAAAGGTAATTAGCTGTCTACATGCTCATAGCATACTAAAAATTCCACAATTCTCAAAAATAAAGAGCTTTTTGTATAGGATAGAACAATGATTTGAAAGCAAAATCATGATACACACTACACAGAAAAACTATATTTGGGAAAAAATGCTTTTGAGACTAAAAGGATAAAAAGACAAATGTAAGGAAAATGTGATATCTAATAAAGAGGGAATATGCAAATTGACTGTCATACTATAATGGTCAAGATGGCTGTGCCCACAGCGGAGGCAGGGATTCAGTAACACAAGATGGCTGCACACACAGTGGAGGCCGAGTTCCCATAACGAGCCTTAACGAACAATCAGCAGGGACCTGAGGCTGCGTCCCCTGCCTGGTGGGGCTTGACAGGGGACCTCAGGCTGCTCCCCTTGCCCCGTTGCCAGGCTGGGGGACCTCAGGCCACACCCCCCGCCCCAGTACCAGGCCAGTACCTTTGTAATAGGTTTCCATATTGTCTTCCATAGTATGCCGCGCCCCTCGCCTGGCAGGGCTTGACAGGGAATCTCAGGCTGTGCCCCCTGCCCAGCGGGGTTTGATGGGGGAACTCAGGGTACACCCCCCCCCCCCGGCCCTGATTCTGGGCTGAGGTTGTGACCCGTGCCCTGGGCCGAGGACCTGAGGCTGCGCCCCTGCCCCAGCACCAGGCTGGGGGACCTGAGGCTGTGCCCCCCGGCATGCGGGGCTTGACGGAGGACCTCAAGGCGTGATGTATTACAAAGCCACTGTTCTCAAAACTGCCTGGTACTGGCACAAGAACAGGCATATAGATCAATGGAATAGAATAGAGAACCCAGAAATTGGCCCAAACCAATATGCTCAATTAATATTTGACAAAGGAGGCAAGAACATACAATGGAGCCAAGATAGTCTCTTCAATAAGTGGTGTTGGGAAAATTGGACAGATATATGCAAGAAAATGAAACTAGACCACCAACTTACACCATACACAAGAATAAACTCAAAATGGATAAAGGACTTAAATGTACGACAGGAAACCATAAAAATTCTAGAAGAATCCAAAGGCAACAAAATCTCAGACATATGCCAAAGCAATTTCTTCACTGATACAGCTCCTAGGGCAGTTGAAACTAAAGAGAAAATGAACAAATGGGACTACATCAAAATAAAAAGCTTCTGCACAGCAAAAGAAACCATCAACAAAACAACAAGAAAACCCACTGCGTGGGAAAACATATTTGCCAATGTCATATCTGATAAGGGCCTAATCTCCAAAATTTATAGGGAACTCATACAACTTAACAAAAGGAAGATAAACAATCCAATCAAAAAATGGGCAAAGGATCTAAATAGACACCTTTCAAAAGAGGACATTCAGAAAGCCAAGAGACATATGAAAACATGCTCAAAGTCACTAATCATCCGAGAGATGCAAATCAAAACAACAATGAGGTACCATCTCACACCTGTCAGACTGGCTATCATCAACAAATCAACAAACGACAAGTGCTGGAGAGGATGTGGAGAAAAAGGAACACTTGTGCACTGCTGGTGGGAATGCAGACTGGTGCAGCCACTATGGAAGACAGTATGGAGTTTCCTCAAAAAACAAAACATGGAACTCCCATTTGACCCTGTGATCCCACTTCTAGGAATATATCCCAAGAAACCAGAAACACCAATCAGAAAGGATCTATGCACCCCTATGTTCATAGCAGCACAATTCACCATAGCTAAGATTTGGAAACAGCCTAAGTGCCCATCAGTAGATGAATGGATTAGAAAACTGTGGTACATCTACACGATGGAATACTATGCTGCTGTAAAAAAGAAGGAACTCTTACCATTTGCAACAGCATGGATGGAACTGGAGAGCATTATGCTAAGTGAAATAAGCCAGTCAATGAAGGAAAAATACCACATGATCTCACTCATTCATGGATAATAAAGACCATTATAAACTTATGAACAATAATAGATACAGAGGCAGAGCTGCCTCAAACAGACTGTCAAACTGCAGCGGGAAGGCCGGGGAGGGTTGGGGGGCAGGAGGGAGGGGGGTAAGAGATCAACCGAAGGACTTGTATGCATGCATATAAGCATAACCAATGGACATAAGACACTGGGGGGTAGGGGAGGCCAGGGGATTGTCAAGGGCGGGGGAAAAAAAAGGACACATATGTAATACCCTTTGTAATACTTTAAGCAATAAACAAAAAAAAATATTTTTAAGTTTACTAAAAAAAAAAAAAATTTTGAGGTTATTCTACTTTACATAGCCTCTTTTATAACTAGTCAACCCTCTACTCCAGTAAGGTGTTCTTATCCTGTCTCAACTCTAGTCCCAAAACACTCTGTTCATTCCTTTTTCTTTGCCTCTATAGGCCTCTCCTTTTCCTTCTCCATTCCTTACTTTGCCTGGCTCAAAAATTCTAGGTCTTCTAAGAAAGCACCTGTAATAACACCATTCCTCATTAATATCTATTTGTTTTTGAAATGCCTGTTTTGAAATACTTGTGACACACAATTGAAGTATCTTAATCTCTATCAATGAAGCCTCTCCAACTCCAAGTGTGGCTAACTCAACTGAATTCAGAAATGTGGTGTTTTGGTAGTTATACCTTTCAAATTTGAATATTTGAAATCATAAATATATTGGGAAATCTATTGTTTTCATAAGGCATAAAGTACCATTCTAATATTTCGCATCTAAGTCTATCCCATGATAGTCTCATTTAGCTGGGTAGATTAACAAACCCTCAACCAAACAAGAACAAAAAAAGATGCATCTTATTAAAAGATGCTTCCAGATCTTTGATTTGGAAAATACAGTCACCAAATCTATTACAAAAAGGCAAGAAGAATGTATCTTTTATACCTTTCCTAGGACAAAAGACCAACCCTACGCAAAAATTTGGTCTTCTCCAACAACAACAACAAAATAATCATATTTTTCTTTATCTTCTCTTTGGCCCACTAATAATACAACTTCTGAAGGCCTAAACTTATGCTGAATCGAATCTCTCCTTTTCCTGGTCAAACCAAGTAACGGTGAGATACAGGGATTAGTGGGTAACTAAAAGTAGAGCAGTGGTAAAACTTGTTAATAATAAGTATCCATATTATAAACTCCAGAATAGGTTTCCATGCTGAAAATTTCTGCATTCCCCACTCTGCTTATCATAATGCTAATGATTAAAGTTGAAGTGATGGCTACAAATTAAATGCTAAATTTTTGTAATGAAAATACATCTGATGCAATGCTTTTCTAGTTAATAAATTTACCTTCAGATGGATTCTTGAGTTGCTAGAGTCAATTCTATGTTTTAAAATCTGATTAAATGTATGCAATCATCATTCAAGTAGCAAATCTGGTAACTTTGACCTACATAACTGGCTGTCTTTTCCTACAGTCACAATTATTTACTGAAGTGCTTCTTCAGTTAGTATTCAAATGATAAATCCATTTAAATGTATCTTTACTTCTATGGTGGTGAATCTATGCACTATACTTAATATAAAACTTTACAGTCTGAAACTAAAATTAGTACACAAATTTCAATATTTTGTGTCTTCTAGAATCTTGTTATTAAAAACTAATTCTTGTATTTAAATACAACAGACATTAAGGCAAAAGGCAAGAGTTCAGACTTTTGGGATGGGTGACAGAAAAGATAGTGTCAGGGAAGGTTTTCCAGAAATAATGTTATGCAAACTGAGTCTTAGTGAAAGAATGAGAGTCAGCTAGACAAAACATGGAAGATAACATTACACATTTAGAAAAGGAGAACATCATGAATAAAGTCATAGGGAAAAGAGAGCTCAATACACTCAAGAACAGCACTTCACAATATAACTTTGTGTAATGATGGAATTTATCTGAATCTGTGCTCTCCAATACAGGGTGGGGCAAATGTAGGTTTATGGTTGTTTGTATGAAAAATAATACAATAATTAGTAAATAATATTACAAGAATAAACAGTGTGTTTCACATACTCACAACTGTAAACCTACTTTTGCCCCTCCCTATTTGGAGTTGAAAAACTTATTTTTACATTTTATTTAGTTTTGTTAATTTAAATTTGAACAGCCATGTCAAGAAACTAAAAAAGTATGGCAAAAATAAAGACTGTGATGTGAAGGAAGAGCAGCATAAAAGGCTGAAGAGATATGCACAATATGGATCTTGAAAGGGCTAGCATGTTTTGCCAAGCAGTTAATTTTTAACCTGAGAGCAATGGTAGGCCTTTAAGTAGTCAAGAGACAGGATTAGTTTTGCATTCAGAAAAGATCACTCAAGCAGCAGTACCAACAGACTAAAATGGGAGGAGAATAAAGACAGAATGGTTAGAACACTTGCAGAAATACAGCAAAAGAAACAGAAAATAAATTTAGAGAGAAGTTTACTTAAGAGAAATACGATAACTTTTAGTGATATAATACAATAAAATGGACTAATAATGATACCATAGCTTCATTATTTTAAGGTGGGCATGCGAGAAGTAAATACTTCATCACCGTAGAAGTAAAGATACACTTAAATGGACTTATCATTTGAATAGTAACTGAAGAAGCACTTCAGTAAATAATTGTGACTCTAGGAAAAGACAGCCAGTTATGTAAGTCAAAGTTATCAGATTTTCTACTTAAATGATAATTGCATACATTAAATACAATATTAAGTAGAGCAGTATAGAAGAAAACTCGATATGTCTTCAGATACCGTCCTACCTCCTACCCACCACTCTTGCCAATACTCAAACCCTAAAAAATGCCACACTGTATCCCACCTCAGGCATCTACACAAAGCTGTTCTGTCAGCCTACTACACACATTCCAACCCCTATTCCCACCCCAAAACATGTCTGGATAAATCCTACTCAGTCTTAAAAAAAATTTATGGTTTTAAGAATCACTGAAACTGTAAAATTCCTAGAAAAAGTACAGGAAAAAAGATTCTTCACACTAGTGTTGGCAATGCTTTTTTTTGTATATACCAAAAGCATAGGCAACATAGTAAAAAGAAACATGTGGGACAACATTAAACTAAAAAGCTTCTCCACAGCAAAATAAACTAGCAACAAAATAAATAGGCAACCTACAGAAAATATTTGCAGCCTTGTACTTGGTAAGAGGTTAATATCCAAAATATATAAAGAACTCATACTACTCAACAGCAAAAAGCAAATAATCTGATTTTTAAAATGGCAGAGCAACTGAACAGGCATTTTTTCCAAAGAAGAAATACAATGGCCAACAGGTTCCTGAACAAGGTATTCAGGGCAATCAAATAAAAACCACAAAGAGCTCAGCCGGCGTGGCTCAGTGGTTGAGCGTCTACCTATGAATCAGGTCACAGTTCAATTCCTGGTCAGGGCACATGCCCAGGTTGTGGGCTCGATTCCCAGCGTGGGATTTCTAGTAGGTAGCCAATCTATGGTCCTCTCGTTATTGATGTTTCTATCTCTCTCCCCCTCTCTCCCTTCCTCTCTGAAGTCAATAAAAATATATTAAACAAAAAATCACAATGAGATATCACCACACCTATTAGAATAGCTGTCATAAAAAAAGCAAAGAGTAAGTGTTGGTGAGGATGTGGAGAAAAAAGGAACCCTTGTGCACTGTTGGTGAGAATGTAAATTGGTGTAGCCACTATGGAAAACATTATGGAGGTTCCTCAAAAAATTAAACATAAACTATCATATAATCCAGCAATTCCACTTGTGAGTATACATCTGAAGGAACAAAACCATCTCAAAAAGATATCTGTAACCCTATGTTCACTTCAGCATTATTTACAACAGCCAAGGCATAGAAATTACCAAAGTATCCATTGATGGATGAATGGATAAAGAAGATGTGGTATGTACAGACAATGGTATGTACAAGCAATGTACTCAGTCACAAGAAAGACGGAAATTCTGCTATTTACAACAACATATATGAATCTAGAGCAGCGGTTCTCAACCTGTGGGTCACAACCCCTTTGGGGGTCGAACAACCCTTTCACAGGGGTTGCCTAAGACCATCAGAAAACACATATATAATTACATATTGTTTTTGTGATTAATCACTATGCTTTAATTATGTTCAATTTGTAACAATGAAATTGAGGGTCACCACAACATGAGGAACTGTATTAAAGGGTTGTGGCATTAGGAAGGTTGAGAACCACTGATCTAGAGGATACTATGCTAAATGAAATTAGCCAGACAGAGACAAATACCATATGATCTCACTTATATGTGGAATCTGGATACGGGGGGGGGGGGGGAAATCAAACTCATAGAAACAAAGAGTAGAATGGTGGCTACCAGGGCTAAGGGCTGGAGAAAATGGGGAGATGCTAGTAAAAGACTACAAGCCTTTCATTATAAGATGAACAAGTTCTGGTTATCTAATGTACAGCTTGGACATTATAGTTAGTAATACTGTGTTGTGTACTTGAAATTTGCTAAGGGAGATTTTTAGCTTCTCTCTCTCTCTCTCTCTCTCAACTGAGGTGACAGATGTGTTAACCTGTGGTAATCATTGCACAACATATAGATATTGTTAAATCATGCTGTACACTTTAAATATACATACTGTTATTTGTCAATTATGCACCAATAAAGCGAGGGGGAAGGAATCACTTCCTTAAAGTTTCATCTAATTTAATTGATTTAGACTAGAATAGACCTATTGTTACATGTTGTATATTATATAATACCTTACGAGGGGGAAGGAATCACTTCCTTAATTTAAAGTTTCATCTAATTTAATTGATTTAGACTAGAACAGACCTATTGTTACATGTTGTATATTATATAATACCTTGCATTATTCCCTTTGGAGCACTTACCACAATTCCATTTAATCATATGCAATTTGTAAAATTTCTCTTCCCAACTAATCAATTATTCATTTAACAAATATTTTTATGTCTACCAGGTGTTCTAGAAGCTGGGATACATTGGTGATTAAAAAGAGTAAAACATTCTCCCCTAACTCAAACTGGGGAAAAGGAGTGATAAGGGGGGAAAAATCAAGTAAGTTTTTATTTGATATTTTCACTTAATAAATGCCACCACATTTTCATGTCATCTTGCTTGCTATGCTAGCCCCAGTACTGGCTCATATCAGGCACTCAAATATTTGTTTGAGGGAAAAATGTCACTTTGAGAGCAAAGACATTCATTCTCAAAATAACTTTTAGAGTACATCCCAATTTGTAAGTTAAAAACTGTTATTAATAATAACAGTTGGTGCATGAAATTCGTGCAGGGTAGGGTCCCTAGGCCTGGCCTCTCCGTCTCCTCCTTCCCTCGCTCCCTCAGCACCCTGCTGCCGCTGCAGGTTGCCCACCATGTTCCACTCTGCCCCCCTAGTGGTCAGCGCACGTCATAGCGAGTGATAGAACTCCTGCTCTCCCGGTTGAACTCCCGAGTGGACAATTTGCATACTAGCATTTTATATATATAGATTATCTTTCTTCACATTGAGTATCATTCTGAAATTCACAGCCATTTCTTCACTTACAGCCTACCTTGTTCTAAGAACCCATATTTGTGTCTTATTCAGTTTAGTGCTTTTTCTATTTCTTAAAATCTAAAACACTTTAGTTTTAGTCTAACAACTGCCTCTTTCTTAAGTGTTTTTCTACTATTCTGTCTTTTCTGAGAGTATATGTCAAATATATTTTCCATTTTGACTTAAGGGTTGTAGTACCTCTATTAATAAAGGTGTCTCTGCTATAAACTTTTGTAATCTCCATAATCTCTAAACATGAGCATATATATGGAACTACTGGTTATCTACTGGTATCATGGATGCTGCTAAACACCCTACAATGCACAGGAAAACTCCTCACAACAAAGAACTGCTGAGTCTAAAATGTCAATAGTGCCCAGATTAGTTCAAAGTCAGTATTAAGGAACTAGATCAAATGTCTAAATAGGTGTTAAAAAAAAAAAAGGAAACCCAAAGAATACCTTAATTATATACCTTTCTCTCTCTCTACACTTATATAACAAGTGGAAACCAAATTGGTCATAAAGAATTACTGAGGAAAAGCACATGTATAAGATAAATGTTTACCCTGTTCAAGACTTAAACACAATTGATTTGATAGTAGGATAATTATTTCACGGTATTTAAATGCTTCTTGGTTACTGTAGGAAACTAGATATATATAATTAATTTACTCCTATCTGAGTTCACAGGCACAAATTCAGGAAATAGAGAATGACCAGGCTGTGTTCAAATTATTTCCCTTTATTGTTTACTAAGTTTGTAAGTTACTCTTATAAGGTTATAATACAACAATGTTCATATTTTATAGCATTGATTTTTAAGCAAACCTAATAAATAAACCAACTAGATTTATATACAAACTAGAGGCTCAGTGCACGAAATTTGAGCACTGGTAGGGTCCCTAAGCGGCTGCCGGATGGGTACTCCCTCCCTTCCCCCAGCCAGCCCACCCCCTGGTGGAACTCCAGGAAGAACTCTGGTCGAGGGGACAATTTGAAAAGACAAAAAGAGGGATGAAAAGACAAAAGAGGGGGTAATTAATATGTTTTAGGGAGAAAACGTATTAATATAAATATAAGCTTTGTTAAGCATTTAAAACGGAAAAAAATATGCAATTTCTTTGAAAGACACCTAGTACACAAAGTATATCTGACTCTTGCACTGAAATAACTTATAGAAAGTAGACTATGAATACTTTATAGAAGACTGACACCAACAGAAAAATTTATACTTCCAGATTAGAGGAAGCAGAATGGGACTGGCAAATGATAGAAAAGAATTTCAATTCCATCTGTCATGATTTACTCCATTAAGATGTACATTATATTACTCTGTAAATTTGTTGGAAGTTTGATATAATCAGTTCATAAATGGAAAAAAGTTTTATAATTCCAAACTGTAAATTTGTTACCTTAAAGATTCACCTCTATTGAACATTATTTTCAGCAGTACAGAAATATGAAGTTTACTGGAATACCTCTGATTACCAAGGCTCTTATAATGGATACTGGAATCATTGTTCTTTTTTTAAAAGTTTTATTTATTTATTTGTTAATCCTCACCTGAAGATATTTTTCCATTGATTTTTAGGGAAAGTGGAAGAGAGAAGGAAAAGACTGAGAGAAACATCATCAATGTGAGAGAAAACACATTAATTGGATGCCTCCTGCCTGAGGCCTTACCAGGACAGGGTGGGGGAGGAGCCCGCAACCAAGGTGCATGCCCTTGATGGGACTTGAACCCGGGACCCTTTGGCCCATAAGACAACGCTCTATCCACTGAGCCAAATTGGCTAGGGCTGGAATAATTGTTCTAATCAACTTTCACTATCTAAAATAGCATAAGACTATATTAATTCTGCTTAAAACTCTCCAATGGTCTCCACCGCTTATAGGAGGTTCTAAGATAGCATATTCAGCCTTTCCTGAACTAGCCCCTGCCTATTCTCCAACCTCATTTTACATCACTTCATAAGTAAATTGCATGCCACTTATAAGAACAACTAACTCATTACACTGTTTACACATCTGAGCTTTCTTTGTTCACAGTCAAGTGTCACATCTCTCAAACTAACCTAAAACATTTTCTTTCAGCTTTCTAACTAGCTGAGTAATCAACCACATTAAGCAGCAGTTTGTTCATGTGTAAAATACACAGATCTGGTATACAACAAGTACTATCTGAATGGTATCAAAAAGACTTTTCCAATCTTATTTGACAGAATTCATTGTTACCAGCATCACATTCTCCAAGTATGTTTACATCCTAATTTCGGACATTTTCTTTCTTCCTTTTTTCTTCTCTTTGTTTTTCTTTTGATTGAGGAAAGGGAGCTAGAATGTTTAGGTCAGTGATGGCGAACCTATGACACGCGTGTCAGAGGTGACACGCATAGACAGAGACAAAAAATTGCATAATTCAAATATTTGTCTCTCGCAGCGGCCAGAGTTGGGCATCACTCGAGTAATATTATTACTCACGTTACTCATGATCAATAATGCAATTCTAAAACCGGATGTAAACATGTACATCGGTGTTGCGTAGCAAAGATACATAGTGAAAACATCCAAGATACATTGTTCCAATATTGACATTAATATAAAAAGGTTAAGAATTGCACTATAAAGAGATTAATCTTTACTCATGACATTTTATTTTTACAAAAGTGACAAAATGTCCAATTCTGGAAACGGCCTCGTTATTGTCAACACGTGCCTCGGGTAAGCTTCCCGTGAGTTCGGGTGCATTCGGCAAGTGGACGCACTTGATCGCCATGTTTGTTAGGAGACAGGAGTGGGAGGGTTAGAAGAAAAAGATATACAGTGCAACAGTGCTCGATGAGACATTCTGCGTGTCAGATAATTGATTACAGCACCATATATTTATTGGTTATACATACTATCTTTGAATTGTTTTGCACCAGCAGTCAGTGCAACAACACTGCAAAAAATTAATAGGTAAGAAACCTATCAACCTTTTATAAAAAACGCCGTGATTTATATTTATTTATTT
>NW_005356716.1:30494-35472 GCF_000412655.1 Myotis brandtii
GGCTAACAGATGAAGTTAGTGGCGCTTGCTTGGCCTTGAAGTGCACCAAGTATGAACCTGCAATCGAAGAATTAGCAGACAAACTTCAGCACCAAAAAAGTCACTAATTTCTAGTTTTCGTACCATTTGATTATCATTGTTTTTATTATTATTTTTTCCTAAATGCACATTGTTTTCTGTTTTTGTTCATTTTATACATATTTTTTGGTTGATTTTTCTTTGTTAAATGGCATTTAAATATATAAAATAAATATCAAAAATTTTTTTTTACTGTGGTTGCAAATATCAAAAAAAATTATGAATATTTCTATATGTGACACGGCACCAGAGTTAAGTTAGGGTTTTTCAAAATTTTGACACGCCGAGCTCAAAAGGTTTGCCATCACTGGTTTAGGTACTCGACAACAGAATATTATTGCTTCTGTATTATCCCTAAGACTTGTCATAGTGATTCTCCTAATAAAAGTAGTTGAATTTCATGGCCTGACAGAGGATTTGGCTAAAAGGGAGAGAGGGACTATTTTTTCCCAATAAAGAGGCAAAAGAGTTGTTGTTGTTTTTTTAAATATATTTTATTGATTTTTTACAGAGAGGAAGGGAGAGGGATAGTGTTAGAAACATCAATGAGAGAGAAACATCGATCAGCTGCCTCCTGCACACCCCCTACTGGGGATGTGCCCGCAATCAAGGTACATGCCCTTGACCGGAATCGAAGCTGGGACCCTTCAGTCTGCAGGCCGACGCTCTATCCACTGAGCCAAACCGGTTAGGGCGGCAGAAGAGTTTTTAATAAGAAAGATGACTAATGTAAAAATGAGCATTTGTGGGAAATGAGAATACTTTAGAAAAGACTAAAATAGGTGACAAAGTCTTCATATGGCCAAAAACATTTTTGTTAAACTCCTAATAAACACCTGCCTGATGCTCATAGTTTACTGAGGAAGAAAGACAAACTCAAGAAATATATAGAATGCCTGAGATGAGCAAGAATGGAGAGATCGAGCCTAAGAGACTTGGGAGAAATAAGATGGTAGAAGGTACACTATTATTATTATTTAATTGGGGGGTAGGGACAGGCACAAATGTTAATACAGGCATAGTGTTAAAGCAAAGATGAAAATGTTAATTTCAGAGAAAACAAATTCATAATAAAAAGGCTAATAATAAAAAAGAAAACACTATTATAAATTAAATTATCTCAAGTATAAATTAAGTATGAGACAAATAACTTGTAAAAGTAACCAGTTTGGAAAGCACAAGAAACTCAAAAGCACATTATACTATAAGCTCTGGCATGGTATCTCAGTTGGTTGTCCTGATACACCAAGGTTGTGGGTTCAATTCTTGGTCAGGGCACTACAAGAATCAACCACTGGATACATAAATTAAGTAGAACAACAAATCGATGTCCTCCCCCTCCCTCCCTCCCTTCTAAAAATCAATCAATAAAAAAAATTTTTTTAAAGCACAATATACTATAAACTCTGGCTTATTTCAGTGGCTTAACTCTACCTGAATTCAGTGACTTAACTCTATAAAAGGAAAGTTTTTAAAGCCACAAGAGTATGGAGGCAAGGAGAAGAATCCATGTATCTTGAAATGCTCACTTTTGATAGTTTATCATTCATAAAATTCCCTTTTTGGCTCCAAATCTTTTGGCTATTTCCAAAAATTCAAGACCACTCTCAAAGAACAAATAATATTATTTGCCGCAAATAAAGTTATGTATTAAATGTGCCACAAATTATTTTTTAAAATTTCAAAAATACTTAATACAATAGCTATATGGTAGAACAAAATTACAAAAGGAACAACAGAGATGCCTGATAGATTTAAAAATGTTAACATAACTTGGTAATAATCCTCTTTTTTATCCTTACCCGAGGATACGTTCATTGATTTTTAGAGAGAAAGGAACATCAATGAGAGAGAGAAACATAGATTGGTTGTCTTCCTTATGCACCCTAATAGGGGATGGTACCCACAACCTAGGTATGTGCCCTGACCAGAAATCAAACCCACCACCTTTTGGTGTATGGGACAATGGTCCAAGCAATTGAGCCACCTGGCCAGGGCAATAATCCATTTTAAAGTAACTAACTCTGCACATCTAATGAAAGAGAATAAAATAAAGGCAGAGAGCAATTAAGTATATTAACAAATTTCCATTATACAAGGGTGGACAAAAGTAGGTTTATAGTTATGAGTACATGAAACAGAGTTTACTCTTATATTATTATTTATTGTACTATTTTCCATACAAACAACTATACACCTAACTTTTGCCCACCCCTATATTTATACATATTTTTATTTTTTAGCAGTGAAAGTATTACAAAACTCATTCACTCAACATTTAAATACACAGTGTGTGCCAAGATGACAAGGAATGAGAAAACATGGTTTTATCTTTACACACACACACACACACACACGCACGCACGCACGCACACACACACACACACACACACACGCACACACACTCTGAACTTTGTGGAAAATATAGCATAAAAGTTTATGACAGAAGAAAAGAGTGACATCAGTGCACACAGAGTCCAAATCCAAACCTGGAGAGATTAGGAAAGTTTTCCTGCAAAAAGTGAAATTTAGCCCTGACCGGTTTGGCTCAGTGGATAGAGCGTCGGCCTGCGAAGTCAAGGGTCCCAGGTTCGATTCCGGTCAAGGGCATGTACCTTGGTTGCGGGCACATACCCAGTGGGGACTGTGCAGGAGGCAGCTGATCGATGTTTCTACCTCTCTGTCCCTCTCCCTTCCTCTCTGTAAAAAATCAATAAAATATATTTTTTAAAAAGTGAAATTTAGTTAGCTAAAATAAGGCTGAAAAATATTCCAGGAGTTAAATTAAAATAAAAAAATATATAATGTATAAGAATATCAACTGTATTGTTTGTAATAATATAAACTGGAAATAACGCATACATATTTCAAAACTAGATTAAAAAAGCTATAACATATTTACATATTAGAGTATTATAAAGCAATGAAAATGAATATAGGCAACAACATGAATGATTTTCTCAAATATAATACTGAGTTTAAGAAGCCAGACACAAGAGAATAAATGCTACACAATTCAATTGAAATAAACTTTCCAAAAATAGGCAAAAATAATCCATGGTATTAAGAAGTCAGAATACTATTCACATTTGGGGAGGAGGGAGAATTTATTATAGTGATGGCGAACCTTTTGAGCTCGGCGTGTCAGCATTTTGAAAAACCCTAACTTAACTCTGGTGCCGTGTCACATATAGAAATTTTTTGATATTTGCAACCATAGTAAAACAAAGATTTATATTTTTGATATTTATTTTATATATTTAAATGCCATTTAACAAAGAAAAATCAACCAAAAAAATGAGTTCACGTGTCACCTCTGACACGCGTGTTATAGGTTCGCCATTACTGGACTAGGTAGATGTAAGAAGGGACTTCTTAATCTGTGGTGGTTATAAGAACAGGTTAACTTTGTTGAATGAAGTTTAGGATCTGCATACTTTTTTTCCTATGTAGTAATACTTTTTAAAAATGTTTACAAAAAGAAGTAATGAAGAGCAGTTATTGGTAATCCAGAAGGAGAAAACAAATATGGAAAAGCCCAGAGGCACAGTGCTTGAGGATCCAAAAAGGGTTAATGTGACTCCTGGAGAATACTAACTACAATACCTATGCTCAAGATTATTTTGAGGATTAAAAGGTAGATTACATGTAAAGTGCATACCTGGCACAAGTACTAATAGGTGTTCAGCAAATGTTAGCGGCTATTATTACCACACTACTACTTCTGTGTCACTGATGCAGGTGCTTGATGGTACTGCCCAAGGTAGAATGATAAAGCCATATTATAAAGTAAGACTTTATGCTAAGATCAGTGGGGAACCAAAGAAGATTTTTACACAGAGAACAATATGATCACATTTGAGTTTAGGAAAATTATAGGTGAGAAAAAATATAAAGCTTTTTTTGAAAGATGTCAAGAAGAGACTGTCAACAAATCTTGTAGGGAAGTCCAGTACAGAGAAGGAAGAATGAAAAACACACATACTGATTTGAAAATCGAGATGATTAGTGATGTTGAGCAACTTTTCAAATATCTGTTGGCCATCTGTATGTGCTCTTTGGGGAAATGTCTATTTGGGTCCTCTGTCCATTTTTTAAATTGAATTGTTGTTTTATTTTTTTTTTAGGGTTAAGTTATATGAACTCCTTATATATTTTGGATATCAATTAACCCCTATCTTCTCCCACTGAGTTGTCTTTCATTTAGTTTGCAAAAGTAAACTGTGCAAACTTTTTAGTTTGATGTAGTCATATTTTATTTTTCCTTTTGTTTCCCTTGCCTGAGGAGACATATCCAAAAAACTATTTCTATTAGCGATGTCAAAGAGTTTACTGCCTTTATTTTCTTCTGGGTGTTTTATGGTTTCGTGTCTTACTTTTTTAAAAAAAAATATATTTTATTGATTTTTTACAGAGAGGAAGGGAGAGGGATAGTTAGAAACATCGATGAGAGAGAAACATTGATCAGCTGCCTCCTGCACAGTCCCCAATAGGGATGTGCCCGCAACCAAGGTACATGCCCTTGACCAGAATCGAACCTGGGACCCTTGACTCCGCAGGCCGATGCTCTATCCACTGAGCCAAACCGGTTAGGGCTCGTGTCTTACATTTAAGTCTTTATTCCATTTTGACTTTATTCTTAAGTACTAGAGGCCCGGTGCACAAAAATTTGTGCAGGGGGGGGGCGGTGTACCTCAGCCCGGCCTGTGCCCTCTCGCAGTCTGGGACCCCTTGGGGGTGACCACTTGCTGGTTTAGGCCCGCTCCCCGGGGGATTGGGCCTAAGCTGGCAATCAGACATCCCTCTGGCAGCCCAGGAGCCCTCGGGGGATGTCCACTTGCCAGTGGGGAGCAGACCTAAGCTGCAGTCAGATATCCTTAGCGCTGCTGAGGAGGCAGGA
>NW_005356716.1:36046-42018 GCF_000412655.1 Myotis brandtii
GGGTTTGTTTAGCTTCTATAATTGAAACTCTGTTGCCATCACTGGCGCTCTAAGCTCTGAGGCCCCGGCTGGCTGAAAGCAGGTATCTGGGGTTTGTTTAGCTTCTATAATTGAAACACTGTTGCTTCCGGAGCTCAGAGCTGGGCCGCGGCAGGCGGGGAACCTTGGCTTCCTCCATCACTGGAGCAAGCAAGCCTCATGTTCGCTTCAGCTGTGTGGCTGCTGGCTGCCATCTTTGTTGGCAGTTAATTTGCATATCCTGCTGATTAGCCAATGGGAAGCGTAGCAGAGGTACGGTTAATTACCATGTTTGTCTATTATTAGATAGGATTGTATGAGAAAGTGGTCTAGTTTCTTTTTTTTTTTTTTTGCAGGTATCTGTCCAGTTTTCCTAATACCACTTAATGAAGAAACTGTCTTTATTCCACTGTACATTCTTGCCTCCTTTGTCATGGATTAACTGACCATACAGGTGTGGATTTATTTCTGGGCTCTCTTTTCTGTTCTATTTTCTGTGTGTCTCTTTTCATGCTAGTACCATGCTGTTTTGATTAATACAGCCTTGTAGTATAATTTGATATCAGGTAGCATGATACCTCCAACATTTTTCTTCCTTTTCATAATTGTTTTGGAAAATCAATGTCTTTTGTGGTTCCATATAAATTTTAGGATTAATTGTTCAAGTTCTGTGAAAAATGCCATTGATATTTTGATAGGGATTAAACTGAATCTGTAGACTGCTTTGGGTAGTATGACTATTTTAATAATGTTAATTCCTACTAATTATCAGGACAATGTAAATTAAAACCACAATGAGCTATCACCTCACACCTGTCAGAATGGCTATCATCAATAAATAAACATCAGTGTTTCCAGGATTTAGAGAAAAAGAAACCCTACCACGCTGTTGGTGGGATTGTAAACTGGTACAACCACTATGGAAAACAGTGTGGAGGTTCCTCTAAAATTTAAAAATAGAACTAGCATATGACCCAGCAATTCTACTTCTGAGTATTTATCTGAAGAAATCCAAAACACTAATTAAATAAGATATATGTACTCCTACATTCATTGTAGCATTATTTATAACAGCCAAGATTTAGAAGTAACCTAAGTGTCCATCAATAGAAGAATGGATAAAGGAGATGTGTGTGTGTGTGTGTGTGTGTGTGTATATAATGGAGGATTTATTTATCTACTTACCATTTGTGACAACATGGACAGACCTCAAGGGTATTATGGTAAGTGAAATAAGTCAGACACAGAAAGACCAATACCATATAATTTCACTCATATGTGGACTCTTAAAACCAAAATAAACAAATAAACAAAACAGAAACAAACTCATAGATACAGAAAATAAATTGATGGCTGTTAGATGGCAGGGGGTTGGGGGACTCGGTGAAAAAGGTGAAAGGGATTAAGTACAAATCACTAGTTATAAAAATAGTCACATGGATAAAGTACAGAACAGGGAATATAGTCACTGATATTGTAATAACTATGTATAATGTCAGATGGGTACCAGACTTATCAGAGTGATCACTTTGTTAAGGCATATAAATGTCTAATCAATATGTTGTATACCTGAAATTAATATAACATTGCACTGTCGACTATAATTGAAAAACAAAATTTTTAAAAATCAATGTGTAACAACTTTTGAGGGAATAGCTTGTAATTTTCTCAAGGTTACACAGTTAATAAGTGACAACTAGAATATAAGGTACTCAAAATTCACAATTTACTACAAAATCTCAATTTAATACATTTTATATAATTGTAACTTTAAGCACACAAATGGCAACAGTACATTCTCCTCAATTTCATTAAAATTAAACTAACAGTACTTATTTTTTAAAAAGTCTCCTGGAATCATCAAAATTGTTATTACTAAAGGCAACTTACACACATGTGTGTATCTACATATAATCTAGATATCTATAAAGATATATCTATCATTCTATACTTTCTAAAATTCAGATTTTCCAATGCCATAAATTCATTTGGTATGAGTTTTTAATAAACACCCAAGATATAAATACTACCAAATTATCATAAGTGCTGTCCAATATAACATTAATGTGAAAATATTTTTAGTAAGTTAGTGTTATATGAACAGCAATCAGGTAAGATGAATGATCTGAGGGATTTTGACACATTAGCTATTAGAAGGGAGAGAGGAAGGTAAGAGTGGCAGGAAGGGAGAGGAGGAGGAATAGAGGGGGAGAAGAGAGAAAGGAGAAAACAAAGAAAGAATAGGCTTCTGGAGACTAGAGCTCATCTTTTTTGCTTAAAACCATACCATATGCAACCCCAAATTGCTTATATTAAACCTAAATGCAAGCAGTAAAATATCATGATCATCATAATATTTTTCACAACTCTGGCATAAATCCACACCTACTGCAACAAAATGTGTAATCTGGGTTCATTCACATTAGATCATAGAATGGATTATAGCATTCAGACAACCAACATATAACATTTTTGTTCTGACTGAAAACTTTAATATCAAACACTAGGTCAGAACTTGTTAATACTGTTAAAGCTGGATCACAGGAATATGGAGATTCATTATGCTTTCTTCCACATTTGTATATATTTGAAATTTCCCACAATGGATTTTACAAATTACGCCCAGTTTTTCAAACAGTCTCCCAGGAAAGCTACTTTTGATTTCCCCAAAGAGTAATCAGGGTTTGCACAGGGTTGGTATAAAACAGAAAATTGAAACACTAAATTCACTGGATACATGTGTAAAGAGGCATTCCTATGAACCTCCCCACTTAAATACAAGCTAACAAAAATGTCACTTGACTCCCAATTAAACATCAGAGTAAGTTTAATTCCTCCAACTTTGTTCTTTTTCAAGATCACTGTTGCTATTCAGGGTCTTTTGTGGTTCCATATCAAATTTTGGAATATGTGTTCTACTTCTGTGAAATACGCCCCTAATATTTTGATAGGAATTGTGCTGAGTCTATAGATTGCTTTGGGTAGTATGGACATTTTAATTATGTTAATTCTTCCTGTTCATGAACGTGGAATATGCTTTCACTTATTTGTATCTTCTTCAGTTTCTTTCCTCAGTGTCTTATAATTTTCTGAGTACAGGTCTCTTGCATCCTTAGTTAAGTTTATTCCTAGGTATGTATGTTATTCTTGTTGCAGCAATTGTGAATGGGATCATTTTTTAGTTTCCCTTTCTGATAGTTCATCACTAGTATATAAAAATGCAACTAATTTCTGGATACTTATTTTGAATCCTGCTACTTTACTGAATGCATTTATCAGTTCTAGTAGTTTTTGATGGAATCTTCAGAGTTCTCTAGTAGATAGCATCATGTTATTTGCAATAATGACAGTTTTATTTCTTCCTTTACAATTTGGATGCCTTTTATTTCTTGTTAGCTAAAGATAGTCTATTCAATAAATGGTGTTGGGAAAATTGGACAAATACATACAAAAAAACGAAACTAGACCATCTTCTTGCATGTACACAAGAATAAATTCAAAATGGATTAAAACTTAAATGTTAGACTTGAAACCCTAAGAATCCTAGAAGAAAACATAAGCAGTAAAATCTTGGACATTTCTCATAGCAATATTTTTTTCTAATATATCTCCTTGGGCAAGGGAAACAAAAGAAAAAATAAACAAATGGGACTACATCAAACTAAAGAGTTTTTCACAGCAAAAGAAATCATCAACGAAATAAAAAGACAATCCACTGAATGGGAGTACATATTTGCCAATGATACATCTGATAAGGGTTAATATCCAACATTTATAAAGAACTTACAAAACTCAACATCCAATAAACAACCAATCCAATTAAAAAATGGACAAAGGACATGAAAAGATACTTCTCCAAAGAGGACATAGAGATGGCTAATAGTATATAAAAATATGCTCAATGTCACTAATCATCAGAGAAATGCAAATTAAAAATCACAAGGGGGATATCACCTCACACCTGTTAGAATGGATATCATCAATAAATCAACAAACTAATGGTGGCAAGGATGCAAAGAAAAGGGAACCCTTGTGCATTGTTGGTGGGAATGCAGATTGGTGCAGCCACTGTGGAAAGCAGTATGGAGTTACCTCAAAAAATTAAAAATGAAACTGCCTTATGACCCAGGGATTCCACTTCTAGGAATATATCTGAAGAAACCCAAAACACTAATTCAAAAGAATATTATGCACCCCTACATTCATTGCAGCATTATTTACAATAGCCAAGATTTGGAAGCAGCCCAAGCATCCATCAGTAAATTAGCGAATAAAACAGCTATGGTACATTTACACAATGTAATATTACTCAGCTGTGAAAAGGAAGAAAATTTTACCCTTTGCAATGGCATAGATGGCCTGAAGAACACTATGCTAAGTAAAATATGCCAGTCAGAGAAAGACAAAACTGAACCAACAAACAAAATAGAGACAGACTCGTAGAGAGCAGGCAGACAGCTCAGGTGGGGATGTTGTGGGTGGGTGGGGAGTGGTGGTGGTGGGATTGAGCAAAAAAGAAAAAAAAAACCTCATGGACATAAACAGTGTGGTGATCATTGGAGGGTGGTAGAGGTGAAAGAAGGTATAAGGGGGATAAATGGTGATGGAAAAAAAATTAAGTAAATAATAAATAAATATCAGAATAAGGACTAATTCCTTAGGACAATATATTTTTTAAAAGTTCACAATTTGGCCTCAAGCCAATAATTAAAAAAAACACCCACAAACAATGTTATACTTTCATGCTTTTGTCTCTGATGCAAAAGGAAGTCATTGCTGGATTGAGAGTGGAATAAATATGTCATCAGATTTTTGTTTGTAGCACAGAAGACTAAAGAAGAATCAGAGCATAAAAGGGGAAATCATGAAGAATTTTTGCAGTAGTCCTGGCAAAGAAAAAAAAGTACGACTGACAGACTGGAGTGGAAATGGAGGGAAAGGGTGTACCTTAAGATATATGTGGAAGCATAACCAAAAATAATTGGTGGCTGGGTGTAAGAGATGAGAAGGAAGTGAAAGATAACTTCTAGTTCTCTGACTTGTGAAACTAGATGTACTGAGATGAAGAACACCATAGGAACAGATTTGTTATTTGGTAGAAAGAAATCAAGAGTTCATTCTTAGATATATTAATATTTAGGATATCTGAAAGACATACAAGTAAGTGAAGAGAGATCAAGTAAATCAAATATTGAGATAGGCTAGTGACTGGAAGGAGATAGAGAAAATAAAGGTCAAGGAAGTGTTTGGGTTTTGTTTAAAGACAGAATCATATGCCAAAGCTATGGGGATCTAAACCTACAGTGAGCCATGTTACATTCACTCTACTGACTTCAACATAATTAGTGAAAACTGACTTGAGGGAGTCTTTCCAATTACCTATATTTACTATAAAATCATGTACATATCAAAAAACACAACATAAAAATTAGTCTAACTAAGCTAAATTTTCCCAAACAAATAATAGGGACCAAATTTGGGCGGTGGGGGGAGAGACAAAACACCACCACACAGATAATCAAGATCCAAAACCAACTCTCAGCTGTCAAATATTAGGAATACAAGAATGCAGAAGTGCCACATTATTCATGCAGTAGAAGCAAGAGCCTTTGACCTACTATGAAAGCTCAGAATTTGTATGACTACAGGGAAATTTCCATTCTATAGTTGATTGCCTTAGAGTTCATGCAACAACTGGCTTTAAGGCAAGTTAGCAAACCTAATATGTTGGTCTTAGACACACGAACTCATTTTTTTGGTTGATTTTTCTTTGTTAAATGGCATTTAAATATATAAAATAAATATCAAAAACATAAGTCTTTGTTTTATTATGGTTGCAAATATCAAAAAATTTCTATATGTGACAGGGCACCAGAGTTAAGTTAGGGTTTTTCTTTTCTTTCCTTTTTAAATTAAATCTTTATTGTTCAGATTATTACAGTTGTTCCTCTTTT
>NW_005356716.1:42570-42885 GCF_000412655.1 Myotis brandtii
TCTCTGTGCTTCCTGGACTTGTAAGTCTATTTCTTTCACCAGGTAGGGGAAGTTTTCTGTCATTGTTTCTTCAAATAGGTTTTCAATATCTTGCTCTCTCTTTTCTTCTGGCACCCCTATAATACGGATGTAGGTACACTTGAAGCTGTTCCAGAGGCTCCTTATACTATCTTCGTATTTTTGTATTCTTTTTTCATTTTGCTTTTCCGGTTGGGTGTTTTTTGCTTCTTCGTATCTCAAATCTTTGACTTGATTCTTGCGATCCTCTAGTCTGCTGTTGGAACTCTGCATAATATCCTTTATTTCAGTCAGTGT
>NW_005356716.1:43755-58044 GCF_000412655.1 Myotis brandtii
GCAGCTTGGGTGGGGCGAGGTCTCAGGGAATCAACAGGGCGGAGCAAGCAGCTATGGCTGATCCTCAGCCCTGCCCTAAGGGGCCCCGCATCTCAGTGTCCCGGTAATAGCTGCAAGCATCTTTGAGAAAAAGCCGCCCTCGAGTTCTGAGTTCTGCCCGCTGCCAGGCAGTCCAATTTCTCCCTGTATGAGGCTGGGTCCCCAGAGACTCACCCGGAACTGGAGTTCAGAGCAGTCGGGGGCTTGTGACTCCCTCCCGATTCAAAAAGACAGCCGCGTCCTCTGTTGCCAGCCCTTGTTGCATGCGCCTCCGTACCTCTGCACTTCTGCACCTCCTCTGAGTCTCAAGTGTGCTTTTCTCTTTCCTTCTAGTTGTAGAATTTCCACTCAGCCAGCCTTCCTGTGGTTCTGGATGATGTCCGTTTTGTCTTTTAGTTGTATTTTTGAATTTGTTGTGGGAGGCAACAATTTCCGGTGTTTACCTATGCTGCCATCTTGGTTTCTCTCCAAGTTAGGGTTTTTCAAAATGCTGACACCCCGAGCTCAAAAGGTTCGCCATCACTGCTCTAAATACTGACTCTACTACCTCTACTATGAAAATATGCTGCTGTGTATCCTATCATGGATAACAGTCCCACAATTCAATCTGGCCTCCTAAAGAGAAGCCTGGAAATGAGTCTGTATTCTTCCTCCTTCTCCTGTGTGCCCTTAGTTCATCAATGACTAAAATCTGTTGATTTTAACACCTCATGTCTTTTGAATTCTTCCCCCCTCCTCCATTTCTATTACTACTTTTATTTCAGACCTTCATAATTTCTTGGTTGGGCTATCTTGAAGAACTCCTGATTGATTTGCCTGTCTTAGTCTCCTATTACATTACTGGTAAATTAATCTTATAAAACTACAAATTAAACTATATTACTCCCATGCTTAAAACTCTTGAATGGTTTTCCTCTACCTTTAAGATGAGTTATTTAACTTCCCTATCAGTAAAGTGGGGGAAGATAAAAATAGTTCCTGCTTATATGACTATTGTGAAAATCAAATGAATTCAAGTGTAAGCCCTTAATGCATAATCCACTGTAAAATACAATAATTAAAAATACCAATACACCAAGGTTCTGGGTTCAATTCCTGGTCAGGGTACATACAAGAAGCAACCAATGAATGCATAAATAAATGGAACAAATCAATGGTTTTCTCTCTCTCAAAATCAATCCATACATTTTTAAAAATAATAGTAAGTACTATTGTATTCTGCTCACAAGTTTCTCCACAATTCAACTTTTCTCTTTTCTCATTTTCCATAATCGTCCTATAATTGGTGTAGACCCATACAAGAACACCTGATCCCTCTCCTTTATACCACAACTTTAATAATGTATATGCTTCTATTATAGCCTTTACCATATTCTATAGTAGAAGAGCCTTGTCTTCACTACAAGATTGTGCTTCATGAAGATAGTGAAATGCATTAAGTCCCCTAGCACAATTCATGGCCCATAAATATTTACAGAAAAAAAGTATGAGAGGAAAAGATGCACAAAAGGACTCTGGCAGATAGCCATGCTCCCTTCAACCATGATAATCCTATTATTCTTGAAATAAAATAAAGTAGTACTTTTAGAATAGGTCTAAAGAATGAGAGTCAGCAAAAACTCACTTTATAACTGAGGAGGAAAGGATCTGTGTGTTCAGAATGATGAGAAGAATGAAGATAAGTTAGTTAACTTAGTAAGACAAATTAGATAAAGTAATGTGTACTCACTCAATCTTGTTAGGGACTAAGTTGTTTTCATGGCCTTCAGGCTAATAGCTCCTACTTAAGACATGCTAATCATTAGAGGGATTCTGCTTGGGACTTGCCTTTTACAAAAATAGCCCCTCCCATTTTCCCTTCCCTTGACATAAAAGAAGCCTGAACACTCTACTTTCTTAAGATCGATTTGAGGTAATGCTAGCACTCCCATCTTCTTGGCTGCTGCCTCCTGGATCAACAAACCTTTCCTTACTCCAAACTGTGACATTTTGAGTTTTGGCATTTCAGAAGATCAGGCACACAGGTTTTGGACTGGTAACACTCATAGGGAAATTCCACCCTACTTATAAGTTATATTTATGCCAGATTAGATATACTAAAAGGTCAAGTAATAAGGCAAAGGAGAAAAAATAGATAATGATTAGGCTGATCCCATAATATTGTTGAAATTATGTTTAAGATTTTACCAGGGCACTATTTTCTTATACTCTTAAATGGTGAGAAATAGGGTGAAGAAATAAAATGGACCCATTATATTCAAGCTGGTAAATTACTAAAATCAAGTAGTTTGAGACATCAGGCAAGGAATCTATTCTTTTTTAAACTAACCTGGGAACTTTAACTTGCATCAATGTCTGAATTACATCTAAACTCCAGATAATCCTCTGGTTAACCCCTGAAGGACTAAGGAAAGAATATTCATGTATTTAGACTATTATTCAGACCATTAGGTCATCTCGAGGATCACCATCTTGAGTTAGTCCAGAAGCTAAGGATGCAGGAATGATTCTTTTTAAGAATGTACTTTTTATATAAGAACCGTCAGCTTTTCTTTCTTCTTTGGGACACTCTATTGCCTAGTTGTATTTCAAGTTTGCAAACCCTAAGACCTTTGAACAAATCACATTTATTTCTAGCCAAAGCCTCCAGACCCTTTTGGGGGTTCATTTGACAATAAGTACAGAAGACCACAAGCAAAGAAAAGTTAAAATGAAATAATAAATTTTAATGAGCTATATTCCACTTCACCATTTGTCATTCTTGGGATAAGTTCAAAAGATATGGCCATAATTTTTGGAACTGGGATAGAAGGTTAACTTTATATCCAGACAAAAACACTGACAATCTATGCTGGGAAAAATCCTTGCCCCACTAACTCCATGCTCTGTCCACCCCCTGCCCCCCAGGCATACAAATGTGTGTTGTTGTTGTTGTTTTTAATGTTTTTATTAATTTTAGACAAAGAGGAAGGGAGAGGGAGAAACAGAAACATTAATGAGAAACATCAATATTGATAGGCTGCCTCCTGCATGCCCCCCAGCACATGCCCTGACCAGAATGAAAACAGTGACCTCCTGGTGCATAGGAAGATGCTCAACCACTGACCCACACAGGCCTGGCCATACAAAATGTGTTTTAACTGTTATTGGTAAGGCTCTGAACAACAACAGGCTTTTTGTAGTTAACTTTTTGGGGAGTCAAAATTTATGTGGATTTTGGACTGCACAAAGGATCAGCACTCCTAACCCCCAAATTATTAAAAGGTTAACTGTATATAGACACACACATTTACTTCTATATTTCGGTATCTTTCTCTATAGATAAAATGAAAATCAGGATTTCACACTAATATCTCCAATTTCTAACTCAACACTATAGAGAGCATTTAAATTTTCTCCATTACCATATTTATAACACTTCTCAGACAGTGGGAAGCATGGCTCCCATTATCATTAATATTGGTTACAACAGGAAGACCAGTCAAATTAACAAATCTCCCGCGTGGCTGCCTTCCCCTCCCCACACGGATGCTCTCCTTTTATCCCTCCCTGACTGGCCTAACACTTTCACACCTCTTCCATGAGTATATCCTTCTCACTTTGTTCAGGCCTTTATTCCTCATGCTTGGCACCCCTCCTATAAGAATACCCTTCTCATCCTGCTCAAGCTCTAACATCCCATACTGAGCTTGCCTTTCAAAGGATACCTTCTTCTTCCCACCCTTAGGCTCTGACATCTTGTATTAGAATGCTTCCATGCATGGATTTCATCCTCACCCCAGTTAAGCCTCAGTACATCCACACCAGTCTACCCTCCTGCATGTGGATGCCTTTCTACACCCTCACACCACCTGCTCCTCCACATAGATTCCCTTCTCATCCTCTTACCCTATTCAAGTCTGGACACCCCTCCCTGGGAATAACTGATCCACACCACTATCAAGCTACACTCTTTCACAGATACCATACTGACCCTGTTTGGGCTCCAACATCTTGCACCAGTGTGCCCTCTTAGGGAGACTGCTCCTCACCCCTCATAACTCCATCAACTCTTCCCACCCTTGTCAGGCTCTTGATATCCCCCTGCCCTTCTCACATATCCCACCTGGGTAGACACCTACCCTTGTTTGGTTCCTCCTGGTAGTTTTAACACTGAATTGTTCAGAAAGGGAAGGGGAAGAAGACAGGAAGAACTGATGACATTTTAAATAAAGATACCAGTGAATAAGTTGCACAAGCACCCATAACAGAAGTGATATTTTGACTTCCATTTTCTCCTTGTTTTAATTTTTCAAGTTGTTCGGAGTCTAACTAGAAAAGAAGGGCGCCATTTGAGAGTAATTCAGCAATTTAATATTTTAATTAATATACTGAATATATAATAGATTGCTCATTTTCCCAACTTTGACTTAAAAGGGCTAATTCAATTTGAGCATCTTTAAAACTATTATGACAAAACCCTCTCAAACCTGAACCAACAGCAGATGTTCAAAATGAAAATAAGCAGACTTATCTGATCATGCTTTTTACCCATTAAAAAAACTTCAAAGGCTCATAATTTCTTCCCTATGGAGGCCATAATTTATACTTCCAATCCTACTTACTACGCCCATCCCATATTCCAATGATAGTTGATTGCTGAATAGTTTCAGAACATATTATCATTAAGACTTCTATACCTTTGCTTATTCTATCCCTCTGCCTGTCCCCTCCAACCTACTCTCCTGCTGGATCATTTAATTAACTTAGGGATCAGCAAACTGTGGCCTGTAGGCCAAATCCACCTATTTTTGTAAGTTTTTTTTTGTTTTTTGGTTTTTTTTACTGGAACACAACCATGCTCATTCATTTATGTAATGCTTACGTGCTACAATAGAGACCATGTGGTCTTCAAGGCTAAAATATTTATTATCCAGCCCTTTACAAAAAAAGTTTTCCAACCCCTACTTTCACATAGGCTTTTGTAGCCTAGTAATTTCAGATCCTTCTAATCAAAATTAATTGCTCCCTCCTCTACCTTTCCATTATATTATACCAACTCTAATGCTTAACATCCCTGATAATTGTAAGCTCTTTAAAAGCAAAGTCTAAACCCTATTCCTAATGTAGACAATATATTTTTTTGGGGTCCAATCCGCAGTTCCCACCTCTCCCAACACTTATCACATTCTTGGGGGGAAGTATTTTAGAAGAAACTTCTGCCCTTTTTCTCTACCCCTTATTCAGTCCTCCCAAAGGAGAGGAGAATGACTAATACTGGCAACATCCTGATAGTGGGATGGATTAATGTTTTAAAGGTCATTTTTCATTCATGACCTCCTGCTCACTTTGTCTAGATAGTTATACCTACCAATAAGCAAATCACATGGTAAATTCACTGGGGTAGAACTTATTTTACCTGTATTTCAGAAGAGGCCCATAGCTCCAGCTGCTCTGTCTTTGATAGATTGGTAAATTCAATCCAGGGGGATAAGAAGTAAAAAAGTCTCCGATGTCTAATTTTGGTCTCAGTCCAAGTCAAGTTCTTCAATACAAACTTATCATTTAGAAAACTAGTATTTTTTAACCAAGCTCACAGATACAGAGAACATATTGGCGGTTGCCAGATGTAGGGAATTGGGGGCAGGTGAAATGGGTCAAAGGGTACAAATATCTAGTTATAAAATAAGTCATGGGGATGTAATGTATAGTGTGGTAACTATAGTGAATAATACTGTATTGCATAACTGAAAGTTGCTAAGAGAGTAAAAAAACCCAATCAGCTAACACAGTAGAACTCAAAATATCTGATGATTGAGAACTGTAAATTAACTGAAAAAAATCATTCCTTTAAAATGTATAACACACTAATGCCACACACATCATATCTTAGTGATAAACTTAATTGGGAAAATGTTCTTTGAAGAAAAAGAAGAGATACGTTTAGAGTCCACATTCAGTGATTCAAACCAACCCCATCCTATTATTCATCTAATTTTTCTGACTCAATATTTTATTATCAAGTCTCAGCTTAAGTAAACATGAAATATCATGAATATTATTGACTCAAAAAACTATTCCTCATATTACCTAGTATTGTATCTCCCAGCTAAAAAAACCCCAAACATCCCTATACTCCAGATCCTTTCAATTACTACTCCATTTATCTATTCTTCCTTAAAAATGTAGCTTCTCAAATGCGTAATCTACTACAAATGTCATCTTTACTTATACACTTAGTTACTTTCTAACCTATTACAATATGGCTTCCATTCCCCACCACTATGCTGAAATTTATTTAGTTAAGATCACCTAGAATCTCCATGTTGCCAAAAAAAATGTACACTTCCCTGTTTCATGGTAAGTGACACCTCATCAACATATAACAATCCCTCTTTATTATAACACTAGGGGCCCAGGGCACGAATTCGTGCACCCTGAAAGAAACTGTGGGCCCATCGTCCACACCCCCGCCTGGCCCCTTCCACCGCGGCCTTCCTCATCCCGTCTGCCAGCAGCCCCACTCCCACTGCTGCCGCTCCCACATGCTGACGGCGCCCATCCCACTTGCACCTGCTGACAGCACAGAGCGATTGGGGCTGGTGCCCGCAATGGGTGCAAGTAGCGGCTGCTGCCCCGATCACCCCTCAAGAGCAGGGGGAGGTGAAGAAGCCCTCAGGGGTGACAGGGCCGGCAGCCGCAGCTCACACCAGCTGACAGCACCAAGTGATCGGGACCAGTGCCAGGCGCTGTCAGCAGATGCGAGCGGTGGCTCTGGCGCCAGCTGCGGGTGAGCAGGGCTGGCGCTGGCAGTGGGTGCGAGCAGCGGCTCCGGTGCCAGCACAGGGTGCAAGTGGGACCGTCGCCGGCAGCGGGTTCAAATAGCGGCTGCTGGCCCCAATCACCCCTCAGGAGCAGGAGGAGGTGGAGAAGCCCTGAGGGGCCATCAGCCGCTGCTCACACCTGCTAATGGTGCAGATCAATTGGGGCCGGGCGCCAGCAGCAGGTGCAAGCGGGGACAGTGCCAGCAGCAGGTGTGAGCGCTGGGTGGGATCGTGGCGCGCAGGAGCAAAGAATTTTCAGTAACTACCAGAGGCTCACCCCGATGACAGCGACTAGCGCCCTGCCTTGGTCTGGTGTTCCTGCTCACCTGCTCCACCATCCCGCCGCAGGCAATGCCTGCCATGTTCCGCGCTCTGCCGCCTGCTGTGGTCAGCATGCGCCCCCTGGTGGTCAGCGCACGTTATAGCGACTGGTTGTTCGGTTGTTCCGCCGTTCTATTTGCATATTAGCCTTTTATTACATAGGATACTTCTCTCTTCTTAGATTTGGTGATACTACTCTCCCTGCTCTTCTACTTAGCCAATAGACTTATTTTCCAGTGTAAAAGTTCAGCAGCCTTACTCATCCTTTGCCCCCAAAATGTTAAGATTACTTAAAGCATGGAACTGAGAACTTTACTTCTCTCATTATACTATTTTTTACCCCTGTGTGATCACATCCATTTCCATGGATTTAAACATCATCTTTATGCTGATAATTCCCTAATTTATATATTCAGCAGAGAAACCACGGCTATGTAAGCATTATAGCACCTTTCATTAAAAACAAAATGTAGTGAACACATGAGGACCAATATTATCCTAGTTTCAGATTTCCATCTGTGGAAGGTAAAATGACTTGTGCCTAAGGTTAAGATGATGGAGGTTAAGAAAGGAAGCGTGCTCTTTCAATTCTTCATTCTTTCTATCATTTAGTCCCTTGTTTATTTAAATACTAGAGGCCCAGTGCACGAAATTCGTGCACCCTGGGGGGGGGGGTGTCCCTCAGCCCAGCCTGCACCCTCTCACAGTCTCGGAGCCCTCGGGGAATGTCCAACTGACAGCTTAGGCCCACTCATCACGGGGGCGGGCCTAAGCCGACAGTCGGACACCCTTAGCGCTGTCGCAGAGGCAAGAGAGGCTCCTGCCACCACTGCTGCACTCACCAGCCATAAGCCCGGCTCAGGGCTTCTGGCTGAGCGGTGCTCCCCCTGTGGGAACTCACTGACCACCAGGGGACAGCTCCTGCATTGAGCATCTGCCCCTGGTGGTCAGTGCGTGTCATAGCGACCATGGTCATTCTGCTGTTTGGTCGATTTGCATATTAACCTTCTAATATATAGGAGGAAGTCTATTGGACAAAGTTACTTCTTATCTACACACACCATACACATGCATCAGAAAAGAATTGGATTTGAATTAATGGAGAAAAGATCTCAAAACTTGTTTTTCAATAAATACTTAAGGAAAGACTCCAGGTTACAACTGAATTATAAAGATTAGTATGTAGGGTAGGAGATATGACTAAAATGATACTCAAAATTTTTGGGTAATGGGTGTAATAGAGAAGTAAAAGTAGATGCAAATGGTTGTGCTGTCTAAAGAAACTAGAAAAACAAATAGGGAAGAGCAGTCTGGTAGACTATGATCAATTAATTGAAAATGGTTAGGAGCCTTACTTGATGAAAAAGAACAAATGGGAGATACTACTGCTTTGTAAACTATAAAATCAAAGCAGCTATTTCAAATAATGATTTAATGTAAGGTTATAAGCTAGACTGAAAGACAGGAAAACCAGCAATGCAGATACTGATATAAACAAGAATCTTACCTGAATCTGCTCAAGTGTACTTACTCTATTAGAAAAACTGAATCCAGGAGGTATTTTAAAGAAAGTAATAATACTTTCTTTAAAATAATGTGGCAACACATTAGGGTAAAGAAAAAAAAAAGGAAGCAAATATAAGTAAGCAGGATAGGGTTGTTGCCAAGTAGGAAAAACTCTATGAAAGGAAAGGAAAGGAAATGAGATGTTTAGAAAAATGATTCCAATCTGGCCACTGTGACGAAGTGGTTGAGGGTCAACCTATGAACCAGGAGGTCACGGTTCCATTCCTGGGCAGGGCACGTGCAGGAGACAGTTGATCGATGATTCTCTATCATCACTGATGTTTCTATCTCTCTCTCCTTCTCCCTTCCTCTCTCTGCAGTAAGAAAACATTTTTTTTAAAAAAAGTGATTCCTCTTAAGTTTTATTTTCTAGAAAACACAAAAATTCTGAAAGCAAAATTTTTATTTAGCTTTAATTAAAAACAAAGTGTCATTCTTCAAATACAAATATGACATTATTTTGTTACCTTAGTTTCCTAGTGGGAGCAGGTTGGTCTGGGCCTATTCACAGTCTCCTATCTATATTCTGTGGTGGGAAAAAAACAACTCTTTTGAATGAATTACTTGATCCTATGGTACATTCAAACTCAGTATGGACTCTCATAATGTGAAAGTTAATGGGTCTCCAAAATGTTGAACCTATGAATTTGGTGCTCTAACCAACTGTTATCACCCACGAATGCTGGCCATTTGATAAGGATTATTATCAAAAAAGAAACTCCACACATAAAAAATGTAGGTTATTATAATTGAAAGATTGGATTTACTAATAAGGAAAAAGAAATTACATATCCAAATATCAGCATGCCTTTGTTGCTCCTCCCAGGACAGCACTGTGATAGAACCACCAGGGTTCAAAGTCATACAAGTCAGGGGAACATACAGGACACAATAAACACCAACTTGTCACTGTGCAAAGCCAAACAAGAAGGCGTGCATGCATGTAGTCAGCCAAGGAAAATAGCATGGACATGAAGAGACAGCTCCACGAAGAAAGGATGCTATACTATGCTCCAGCCTGTAGCCCGAATCTAATATCTGCAAAAACACAAAATTCACACAGGTGGCAGAATTTTACACTTCCAAGTATAAAATAATTCAGGAGTACTCAGAATTTCAAATCTTGCATGCAAAATTCATTGATATACTTACTTTACAGAGATATTTGGATGTATATCTTACCATCCAACTACTCATTATATTCTAAGTTCCATTTGTCTAATGTATGCTATTAGGCAGTGTCATAGTTTACATCTTTTTAAATGGATGAAAAACTTGCTAATGCTTGAAAAAATAGTTGTATAGCCAAGGTTTTAGGGTAGTTGGCCCACCACACCAGTCCTTATCAAATCCAGATTTCTAAGTGAATCCACTCTTCTGGGATTTATATTGCAACAGTGACAGATGAGCTAGACATTAGTGGAAAGTCAAAAGAGGAGAAAGCCAGAAGCAGTCAGAAAGAGGTATTAGGGTGATTATCTAGAATTTTATTTACGGGCTATCCCATCTTTAACTATTCAGCTCTAGGAAGTACTCATATAACTTCTTCAGAGGTTAAAAAAAAGAGAAATGAACATTCTGACATTGATACTGCTGAGTATAGATGGGGCAGGTAATTTGGAAGAAAGTCCATTCTACAAACACTTGCAGAGTGCAGATCTCTAAGACAGTTATGAGGTTATCAGGGAAATTTACTTAGAATGTAATATCTTTTGGTCTCATATACAAAATGCTAGGGTTCGGCTAAGTCCATGGTCGGCAAACTGCAGCTAGCGAGCCACATTCGGCTCTTTGGCCCCTTGAATGTGGCTCTTCCTAAGCCTTAGGAGTACCCTAATTAAGTTAATAACAATGTACCTACCTATATAGTTTAAGTTTAAAAAATTTGGCTCTCAAAAGAAATTTCAATCGTTGTACTGTTGATATTTGGCTATGTTGACTAATGGGTTTGCCGAGGCTAAGTGATACACTGTGATTCTTAAACTATGACTCTGACACCATAGAAAACAGATCATTCAAACCCTTACTATCTTTTCTTCTAACATGCCTCGATCTTTTTATTGTTCATCAGCATTCCCACCAGAAAGAATCTATTGGCAAAACTGTAAAGCTCAAACCTGCTAATATCCTGTGTAAATCAACAATAATAACAGCAAAATTTATGGAATGCTATGTGCAGATACATATTAACATATATTTCCCCCCAAATTACATATTGATTACAAAGGGATAAGTGATGACTTTCAAGGAGAAATATGGGAAATAATGCTTTAACCAAATTTTCAAAGCTAACAACATGAAGCTCAAGATATGATGTACTAGCATTAAGAAGCACAGAACATCTCCTCAGAGGTATTACTGGCCAAAAAAAAATGCATAACCAATCTAATCATGAGAAAACAACAGACAAATTCAAATTGGGAGACAATCTACAAAATAACTATCCTGTACTTTTCAAAAATGTCAAGGTCAAAAAATACAAGAGCAGCTGAGAAAGTGTTCCAGATTAAAAGAGACTAAAGAGATGTGACAACAAAATGCAATGCCTGATCCTGGACTAAGGAAAGGAAAGCTTACAGATAAAATAGAGAAATAGATCAAATTTGAATATGGATTATGATTGAGATAACAGTATTATGTCAATATTAAATCTCCTGGTTTTAATAACTACACTGTGGTTAGGTAAGCACAATGTCTTTTATTTTAGAAAATATACACTTAAGATTTAAGAGTAAAGAGGTACAATATCTGCCAACTACCCTCAAATTATTTCAAAAGAAGATAGAAGGATGGATGGGTAGATAGAATGATATGGATATAAAGCAAGAATGACAAAGCAAATGCAGCAAAGTATAATACAGTTAGTGAATGTGGGTAAGCATATATGAATTCCTTGTACTACTCTTCCAACTTATCGTGGAAGTTTGAAATTATATCAAAATTAAAAGTAAAAAAAATCAAAACAATAAAAATAAAAAACTTGGCCTATCTCCCAGATCAAATATCTTAACAGACTATACAAGTTCTGATAATATTTAAAATTATATTGATGCATTTCTTTTCTCCTGGACTTTACTGTGTTTTAAATTTTATAACTTATCAGTTACTAATTCTATTATATATGCCACAAGATTCAGGACTATATGTTATACCTTAATATTACACTGAGCACTAAGATACTGTTTACTATATCCAATAAGCACTAAAACATCTGTTAGATGAGCATACTCCAAATTATAGCACAGCATATGATGATTATAGAAAAATAATTAAATTATAAAAAGTACCACATTGCAAATAGAGGTATTGAGACACAGAATGTATAGGACACCTCTTAAATTATAAAAAAAGAATAAATCATAATCATAAATCTAAAGAGATGAATTCCACAAATAGAAAAAAGTAAACATTTTCCTTATCAAGAGTTATACATCTTAGCTAACTACAAGGATGATGAACTTCCCCCCCATAAAAGTAGAATATTATATATGTTATAAAAAAGTGAATCAAATGAAAGACTTATTCTAGGAATTGAGATTTAAAACACTACTACTGGGTTAATACTGAGTTGTGGTACAATCCTAAGACATTGCTTATAATTTCCTTATTTAAAAATAATGCTTTTGAATAATTTTCTTCCCCAATGGCAGAAAGGATCATATTTTATAAAAACGATTTCAAGTCGTAAGAGCACTGGATATGCAATAAGGAAATTTATATATACACATATATATACACACACATACAAACATGCAAAGGAAAAAGAATATGTCGGTTTGCAAATGTTTATAACGTGAAATATTGAATGTAAGCACATTAATAGCAAAAGATAAATTGAAATAAGTACACAAACTACATGTAATCCCAATTCACACTATGAATAGATGCTTCACATATAGGGTACTGAAAAAACAAACAAAAGCCAAGCAACAAGTGAATATCCGGTTTAAAAGAGTTTCATTGTTTATTTAAAAATAACAATGCAAAAACAAAAGTATGAGACGGGTCTTACTAGGTCTCCTGACTAAGACTAGGACTGTGGGGGGAAATTCGCAATATAGTTAGAGGCCAGTTAAAAATTTCCTTTCTAATATGGTATAATTATATATTACATTAAAAATGTAATACAGAGATTGCATGTTAGACATAACAGCATGAACTCAATTTTCAATGTTTCCCAATCCTACTTCAGTATCCAAGTAGGTAAGGCAGAAAGTCCTTTTTCCCATGAAATTCAATTAATGTTGTATTTAATTAAAATTTGACTATTTTTCAAAATCACATATATTTTTAAATACAGAGCATACTTAATGTACCCAAATAAGCAAAAAGATGAGGGGATAAAAACCTTAAAGGATTCAAAAACTTAAAATTGACCAAAAACATCGTAAAATCACTGCGTGCCTCGGGGAAAACTTGACACAATAATGTCTCCAGCCGGTGTTACAATGCCTTTACCCTGATCCTAATTCAACGAACCCAATTTCTAAACAGGTTGTCGGCAGAAGAGATCTTTCCAATAAAAACGGGTCCATTTTGTATTCTGGAAGCACTAATAACACTTACCTTTAAAATTTTATATAAAGAATACCGTGTGGTTTTTCCTACACTTTTTTAAAGAACTAAAATCACTTATGAGAACTCAATCAAAGCTATTTTCCAGAATGTCTCCTTAGATAAGACCAAAACCTATTTTATAAGGGTAAACAGTAAGTGGCTTAAACATAAAAGTGCCCCTAGTTCCTATGTCCATCGTATTCTGCAGTGCACGCCTCTGAGTTGAAGTTGTACTAGTTCATCCTACTGCGACCTCCTGTTCACTAGCCAAAAAGAAGGATCTTCCTTCAGGCGCTAAACCAACAAACCCGGTGGGGGGCGGGGGCTCGAGGTGGCGCAAGAACAGATGGAAACAAGTAAGAGAAGGTTAGTGCCTCCACTCCAGGTGCCAAGATGTAATCGCCCACCGAGCCAGCTGCTTCCACTACCCACACTTCTTCCCTTCCTCTCTCACCCCAAATCCCCTTCCAAACACACGCGCACAGCACCCCTCGTCCCTGTCCCCGCGTCGCCCCCTTCCTGCCCAGGACACCAACCTGCGGGAGAACAGCTCCCTGCACACGTCCCACTCGGACAGAAAAGTGAGCGCCTGCGGCGAAGGTCCGGAGGTCCCGCCACCTCCCGCGGCCCCCGGCAACCTGCAGAATGACAGCTCCCAGCCCAGAAGTTTGAGAAGCACGAACGACGCCGACCCCACCGACTGGGAAGACTGACGGTCAGGAGGACGCGGGTGGGAGGCGGGGAGGGAGACGTGCGGGTAAGTGCGGGGACGGGCCCATGACATGACAGCGAAAGAGGACCAGAGTCGCCGGGGCGTCCGCACAGGGAAGGGGGGCGAGGGTGTCATCTCTATGGCAACAGTCCCCCCCGCTCCCCGCCTTCCAGACTTCAAAAGAGGGAGGAAGAACTTCAAATCCCAACCGTCAGCGCTCCAGCGGCTCCTCCTTAAAGGGGTACACACCGCGCCGCCGCCGAGCGCGAGAGGGCAGAGGAGGGCGCCCCC
>NW_005356716.1:58882-63046 GCF_000412655.1 Myotis brandtii
GGCCCCCCCCCTCCCCCCGCTCCCTCCGGGAGAGGCGGGGAGGGAGCGCGAGGAGAAGGAAGCAACCTGCCGCTTCCGCTGACCCCGCCTCCCCATCCCCTCGCCGCCGCCTCCTCCCCCCGGAGTTTACTCCAGCGAGCCATCCTGCTCCCGCCGCCCGCGAAATCCCTGAGCGACAGCGAGAGGCTCCGAGCCCGGCCGGGAACCGGCGTGCGGTGGAGCGGACTAACAACTCCTCCCTTCAGCCTTCCCGAAGCGACTGGGGCTGCGCGGAGACTTCACTTCCCAGGCTCCGTTGCGCCGGAGTCCCAGAGCGGAGCTGGACCCCGCGGCGCCATGCATGCTGGTCCTTGTAGTCCAGCAGGAACGGGCACTCTTCAGTCCTCCTTGCACGCTTGGGCTTCTAGACCGGCCTTGGACTCCTTTGCGCTGCGCCTCTGGTGGACTTGGCCTCCAACGCCCTGCTCCCAGTAATGCTCTACTCGCGTTGCCCGGTCTGACCGAGCCGCCTCAACTTCTTTAGGTTCTGCTATAGAAGGGCGGTGCAAACCGCAAGGTTGACCGCTCCTTTATGGTTCAAGCTGCACTTTGTGCTTTAAGTGCTGGAAATTTGGAGGGGGGAGGGGGGTCACTGTCATCCCGCCACTGCAGGGAAAACACAAGCTGGTCATGGGGCCGCATCCCAAATAACTGCGAAATATTCAGAGAGATCCCGCCCTAACATCAGTTTCCAGGGCGAAGAGATTTCGGAAAGTGTGAATATGTGTAAGGCTTAGGGAAAGATGCGGGGCTTTTCACCGAAAATTATTTACGGAGGGCATTGGGTGTGACTGGACGAAAAACCCCGAAAGAGGAAACTCTTTATCCTCTGCAAAATGTAAACTCCTGGAGGACAGCGACCCATTGAGACTTCTGTACGGTGACATCTTTCACTTGCCTGACCCTAGTACAGTGAGTGGCGTGGTATTTAGCACTTTACAAATGTTATGGAATGAATTCTACACTATGCTAGAGAAAATATTTTTTCTTCTTCAGAAAGAGCTTTTCATTTAAAATAAACTTCAGTGACACTTTTGACTTTTGCACCACAGCAATTGCGCATGTGTTTCTGTATATGTGCAGGGGGCCGAACCCAAAATTTACTAAGAAGTTCTGTGTATTACTGCAAATTTATGCACAAGTATGTGGGCAATATGTTTTAATTCTCCCTGGAAACTCCTGATTTCTGAGTTCAGTACTACCCTCCCTGTTTTGTAGTTTATCCTTATCCCCCTGTCCTTGCTTTTTTTTTTTTTTTTTCCTACAAGGAAGTATTTCATTGCTCATCACTCCCTCTCGACAGTGAAGATATAGTTTTACATTTTCACAGATTAAGAAAATGAAGTTTAAAATCTCATAATCACCTTTCTAAAATGGTCACAATTGGAGAAGTAAAATCACTTGTGAATGTGCTTTAGGAATTATCAGTGGATAGTTTCAATGACTGATCCCACTTATAATTGCCAACGATCAGCATTTGTAGCTTTCTGATCACTTTTACAATAATTGACATTAGTTAGGATGGTCTAGTTCCGTGGTCAGCAAACCGCGGCTCCCGAGCCACATGCGGCTCTTTGGCCCCTTGAGTGTGGCTCTTCCACAAAATACCACATGCGGGTGCGCATGTACAATGCGATTGAAACTTCGTGGCCCATGCGCAGAAGTCGGTATTTTGTGGAAGATCTGGTATTTTGTGGAAGAGCCACACTCAAGGGGCCAAAGAGCCGCATGTGGCTCGCCGCAGTTTGCTGACCACTGGTCTGGACTAAACAGTCGGTGCATAGCCCTGACCTTTGCCAGGGCTTCAAGGGTCACCAGCCTTCCAGGTTCCTTGTCCACACCTCTCTGCTAGTGAAGACAATAGGTGGCTTCCCACACCAATGATTACTGCAATCTATCTTTCTAGTCACCAATTTACAGTTCACTTTCTTTACACTACAAAATATATTCACCCCTGTCACAAGTGAGACAATCCAAAAGTTCTATTCAGTAATGACATTTATCTCAGTCTAGCATTTCTGGGTGATGGCTGATGGTCCCTATATTAGAACAGGAATAAGCTTCTATTGTTATAGAGACCTCAAAAGACAAAGAATCATCCCTCTCTGCTTACACACACACGCGCACACACACACACACTCAATGTACAGTGGTGGGACAGAGTCAGAATAACCACGGTAAAGGTAAAGAATGAGAGACTCACATATTTTACCACAGCTAACATGGACTACTAACTTTCCAGCCTCTAACAGTTTCCTTGACACCACCCATTGAGCCACTAAGTCACAGCCACATATTTTAGGTTTTCCATTGTCATAACTCTACCTCCTTCTGGGTACCAATTTCTACATAGTCAGAATGGGCTAGATTATTCTCTAGTAACGGAGACTCAAAACCTCAGTAGCTTAATACAAAGATTTAGTTCTTACTTAAAGTCTATGTCCTCCAAAAATCAGTGTGAAGGAGGGTGGGGAGAACTGTTCCATGTCCATTCAGGGACCCAGGTTTATGGAGCACCACTACCTGGAACCTCCCCAGTCACCATGACAAGAAAAAGATGTTAAATCACTGCCCAGCTCTTAAAGGCTTCTGCCAGAAGTGTCATATTTCACTAGGTAGAGCAAATCATATGGTCATGCCTAACTTTAAGACAGTAATATATCAGACTAGAGGCCCGGTGCACGAAATCATGTACAGGTGGGGTCTGGCCGGCCCACCCCCACCCCAATAGGGACTGATCAGGCCGGGCTGGTGGGGGGGGAGGGGGAGGAGATGTGGGAGGTTGGCCAGCTCCACCCTGATCGGGGTTTGGGGGAAGATGATTGGGGGCAGGGCCGGCCAGGGGGAGGTGCCGAGGGAGGTTTCGGGGGGGCTATAATCAGGGCCACGATTGGGCTGGTTGGCTGCCACAGTACGTGTCATGGCAACTGGTCATTCTGGTCTTTCTGGTCCCTTGGCATATATATATATAGACTAGAGGCCCAATGCATGAAATTTGTTTAAGGGGCTTGGTCCTCACATCCCTGGCTGCCTCGGCCCGCACAGCCCCAGCTTCATCTGGAAGGTTGTCCGGATAGTTGTTCTGCTGTTCAGTCTAATTAGCATATTAGCTCTTTATTATATAGGATAGCTTGCAGGTGTAACCAACTACCCCCAAACTTAATAGCTTAAAAGTCATCAACAATTGACTTAGCTTATAATTCCATGGAGTGACAATTTGTTTGGTCTCAGCTGGATAGTTCAACTTACCTGGGCTGTGCTCACTCAGATGTTTGTGATTAGCTTCCCATTAGAGAGGCAACTCTGTTTCTGAGGGTGAGTTGACTGTCATCTGGGACAACAGACCAAGCAGGCCAATAGTCCCTTATCATCAAGAAGCTAGCCTTGGCTTGTTCACATGGATTTCAAGGTCAGTAAAAGAGCAAGCCCTAATGCACAGGCACTTTTAAAGCTTTGGCTTGGGTCACATTTGCTCCAGTCCAAATGGCTAAAGCAATCATATGGCCAAGCCCAGAGTCAATGAAGGTAAGTACCTTTTAACAAGAAGAGTTGCAAGTCACATTGCAAAAGGGTGTGGATAGAGGGAAAAAAATAATCTGTGGCCACTTTTGTAATCAACTGCAGATGGGAAAGAGTAATGTTACCATGTTCCCTAAAAGAAAGGGGAATAGAAATGTTAATGAACAAAATTAATGAATATAGTATCTCTAGAATGTCTAGGCCAGCTATCCACAAATCTAAGGATAGAAGGGGGTCATATTCAAGATTGTCTCCTACACTGGAAATCTAGTTACTCTCAAAGGAAATGTTAATGTTCTTTGGAAAGATGTTTTTGTTCTGCAGTCTATTTCCTATATACAGTGTATCATTTGTTTACTAGAGGCCGGGTGCATGACATTCGTGTACAGCCTGGCCTGCACCCTCTCGCAGCCTGGGAGCCCTCGGGGGATGTCCGACTGATGGCCATCAGTCCGACATCCTTAGCACTTCTTCAGAGAGGTTCCCACTGGTGGAGAGGTTCCCACCACCGCGGCTGCACTCGCCAGCCATGAGCCTGGCTCAGGGCTTCTGGCTGAGCGGCACTCCCCGTGTGGGAGTGCACTGACCACCAGGGGGCAGCTCCTG
>NW_005356716.1:63764-140677 GCF_000412655.1 Myotis brandtii
ACTCTCTATCTCTCTCCCTTCCTCTCTGTAAGAAATCAATAAAATATATTAAAAAAAAACAACAACAACAAAAAACAATCCAATATACTAGTAAGGTTGTAAAATACCGATTCAATGATAAATTATCAACATGTAACAAAAGTAACATACATTTTCTAATTTAATATTCTAAATAATTTTGTATGAATTAGATATTTGTAATTGAAGTCATAATGATTAGATGCCTTAATTAACTATAAAATGATACATAATGTTGAAAAGCCATTTTTGAGTAAATTTATTACCTGCTTAAAAAATATCACACTTTACTCTATTTCCTTTATTCCTGAACTGTAATGCACTACAGTTCTATAAATCAGATAAATTTGATCAACCAGCTATTTAGAACATGAAACACAGCCCCCTTCCAGAAAATTTCTGATCAGTTACATTATCATTATGCTAAATTATAGCAAAAATCTTAGATTCATCCATGTTTACAAGCCAGAGATTTCACAGCATTGTTTTTCTTATGGGAGTTTGGACTTTAAGGACATCATCATCTCAGATGTACATGCTGATGCATTTCATTTCAACAGTGCAGTCAAATTTTAGAGATATCTAAAATATATGAATGATTTTGTGAGAGACCAAGATGGCGGCATAGGTAAACACCGCAGACTGCTGCCGCAAACAACCACTTCAAAAATACAACTAAAAGACGGAACGGACATCACCCAGAACCACAGGAAGGCTGGCTGAGGAGAGACTCTTCAACTAGAAGGAAAAATAACAGCACACCGAGGCTCAGAGGAGGCGCAGTGTGGAAAAAACTCAGGTGCGGAGGTGCGCGCGCAAAGCGGGCTGGTGGCTGAGAGCGCGGTTGTCGTTTTCGGTCAGGGGGGAGTCTCAGACTCTGAGCTCCAGATACGGGCGAATCGCTGGGGACTCGGACCCAAACGGGAGAAGCGGGAGTGTCTGGCATCAGTTGGAAGGCAGCTTTCCCTCCGAGGTTTGCAGCGGTTCCGGGGGTTCTGAGAAGCAGAGCCTCTGGGAACGGGACTGAGAGGGGCCATAACCGCTCCCTCCGCCCGCCCGCCCTGTTGAGCCCGCCCCGCCCAAGCCCTGCGCAGAGCCATTTGCCAGATCGCCTCAGGCAAAGGCTAGATTAGCACCTCCCCAGAGGACAGAAGTTTTCCGCGGCAGACACAGCTGATTCACACAGCCAGTCGGCCTGGTGGTCAAATCCCTCTAGTATTAACTACAACAATCAAGGCTCAACTAGAACAAGACTGCGCACAAAGACCACTAGGGGGTGCACCAAGAAAGCATAAAAAATGCGGAGACAAAAAAACATGACAGAAATGGAGGATATAGAGCTAAAAATCGCAATTTTGAGGGCTTGCAAAAATGTGCTAGAAGCTGTCAATAAACTTGAGGAGAGAGTCACGAAAACTAATGAGACCCTCGATGCTATGATAAAGAACCAACTAGAAATTAAGCATACACGGACTGAAATAAAGAATATTATACAGACACCCAATAGCAGACCAGAGGAGCGCAAGAATCAAGTCAAAGATTTGAAATGCGAAGAAGCAAAAAACACCCAACCGGAAAAGCAAAATGAAAAAAGAATCCGAAAATACGAAGATAGTGTAAGGAGCCTCTGGGACAGCTTCAAGCGTACCAACATCAGAATAATAGGGGTGCCAGAAGATGAGAGACAGCAAGATATTGAAAACCTATTTGAAGAAATAATGGCAGAAAACTTCCCCCACCTGGTGAAAGAAATGGACTTACAGGTCCAAGAAGCGCAGAGAACCCCAAACAAAAGGAATCCAAAGAGGACCACACCAAGACACATCATAATTAAAATGCCAAGAGCAAAAGACAAAGAGAGAATCTTAAAAGCAGCAAGAGAAAGAGACTCAATTACCTACAAGGGAATACCCATACGACTGTCAGCTGATTTCTCAACAGAAACTTGGCAGGCCAGAAGGGAATGGCAAGAAATATTCAAAGTGATGAATACCAAGAACCTACAACCAAGATTACTTTATCCAGCAAAGCTATCATTCAGAATTGAAGGTCAGATAAAGAGCTTCACAGATAAGGAAAAGCTAAAGGAGTTCATCACCACTAAACCAGTATTATACGAAATGCTGAAAGGTATCCTTTAAGAGGAGGAAGAAGAAAAAGGTAAAGATACAAATTGTGAACAACAAACATGCATCTATCAACAAGTGAATCTAAGAATCAAGTGAATAAATAATCTGATGTACAGAATGAACTGGTGATTATAATGAATCAGGGACATAGAAAGGGAATGGACTGACTATTCTTGGGGGGGAAAGGGGAATGGGAGATGCGGGAAGAAACTGGACAAAAATCGTGCACCTATGGATGAGGACAGTGGGTGGGGAGTGAGGGCGGAGGGTGGGGCGGGAACTGGGAGGAGGGGAGTTATGGGGGAAAAAAAAAAGAGGAACAAATGTAATCTGAACAATAAAGATTTAAAAAATAAATAAATAAATAAAATGGATAAGATGCAAAAAAAACAAAAAACAATAAAGATAGATTTTTTAAAAAGTTTAATCATTGGTTATTTTTAGAACCTTACTATTACACCCCATTACTGTCTTCAGATTTATTATATTCTAGTTGGTTCTGGCTGGTGTGGCTCAGTTGGTTGAACGTCATTCTTTGCACCAAAGGGTCACAGGTTTGATTCTGAGTCAGGGCACATGGCCAGGTTCTGGGTTCCATCCCCCATCAGGGTGTGTGCAGGAGGCAGCTGATTAATGTTTCTCTCTCTCTTAAAAAATATCAATAAAAGCATATTTTTAGTCCGGCCGGTGCAGGTCATGGTTCGATTCCTGATCAGGGCACATTCCAGGTTTCCGTGCTCAATCCCCAGTTGTGGACTTGCAGGAAGCAGCTGATCCATGATATACTCTCTGATCATTGATGTTTCTATCTCTCTCACACTCTCTATTTCTCTCTGAAATCAATAAAAATATACAGTTTTGGATACAGTTTTCACTGCATTAGGAATATGCAGGTCCTAAACTGTCAAGATAACCAATTAATAGAGTGAGCATTTTTAAAAATAATATTCTATAATTTTTTAAATATATTTTTTATTGATTTTTTTAAAGAGATGAAAGGAGAGGGATAGAGAGTTAGAAACATCGATGAGAGAGAAACATTGATTCAGCTGCCTCCTGCACACTCCCTACTGGGGATGTGCCCACAACCAAGGTACATGCCCTTGACCGGAATCGAACCTGGGACCCCTTAGTTCCCAGGCTGACGCTCTATCCACTGAGCCACACCAGTCAGGGCTGGGTGAGCATTTTTTAAAACAATATTATACATCTTTGAACTTGGCATCTGACTTTTTAAAAAATACCATTTACCATCTATTTTCTCTTACATTCAGGCAGATGATATTAGGACCTGATCTATCACTACTCTCCCAGCCTAACTCATTATCATTTTCAGCCTTCTAATAAAATTTCAATTTATTATATGTTTACATGGGTGGTTTTTTTCCATTTAATCCAATTGCATAGTTCAGTATCAAAGTCAAATAAAAAATGTTGTCTATAGCACTTACACCACTACAGTTTAGAGAGAGTACAGATCATCTAGGTCAGTGGTCGGCAAACTCATTAGTCAACAGAGCCAAATATCAACAGTACAATGATTGAAATTTCTTTTGAGAGCCAAATTTTTTAAACTTAAACTATATAGGTAGGTACATTCAACTTTAAATTCACGGTTTTTGTCTTCCGTTTTTCTTTGCTTCTTCTTTGTAGCCATGTCAAACAGGGCACCTAAAAAAATGTTTCATTTTATAATAATAAAGCCACCAACACAAAAGAATTACAATTCTTAAATTGATGACAAAAATACCTGTAGGATTTGCAGCTGGTTGGAAAAATACAGGTAACTTTATGCTTCGAGTAGGTACTTTTGTCACCCTCGCGCGACTTGCGGACGCGACTAGCACTAACCACTGCACAATGAGACTGCCGACTGACTGGCTCACTCAACTCGTGCATGAATCGTGGGCGCCTCCCCCCGTGCTGCGTATCCCGGGGCCCGCCTGTGCCACGTCTCCTGTCGCCCGACCGACCCACACCCCCCACTTCTTCTAACGCCACTTCTTCAAAATAGACTCGCCCAGGCCGAAAACCAACTTCTGTGCATGGGCCACGAAGTTTCCATCACACTGTAAGTGCGCGCCCGCACGTGGTATTTTGTGGAAGAGCCACACTCAAGGGGCCAAAGAGCCGCATGTGGCTTGCGAGCCATGGTTTGCTGACCACTGATCTACGTCAGTGCCCTATTTTTGCAGAGAGAGAAATTGAGGCCCAGACAGGGTAAGCAATTTATGTAGGCTACACAGTTGATAAGCAGTAGTACCCAAACTAAAGATCAGATTTCCTGATTCCTAATCTTGACTCTTTTTGCTATAATTAAGCCATCATTGTTGAACACTGACATACATTATTAATTCATTTAATCTGTATCATAACTATATACAGTAAGTACTACTATTGTTATCCCCATATCACAGGGAAGAAATTAACAAATTGGCTCAGAGAAGTTAACTTGTCCAGTATCTCTCAGCTAATTTGTGGTAGAACTGTATTTTAAATTTCTGTCTTTCCAAATGTAACCACTTCTTTACACTGGAAAGCAGATTTCAAGGTGACAAAGCTGTCTTGAAAGGAATCAGAAATGGGGGAACTTGGACTTTATCTGATTTTCATGAGGGACAGGGATATTTGGGGGGAAGACAATGACACAAACACAAAAGCATGGTCCCACAGTATTCAATCTATCACTCAGCCAAACTGGGGTGTTTGCTGCTCCCCACCTGATACTTCCATGCTACTCTACTCTCATGGAATTGTTCAATAATTCCCAACTATATGGTAATTACTCCTTTCTGGGCTCTTAAAACATTTTATTTATATATTTTCCCATTGCTCTTACAGTCTTCTATGTATTATAATTGCTGTATTTGTGAATGTGTTTTATTGTTTCACTCTCCCACCTTGAAGATTGTGAAGTCAAGGCCTGAGTATTCATCATTTCTGTATGCCTGCATTCTATGTTTAGTTGGTAGCAAAGACACTTTTGTTGAATTAAAATGAAAGGGATTTCTAAAATAAAACACGAAAGATATAGGTATTTCACCCACATACCCACCATCATTCTATTCATAAATCTAAACTTATTTTTCATCCCTGATGTTAAGACAATGACAAAAATAGATGGCATGTTTATAATTTACAGGAATTATGTTCCAAACCAGAAATTAACATCATTTGGCCTTTCTGCTTGTTGAAACTACTAATATAAAATAAACCACAATGTCTTATATAAATAAAGCATATCACTTTACTTACTAAAACATCTTAGGGAAAAGAAATATGAACAATTTATGAATTTTAAAATGGTTTTCCATGCTATTGATAATATTTGGGTTTGGTCTTCAGTTACAACATATAGAAAATGTTTATTTTGATATGAAAATAGCACAAAATACCAATATTTGGTAAAGAAACCCAACAATAAAGTGAAATGCAGTGAACTGAATACCTTCATTTAAAATTATTATCATAAAGAAGGTTTATTAAAACAATGAAATATGATAAGGATCTATATTAATACCAACCTAGAGAATAGAGGTGAAATAAAGATAGAAAAGTATGAAGCAATTCAATTATACTATGATTTAGCCTTATAAAATAGAAGAGATAGAAATTAACTATGACGTTGGTATAGTGTTAGTACCTTTTAACTTAGTGGTCAATATGTCAAGGTCATATAATATTTGAAGATTTAAATTATAATAATAATCTTATACTAATAATAAGATTTAAATTATAATTAATAATCACTTATGCAACAGTGAAAGGTAAAGAAAAGTTTAATATTATCCTATTATAGGCTTTCAAATTTAATAAGCAAAGTCACCTGATCATATTCTTATAAAGTCATTAATCTCTAAACAGAACACTTGAAAGAAAAAGAAATCTAAATATAAAACTCAGCAACTATTTTGAATATCATTGGTCTCCAATCCCTGTTTCTCCATTGTTCCCAGAAAATAGAATTTCAAGACAAAAGTTAGAGGTGAGAGCATGGCTGAAAGCCTACAGCTTGGTTGAAAGACTGTGTAAGAAGCTGTGAGAACCACCCACCTTCTCCTCTAGACTCCCTCTCCATACGTGCAGCCAGGCATATTTATCCCAACTTTTTTTTGTTTGTTTGTTTAAAGTATTACATATGTCTCCTTTTCTCACTAGCAGAGAGGTGTGGACAAGGAACCCGGAAGGCTGGTGACCCTTGAAGCCCTGGCAAAGGTCAGGGCTATGCACCCACTGTTTAGTCCAGACAATGGTAGCTGAAGCAACTTCCCCATCTATTATCATGTAAATCCTTGCTGATAAGATAGTCTGCCTGTTACATTACAATTCATAACAGTAGCAATATTACAGTTATGAAGTAGCAACGAAAATAATTTTATGGTTGGGTCACAACATGAGGAACTGTACTTAAAGGGCCAGAATGTTGAGAACCACTGATCTATATCATTTAAAATTTTCTAGTAGTTGCATTTAAAATGTAAAAATGAAATAAATTTTAAGACTATATTTTATACTTTTACACATCCAAAACATTATCAACATATAATCAATATAAAAGTTATTAATGAGATATTTTTACATTCTTTTTTCCACCACCATTCTTTGAAATTCGAAGTGTATTTTACACTTCCAGCACATTTCAGTTCAGATTAGCCACATTTCATAGTCACAAGTGAACAGAGGCTACCAAACTTGGCAGAATATTTCTGGACTATGAAAGCTTTTATATGCTATTAAGTAGTGTTTAATCTCCCAACCAATTTCCCGTCTTAAAAACCTTCTTTTCATTCTAGTCATCTTTCTTCCTTCAATCAAATAGTATAATGCATCAAACAGGACAATGTTAGTTTATTCACAGTCTTATGATTTGGAAAAGGGAATAAGAATAAGTCACATATTTTTTATTTTTCAAGAGTAAGAGCTGAAATGAAATGGCAAATCACACTGGTGCTATCATTCAGCGTGAGTTAAAGCCATATGAAACAGATGATCACATCTTGATGACAATTATGGTACTATTTGGCAGGAAAAAAGTGAAGAAAGAATTTGGCCTGGTAGCATTAAATAGCTGCCCAAATAGGTTCTACAAGGAATAGGGAGAGTGAGAAGAATCAAGTTACCCACATGCAGCTAATGAAATAGTTGCATCATGCTGTTGGGGGAATCTCAATTGCTAAGATAGAATGTCTGTTAGCACACCTTCATTCCTAAAAGAGGTCTGCTTTGCACATACAGTACTCACTTTAGAGAGTAAATCTTCAGATGTACTTCTTTGTATGTTTAAAAAGTAGGCTCTTTTTCTATTATGAATCCCTTGATCCAAAAGTTTATTTTGGCACCTTGAGGATTATGTAAAATTTATTGCCGAAGCAGCATATTCTGTTCAAGCAGTGGTTTCCAAGCACTTTTTAAGAAAGATTAAAAATAAAATAAAATAAAAAGCCCTCTAAAATGTCAACTACTTTGGGGTGGATTTTTAATTATATTTTCAATTCAAACAAAACTGCAGTATATATAAAAATGTGACAGATTTTTGTTTTGCAAATTCAGCATCATTAGAATTTATATACAGCTATAAAAATACTGTTCATTTTCATGGAAATGCCTTAACTTGAATTTATATAAACTGAGAGATTTAATTTTCAAATGTCAATATTTAAGGTATATACCATATCATAAAATATATCTTTTAGTTAGAAAGCAATACTCCACACATAAAAATTCAGTGAACATTTTGGGCACCTAACTTCAGTCAGATACTACTCCAAGTGCAGGGTCTTTGGTGTTGTTACAGTATCTAAAATTGTTACGTTACTTATTTGTTTAAGGCCTGATTCCATAAAGTAAAACTCAAGGTACATGCAGGCAGGACCTTGTCTGTCTTCTTTATAGTTTTATCCACACCCAGCACTGAGAACATAACTCATAGTAAATAAGTATTTGATAACTACATGGGGTTTGATAATGAGGCCAATGCAATGAAACAGAGCTCACAAAAGGAGAGAGAGAAACCAAGTTCTATAACGAGCTCTGTCTAAAGCCAATAACCTTGGACTAAAGGATGAGAAGAGAATAAAACAAATGAAAGGCAATGAGTTGAGGGGAAGAGGGACGGAGTTTAGAAGAGGAAAGAGCATTCCAGCCAGATAATCCTATACAGTAAAAGGCTAATATGCAAATAGACCGAACAGTGAAACAACCAGAACAACCGAACAACAGAACAGCTGGTCGCTATGACGTGCGTTGACCACCAGGGGGTGTGCGCAGAACATGGCAGGCATTGGCCGTGGCAGGATGGTGGAGCAGGTGAGCGGGAGCACCAGACTAAGGTGGGGTGCCGGTCTCTGTCATCGGGGCAAGCCTCTGGTGGTTACTGAAAATTCTTTGCTCCAGCGTGTGCCGTGGTCCCGCCCAGTGCTCACACCTGCTGCCAGTGCCAGCCCCGCTCACACCCACTGCTGGCGCCTGGCGCTGGCCCCAATTGCTCAGTGCTGTCAGCCCCAATTTCCCCTCAGGGCTTCTCCACCTCCCTGGGCTCCTGAGGGGAGATCGGGGCCAGCAGCTGCCTCTCGCACCCGCTGCTGGTGCTGGAGCTGCTGCTCATACCCACTGCCAACGCTGGCCCCGCTCACACCTACAGCCAACACCGGAGCCGCTGCTGGCGCCCGCTGCTGGTGCCCGGCACCGGTCCCAGTTGCTGGGTGCCATTAGCGAAGGCGAGCGGCAGATGCTGGCCCTGATCGCCCCTGAGGGCTTCTCCACCTCCCCCTGCTCCTGAGGTGTGATTGGGGCAGCAGCTGCAGCTTGCACCCGCTGCTGGCACCGGCTCCAATCACTCTGCACCTTCAGTGGGTGCAAGCAGGGCCAGCACCATCAGTGCATGGGAGCAGCGGCGGGAGCAGGGCTGCAGATAGACAGGGGGCTGGGGGCCATGGCGGGAGGGGCTGGGCGGGTGCGCAGAGGATGGGCCAAGACCCACCCTTGTACCTACTGCAGCCTTGAGGCCCACAGTTCCTTTCAAGGTGCACAAATTCGTGCACTGGGCCTCTAGTATGAGACTAAAGGCAAATATAGCATGATGAAGGGTTAGTTTGGGGAGGACATAAAATGACAATAGATAGACTCTGTTTTAAGTATTTTAATTTTATTTTATTTATTTTAATATATTTTTTATTGATTTTTTTACAGAGAGGAAGGGAGAGGGTAGAGAGTTAGAAACATTGATCAGCTGCCTCCTGCACACTCCCTACTGGGTATGTGCCCGCAACAAAGGTACATGCCCTTGACCAGAATCGAACCTGGGACCCTTGAGTCTACAGGCCGACGCTCTATCCACTGAGCCAAATTGGTTAGGGCTGTTTTAAGTATTTTTAAAATAGATCATCTTAATGTATATCTCACAATAACTACAATTTGCTTACAGTTTACTCAGGTGATAAGTGACAGAGCCAGAATTTGAACCAAGTAAATTTAATTCCTGAACCTATCCCCTTAATCTCAATCCTATATTAACTCCGGGAACATATGTTCAGGCAACCAATTGCTCCTATAAAACAATGAAGCCAATTACTTAACACATAATAAGTACTCAGTGAGTGTTCTTCAAATCCCCACTTTTTAAAGTTGTACATCTTTGAAAGACTTTGGCTACTAAAAGTTTTTTAAAGGATTAAGATATGTCATCAATGAAGGACCATGACCAAAGTTTGGAAGACAATTCTAGACTAATTATCTCAAAAATGTCTTCTTGCAGTATGAAAAAATGATTAGACTGGGCTTTAGTTTTTTCTTAGTCAGAGTTTCTTTATTTGCAAGTAACAGAAACCCACACAAAATAGCTTAACAGAAGGGGCAATTTATTTGAAGTAATCAAGGCTATTTTGGGGAAATCCAACTACCAGAAGTAGAATTGTGTTTTGTAAATCTAACAGGATTTGACCAGTGATCCAAATCTACTCTTTACCTCTCTCTTCTCTCCCTAGAACTGCAAAGTCAAGTATAGTTTGTATATCTGCCTCATTATTTCTCATTCCCCCTCCTTCTATAGTTGCTCAACTTCTCTGTGTACAAGGCAATGGAGAATAAGGGAGCAGATGGCTAATCCAAAAACGGAGTCCCAGTTCTTAGTATACAAGCTCAGCACCTGCAGATAACTGATGTGTACTCCTTACCCCAGGTTCTCAATGACAAATTCCCAGTAGAGAGAGTTCAGTAGTCCACCTGGGTTTAGTGCTAACCCTGGTCTAATTGACTATGGTTAGGCCACAGAAAGGACTCAGTAAAAGGCCCAAAAAAGGTGAAGTGGGTATGAGAGATGTTCTCAGAGAAGGGGAACAGGAACTGGGCATATGTACCAGATGTGTTTACTCTGACTTTCAAGGTGACAATCTTAAGGGAGATGGTCATTTAAAATTATTATAAATTCTTGAGTATTTTCTTTAGAAAGCCAGTTTAATTTCTTTATAGTCACCTTGTCTTTACAATTTGTGGAATTTTGGAAGAGTTAATGTGCAAATAATTCATAGCTGACTGTAAGAGGGTAGGATAAATTAAGTATATGGAGATGAAACCTTACAAAATCATAACAGTAGGTACAGATTCATCATTTTGTAATATTGGAAACAGGAGAATTTTAATTATCACATTCCAAATAAGAGATTTCAGAAAGGTAACCAATAAACATTCCAAATTAGTCAATATATTTTCCATACTACCAGCAATAATTACTGAAATAAGGAGAAGGAAAACTGGAATAAGAAATAGACCTAAGAGTAATGTTAACAAGAGAGTGTAATACCCAGAAAACTATGAAACGTTGCTGAGAGATAATTAAAAAAAGACTTAAATAAATAGAGAGAGATACCATGTTCATGGATAAGATGGGTACAGTAGATGCAAATTTGGAAGGCATGCACAGATGAGTGCATATCTAAGCCTGGGCCAAATGCAGTACTTCATTTCCCTTGTTAGAGTAGTTAGTCCAAAAGTTGACTGCTCAAACCAAACCGGAGCTTTCAGATACCATTTTGAAATTTTTAAAAATTAAAGCAAGAGAGATATTCCACTGGCGTTTAGGTCTTGGAACTGAAAGAATAAATCTGGGTCTTCTGGAAGTCATGTGCCCTACCATTTGGAGAAAAATCTATCTGTGATAGCAGAGAACAAAGTCCAGAGAGACAAGCAGTGATGAGACTTAAAGTCAGCAATGTCCTGGAGGCGTCAGCACCCTGGTTCCAGTCTCTGAGCTCTCCAGAGCTACTTTAATCTTTATTTTATTATTTATTTATTTCTGTGACTACTTTAGTAACCTTCCAGGAAATCCTCAAATCTTTTTAAAAATATCTTACAACATTTACTGAATATCTAGAAGATTTGAAGTATGAAAGGGATTATTCTATTTGAGGGAGATTCTCCTTTGCCGACTTTGCAGAAATATGGGCAGCCTCTGGGAGCTAAGAGTAGCCCTCAGCTGACAGTCAATGTAGACTTCAGTTCTACAACCAAAAGGACCTAAATTCTGCCAGCAATCTGAATGAGCTTGGAAGCAAATTCTTCTGAAAGAAAGGCTGCACAGCTAATACCTTGATTTCAGCTATGCCAGATCCTGAGCAAAGAACTCAGTCACATCATGCTTGGACTTCTGACCCACAGAACTATCAGCTAATACATGGGTACTGTTTTAGGCTGCTAAGTTTGCGGTAATGTATTATGCATCAATAGAAAACCAACATATTAACTTTTTGGAAAAAAGTAAACATGTTCGGTCTTTGTATTATATTTGGTCAATATTTGTATTCCAAGAGGAAGCATGTGATGGTGTATCTTGGGTCATGGATATGCTATTGGGAGTTGGAGGTCTGATCACCTTGATTAACAGTTCCAAATGCAACAACAGAGAGGTAATTATGTACAAGAAAATTGGGGCAAAATTACTAAAAGAGTAAATGTCCACAACAAACGTGTAAGGGGAGAACCTAGAGAAGAGATCCAGTGAGAAGATCATTTCAAAAGTACCATATGGGGTGAAGAGATATTGGAGTAGGATGAAGGAGATACTTACTATAAGGAAACAGATACACAGATTGATGATTCGGGAGATGCACGTAGTGATTTGCGGGTGGTGACATGGCCAGGCAGTAAAGCTGGTTTTATAGGAAGGTGTAGTAATGTATGTCGTTTTTGGTTTCCCAGCACCCAAACGTTCTTCATATTTTGGAAGAACCCCAAATAGGAATCCTACCTTCCACCATGGGAGCCAGAAGTGTATGCAAGAAGTCATGTGTCCTACCATTTGGAGAAAATCTCTCTGTGGTAGCAGAGAATAAAGCCCAGAGAGACAAGCAGTGATGAGACTTAAAGACTACCTCTCCAAGCTTCTATATACAGTAGCTAAAGCGAAGGCATGTCACCTAGGCTGGGCTCATCAGATGCTTCTATCTGGAGCTTTGGTTCTTACCGGAATGATAGATTGGGGTAGGGAATGGTTAAAGATTATTATTTTGTGGCAGAGCTGTGAGTCCAGAAGGATGAGAGTAAGTGTTTGATGGTGATGACACAGGGACAGCATCCCTAGCTGCCTGGGTCTGTGGTGGGGTTGTGGCTATGACTTGGATCTCCTTAGTTTCTGCCTATTTTCTGAGGCTGGTTCTCCAGCCCTTCCATCGATCCTATGAGCTAGTCCACATAGACTTCCAATCAATTCATTTTCTACTTAAGCCAAGAGTTTGTTCCTTTGGTTTGGAAAGATGGATGGTGATGTACAGAGGTCATAATAGAGTTGACAGTGATTGGCATTTTAGTCATGACATGTGAAAGCAAATAGCGTAACAGTCACATAGAAATGTCCGGAGTCAGCTGGATATGTGCAAGGAGTCCGTGCATGGAATCTGTGGTGGAGATGGAGTTGGTTGTTATCTGCCTAGATGTGATTAAGGCAATTAGGACAGTGGATGAGTTTGCGAGAGAGAGAGAGAGAGAGAGAGAGAGAGAGAGAGAGAGAGAGAGAGAGTATGAAGGGAGAAAAGAATACCAAGGACTAATCTTTGGGTACCCCATAGTGAAAAAATAGAAGAAAGGAATGAAAAAGAGTAATCAGTGAGGTGGGTGGAAAGACAATACAGTTCAATCATATATATTTAGCAAGGAGAGAAGTTCAAGGAGAAGTTGAAGGGTCAAGTGGGTCATGAAGTGTTCGAGAATGATAAATATGTATAATGTAGTCCATCAGTCATTTGAAGCATATAAAAATTATACATATCAAAGTAAAATATAATCTATGTGGTGCTAACACTTATTTGAATGCCTATTATATGGTGGGCCCTGTGATAAACACTCTATGTATATTATTGTATGTGAAATAGATAATATTATCTGCCTTGTGTGTATAAAGAAACTGAAACTAAGTGAAATGAAGTAATATACCTGTGTTCCCATAACCAACAAGTTTCACATCTAGGATAGAAACAGGTTTGTATTATTCCAGAGGTCATGTCCTTAATCACGCCCCTAAGTGGAGTGGCAACATGACTGTATTTGAATGGAGACCTCAAAGTGAGCTTGCCATTGATATAACACACTAATCTCTCATTCCCTTTGCTATTCATTCATTTGCACCTTGCACCATTTCACAGTTTCATGCTATTGGATCTTTGCCATTTACAAATGCAGCCAGATAGGGCTCTGTTTATGTTTGGAATCTTTGGAATAGAATGATTCTTAGTACCAGAAAGTTTATAGAACTTTTGTAAAACATGGAAACGTCTCCCCTCATACTTTGATTGTTTCAATTTAAACAAACTTGTACACGGCTTTCAACAATTTCCAGAAAATAGACCAGAAAACTGTTAAAAATCTTGTATGCAATGATTTATGTAGCTGTACATATGTCTACATATATTATCTTTAATACAACATTTTAAGTCTACAAAATAGAAAAAAAACTTTCAGAAGTCATCATTTCCCTTGCTTTTCCCCTCTCCTTCCCTTCCACTCTAGCATAATAATTAGTTTTGGACCTAATGTTAGACCTCTTGGGTCTAACATTCTTGGCTGTATAACTTACTGTTTGGCCTTAGGCAAAATATTCAACTACTTTGAGCCTCTGTTTTCTCTCTGGAGTGAAGATTATAATTGTACTTTATTGAGTTCCTGCGAGAACTTAAAGTGATATGTTGGGTAGAACTAAGAATAGTGACTGATACACAGTGAGTCCTCATTCAATGTTATCATTATTCCAGGTTGCTTCAATCTCCACTGTAGGAAAACTTGTTTGTTGATCTTGGTATGTAGTTTATTTAGAGCCTTCAAATGTCTGCACCCACCTCTCTCTCCCACCTGCTGCCTTCTCCTTTCCATCTTTCCATGTTTCCCATTTCCTCACAATAAGATTTAAAAAGTATTCTTGTGTGGCCATCCTAACTAACCTTATGAATATAACCATTTCATTCACTCAGGTGTGTTCTCAACTCCTAAGTCAATTGTTTCTCACAGCTGCATCAACTTATAGTTCCTTTGTACATCAAATTTTATGTGTATTCAAGTTATTTTTCCCACTTCTATTTTTGGTTGTTATGATGTGTTGAAAGATAGCTGGACTAATGTTGTAAGAACTTAAGTGACAATGCCTCGTCTGATACTCACTAGAGGTGTTGCTTTGGATAAATCCTTTATGCTGCCTGGGTCTCATTTTCAACTTCAGGAAAATAGGGATTGGGCTAAGAATAAAAGTTAACATTGACTGATTTCTGTAAGTCAGACACTGTTCCAACAGTTTTACAATAACCTATAAATGAAAATCTATAATTATGACCATTTTACAATGACACAACTGAGGCTCAGACTGCTAACTAGTTTGCTTTAGCTGAGCCAGATTTATTTAACATTTGAATTTGTACTTTTATATTTAGGATGATCCTAGAAAGTAATAAATTTCTTGGCATCTAGACTGATATTTTGTTTATTTTTTTAAAAACAGAATTTTTTGTATAAATCAGGGACCAAGTGCCTTGATTATCTACCCATCCACTTGAAAACTAAAAGTGTTAAGGTCTACTTTGAGGAAATGAAGCTAACCATATTTTGGGCAAGTTAACACACACACACACACACACACACACACACACACACACACAACCCTGATATAGGTGGAAGAGCATTATCAACATTTTAAAAAATATATTTTATTGATTTTTTACACAGAGGAAGGGAGAGGGATAGAGAGCCAGAAACACCGATGAGAGAGAAACATCAATCAGCTGCCTCCTGCACCCACCTCCCCCCCCCACTGGGGATGTGCCCGCAACCAAGGTACATGCCCTTGACTGGAATCGAACCTGGGACCCCCGACGCTCTATCCACTGAGCCAAACCGGTTCTGGCGCATTATCAACATTTTTGAAAGAATGCAACTCATTTTTTTAATCTTTGGTTTCAAAAAGATTTTTAAAAAAATATAAAACTTAGACTTTTGAATTCAAAATTCGTTGGGGATTTTTAGTTCTTTTTATGCGTGTAGAACTAGGTCACTGAGTAATGTTCAAATTTTTTTTTGGTTGTTAACCTTTAAGAAATTATGTTGACTTTGGGATAAAGAGTTGTATTTTTATCTTAAAAGTATGATAAAGATGGTAAATTGGTGTTTACACAGTCTAAGAAAAATAGACCATTAGAGAACCCAGAGCTGGGCTATATTCTACAATCAAGCTGGTTAATTTTCCCATAATGTCAGGAAACTAAATAAAATTTAAGAAATTTTAAGGCCTCTCCATCCTTCTTGAATGCCCCTCTCTAATAGGAATTATTCAGACCACTGAATAAGAATATGATTGCCTTCCAGTGCTAGTCAAGATTCTAGAGAATTCAAGCAAAATGTTCCCTAACCTTTAGAGCAAAATGGGTTTTCTTTAGCTTGATTTACTCTGCCCATCAACATTTCCCAGAATGTTATTCACAAAACACCATTTCTTTCAAAAAAAAATTCTGTGTTTAGATATATTTGAGTAAGTCTGGGGGAAGCAAAACTGAAAAAAAAGTTTAAATTGTACTTTTTCTTAGAGTATTTAGTATCAAAAATACATATGTTTTTGATCAATAAATATTTTTTAAACACTTTCCATGGACTAGACACTGTACTACTAGCCTTTGGGGTATAGTAGAAGCATCATTTCTGCCCTTAGGAAAGTAAGGGCTGGTATGCAGTTCTTATACTTATTTTTGGCCTTTTTTTTTTTTGCCTTTCCTCCTTCCTTCCTTTTTTTTTTAAAAAAGTTGTGTGTGTGTGTGTGTGTGTGTGTGTGTGTGTGTGTGTGTGCGTGTGTGTGTAGCATCTCTGGAGACTATTTTTCTGAGGAATGTGCTTTGGGAAATGCAGGACTATAGTTATTAATTGATTCCCTGGATATTACTTTTCTCAGTGATTTCCCTAGAAGTCCAGATGCTAGAGAACAAAGCCAGGATGAGCAAGCAATGAGGTAGATTCAACAGATGACTTTACACACCAGTCTTGTCTGAGTGCACCCAGCCATGGTGAGACCAGCACTGGGAGCATAGGGACAAGATGGGAAACAAGTACTTGAAGCAGTGAAATCTTTCAATGGTTTAATGTCAACAGAGATGCTGATGGACAATCCTTATATTTGGAAGTTTTCAAAATATGGATTACCAATTTGACTTCTAATCAGAGTGATTCTGGGGGTGCAGTATCTTTTTTCCTGCCTGGGGGTAGGGAGGTGCCACCAGGAGACTACTCTGTGCTCATAGGGTTAAAGGACTCTGGTGATCTTTTCTTTGTGAAGAAGAACCAAGGAGGCAAGGGTTTGAGATGGGGAGAGAGAGCAGTGTGGTTGGATAGGAGAAGGACATGAGTCACTAATGCAAGAGGTTGGGGAGCTGATATTACTTCCAACCTGAGGCCAACTAACTTAAATCTTATAAAACTGTAGACCTGCTGTCCATAGAACCCTGACCACTACTTTACAAAACGAGTGACTAGTTTATGGTAATAGGGTGGCATCAGGAAAGGACATGTTTTCAATGTTAGATAGACTGGATTTGAAACTAAGCTGCTTCATTTTTTATTGGGTGGCCGTGACTTATAATTATTATGCCCTCAACTATGTGCAAAAGCCCTGTGAAGAGGTTACAAAGATGGAACAACAGGAACTTTGTCCTCGAAGAGCTTATGATTTGAATGGGAGATAAGGCATGTACTTTACCCATGATAGAAGGTAAAAAATGAATGAGGATCAAAGAGTGTTATGAAGTGCCTTTTAACCCTATATTTTCCACTTAAGTTTCATTTGTTTGAAATAACAAGGGCCTTTCCAGCATCTGAATATTGTATCACTGTGAATCCAATTTCTTAAGAAAAAAACTATTTTGTTGTCAAACATATCAAAGTCACATCTATCTATCTGCACTTTGGCTGCATTTCTAGCAAGTTTTGCTTTTCTTGTTAAAATCAGTCATTAGTTAAACAGTTAATTTTAGTTCTACTAATAAATAATTTGAATAACGTATAGTGCTTTCTAACTTTCAACCTGCTTTCATATCTATTTTCTCATTTGTTCCTTCTAACAGTTAGATGTGGTAAGAAAGATGTGGCACTCCTATTGGGCAGATGAGGAAACTGAAGCACAAAGTCATTGGGTGACTTACCTAAGTTCAGCAAATGAGGTAATAAAACCAAAATTTATTGGTTCCAATTCCTGTGTTATTTCTTCCAGGCTGTGGCTTCCCAACTTTTGGGCTTCAGAATCTCAGAAAAGCTACAAATTTATTGCAAGAGTTTAGTGAATCCAAACATACATTAAAAATGAATGGTAGTCTAAAGAAATACATTCGCATGCATATATTCACTATTATTTCTCCATGCAATTAAGATACTGTTGTGAGACTCCGTGAGGCAGTGGCTGCGATGGTGAGAGGATGAACAACAAGTTCGTCGCATTGAAAGATGATGACAGTGGTGACCATGATCAGAATGAAGAAAACAGCGCACAGACAGATGGCGAGAAGGAAAAAATGGAACGGGACAAAAGTCAGAGCAGCAGCAAGAGGCTATTGTGAGACTCCGTGAGGCAGTGGCTGCGATGGCGAGAGGATGAACAACAAGTTCGAGGCATTGAAAGATGATGACAGTGATGACCATTATCAGAATGAAGAAAACAGCGCACAGACAGATGGCGAGAAGGAAAAAATGGAACGGGACAAAAGTCAGAGCAGCAGCAAGAGGAAGGCTGTTGTCCTGGGACCAGCAGAGCATCCCCTGCAGCACAACTACACTTTCTGGTACTCCAGGAGAACCCCCGGCCCACCCACCAGCTCACAGAATACCAACAGAATATCAAACAGATTGGCACCTTTGCTTCTGTGGAGCAATTCTGCAGGCTTTACAGCCACATGGTACGTCCTGGGGACCTGACAGGCCACAGGGACTTCCATCTCTTCAAAGAAGGAATAAAACCCATGTGGGAGGATGATGCAAATAAAACTGGTGGCAAGTGGTTTATTCGGCTGCGGAAGGGCTTGGTATCGAGTTGCTGGGAGAATCTCATCGTGGCCATGTTGGGGGGACAGTTCATGGTTGGGGTGGAGCTCTGTGGGGCTGAGGTCTCTGTCCGTTTTAGGAGGACATTATTTCAATACGGAGTAAGACTGCCAGCGACCAAGCAACCACAGCCCGAATCTGGGATACGCTTCGGCGAATGCTTAACCTACCTCCCAACACCATTAGGGAATACAAAACCCACACCGACGGCACTGGGCCCCGAAAGACTCCTTTTTCAAAACCTCTGGAAGCCACGGCTGAATGTGCCATGACCCTCTCCGGCTCACTGAAGCGGGCATCAGCGGAGTCTCTTGTTCTGTCGGCGTGCTACCTGGGAGATTCTTCTGTCCTGGACAAGAGGAATTGGAAGAGCATTTTATGTTTTAAGAACAGGCTGACACACAGCAGCTACGGCAACAGCTGAGATCATTTAATAAATGGTGCTAAACTAAAAAAGAAAAAGAAAAGAAAAGATGCTATTGTGATAAATATAATGTAATCTCATTTAAGAAGGTAATTAACTTATACCTTATCTGTTGTTATGCATTTTCTTCAACCATCATATGGAGTGTCTACTATTATTGTTATTATTTCTTTTAAAAAATATATTCTTATTGATTTCAAAGAGGAAGGGAGAGGGAGAGAGAGAGAGAAACATCAATAATGAGAGAGAATCATTGATCAGCTGCCTCCTGCACGCCCCACACGAAACCCAGGCATGTGCCCTGATGGGGAATTGAACTGTGACCTCCTGGTTCATAAGTCGACGCTCAACCACTGAGCCACGCTGGCCTGGCATTGTTATTATTTTTAAATTGGAAAAGGAATCCTTGCTGCCTACTCCTCCAGAAGGGAAATTATTAATTATTTTAAGTAAAATGCAAATCAATCCACTGAAAACACTACAAAGAAAGCTAGTTTGCTTCTTTTCTCTTTCTTTCTTTCTTTCTTTCTTTCTTTCTTTCTTTCTTTCTTTCTATTTTTATTTTTATTTTTAAAAAGAAACTTCCCTCTGGTTAATGCTTCGAAAGCCTGTAGTTTCTTTGTAGTCTAATGTGCTATTTTTAGTCTGCACCCCAAGGTCTGGAATTCTCATATTGACCCAGATGACCAAATTTTCTTTCTGACTAAGCTGTTGATGAGACAGGATATAGAAGTCTGCTTCTACCTTCTTTTTGCGATTGCTCTTAGGAGATATTAAGTATTTATAAATAAGTGATCCAGAAAACACACAAAAAATCACCTTATAATGTTATATCAGATTAAACAAATAACTGGTTCTGCTACTGTTACATAAAATGATAAAACATTTCCATTTAAATCCTCAATAAAAAAGTCGCAGCTTTTAATTGGGGTTTTAAAAAATATGTATTATCTGGGGCCAGAAAAAAACAAACAGTGGCAGACTACAGGGAAGAAAACCACACAGGAGAACAGTGAAGTAGGAAAGAGAATCATACCAGCCCCCTCTCTCTACTCCCCTTTGCCACATGTCCCTCAATGTGAGGACACTTTGCAGATGAAAAGAAGCACTATTAAGAATTATGCTGGTATATCCTGGACAGTATCCCCCTAGCAAACTTGGAACCATGGTCTTCTTGCTTATCACCACAGACACAAACAATTAGGAATTGGCTTCTGTAAGGTACATTTTAAAACAGTTGAAAAATTTTAGAATTCCTTTTCCACTCTCTCATACTTGAACTTTGAGCCCCTGCAATAGCAAAATGGTATGCAAGCTTAGTTGCTTTATTGTTCAGAGATGGTAAGATTAGAAATGCCTTCAAAATAGGTTAGAGTGATACCAGTATTTATCCTTGTTTGCTCTTTTATAAGTTTTAGTACTACAGATATGAGGCTGAAAGAAGGAAATCTTGCCAAACATGCTAATGAAGGAGAATAATTACAGTAAAAGGTTATTTCCATTAAAATGTGTTCTATTTTCTAAGGAAGCAAAACTTAATTTAAAATTTGTTGCAAGAATTAATATGAATATAAAGTTTCAAAGTGGTTAAGGTCTTTCCCCAGTTTTCCTTCATTAAGCTCACTGCTTCTTGTACTCCGTTTTTTGTTCCATTAATTTTATTTGTTTGTTTATTTGTTTGCGTTGCCACTTGTTGCTGGTTATTGGCTAATTTATAAAGAAAATGATGAAAATGGTTGACTATTCAGATAACAGAGATTTCCCTCTGGAAAGTGGAATATGTACCGAGACTCCTACAGAAATTACAAAAGTATCCAAAAAATAATTTATAATAATTTTGAAATAAAGAGAAAACACAATGTGCTTTCATACCCAGAAAAGAAGGCTGATGCAATCACATAAATACCCTGACATCTTTTCAGGAATTTAAGGAGGCCAGAACATTATGATTAGAACCTGTTTGATATTAAAAGAAGAGGGAAAGCAGCTGGTAAAACTGAAAGAATATACCTAGTTGGATTTTGTTTCAGGGTTTTAGATAGTTTATATTGTTTTTTTTTTATTCATGCAAAATTTTATATTTAAAAACATTGTGCTGTGCTTGAGAGAAAACAATATTCAGTTGATTTTCATGATTTATGGTGGTTATTTCTATAAAGTCACCAGGAACACTGAATTATCTGCTCCTGGGGGGAAGTTCAGGGTTAGGGTCCTATGGAAGCTCTGGTCACATTTCCAGCATTGATCAATACATAACCTTGTTTTTAATGTGTGTCTCTGTTTAAAGCCACCATTTTGATATATATATTGTTGATTCATTAACATTGAACTCATGGCCATCAGCACTGTAACCCATGCCTGAACAAAGCTTACGTAAGACATATCACAGACTTCTTGTGCTTAAGAACACTAGACAGCACTACAGCACTATGTGTGGGGACCACTTTAAACAGAGAAATCACCTGCCGGCCCGCTTCCCCCCGCCCCTCCCCAAGAAAAAGAGCACAAAAATGAGAAAACTACATCATGAAACAGACACTTGTTTACAATGAGAGCTGTCTTCTTGTTTGACCTCAGTGGGAACGTGCACTAAATTTTTCCAATCGGTGCATGCCTACAGATGACCATGAAAGCCCTGTAACTGCGGATTTGAGGGTTGCAAACAAATTGTACTGAGGAGGCAAATATGTAAATACAGAATCCATGAGTAAGGAGAATGGACTATATTATGACACGCGAACTCATTTTTTTTTGGTTGATTTTTCTTTGTTAAATGGCATTTAAATATATAAAATAAATATCAAAAATATAAATCTTTGTTTTACTATGGTTGCAAATATAAAAAAATTTCTATATGTGACACGGCACCAGAGTTAAGTTAAGGTTTTTCAAAATGCTGACACGCTGAGCTCAAAAGGTTCGCCATCACTGGACTATAACATATTCACCTTAGTGTCACCTTTCTGTCACTGGTAAGTACAATGTTGCTCAATCCGTACATGCTACATAAATGGAAATAGTGTCCCTTAATTTTTAAATCCTAATTTTATTGTCCTATGCTGTTTTATGCTCTTAAGAAGTTTGTGGTATACTAATTTTAAGGTGAACATTTAGAAGAATATGAGTGCCTGTTTAGTTAAACTCATAATCTTTGGCCCTTGGGAGTTAGAGATATTGCTCCCTTATCTCTGGCATCTAAAATTAATGACAATTCTGATGCCAATCTTCATTTCATTCCTTTGTAACATAGTTGTTAATTTTCTCTCCCCACCACCCCCAGTTGGAAGCTCTTAGGATTTTTAAAATTTTCCTTGGAATACTGAAAATTCATATGTATTTAGATTCTTTGACTTGGAACATCTATATCTTTCTTTGGTTCTGGGAAGTTTTCTGCTTTTATTTCATTTGTTATCTCTTCTCCTCTATTCTCTCTGCTATTATTTACAGAAATCCTGTTAAGTGAGTTCAAAACTTCTGAATCTAGTCAACATAACTAAGTTTCTTTTATACCTTCCCTCCCTGTCCTTTCTTACTGTGTTCTGGAAGCACGCATTGGCTTAAATTTCCAACTCCCATATTTATCTTCAGTCTTATCCATTATTCTCCTCAGTCAATGTGTTGAGTTGTTTTTTTGAAAATTGCATGTATATATTTTTTTGAGTTAACTTTTATTTATCATAAAAGGGGTAGGGTACAACCTCACTTTTTCTGCATGTGGATATCCAGTTGTTCCAGCACCATTTGTTAAAATGATTACTCTTTCTCATAGAATCATCCTGTACCCTTGTTAAAAATCAGTTGACTATAAATGCAAATGTTACTTTCTGGGCGCTCAATCCTATATCATTGATATATATGTTTATTCTTATATCAGTATCACACTTTCTTTTGTAAAAAATATATATTTTTATTTATTTCAGAGAGGAAAGGAGAGGGAGAGTGAGATAGAAACATCAATGCCGAGAGAAAATCATTGATCGGCTGCCTCCTGCACACCCCACACTGGGAATTCAGCCCACAACCCGGGCATATGCTCTGACTGGGGATTGAACTGTGACCTCCTGGTACATAGGTCAATGCTCAACCACTGAGCCACACCATCTGGGCAGTATCACACTGTCTTGATTACTATAGCTTTGTATTAAGTTTTAAAATAAATAAGACTTCTAACTTTGTGGGGTCCCCCCCAAGATGATTTGGCTTTTCTGTATCCCTTGCATTTCCTAAGGAGCTTTAGAATCAACTTGTCAGATTCTGTAAAAACTGCAGCTGGGATTTTGATAGGGATTGTATTGAATCTGTAGATCAATGTGGGGCATATGACAATGTTAACAATACCAATTCCAATACCAACTTCAAGTCCATCAACCTGAGATGTCTTTCGGTGTGTTTGGATCGTCTTTAAATGCCTTCAACAATGTTTTGCAGTTCTCAGTGTACAACTATTACACTTCTTTCGAGAATGAAATGAGGAGCTATTAGGCAATTTCAAGCAGAAGAGTGAGGTGATATGATTTATGTTTTAAAAGGATTCATGTGATTTATGTTTACTGAGCAGGTCTGGTTTGGAAGGCCAAAAGTTTCATTTTCTCCATCTTAAGTTTGAGACGCCTGACATCTCCAGTAGAAATATTGAGCAGGCAAATTGGATATAGAGTCTGGAGTCCAAGGGAGAGGTCTGAGTTGGAGATATAAATTTTGAAATTGTCAGCACATAGATGGTATTTAAAGTAATACGTTTGCATGAAAGCCCTAGAGAATGAGCAGACACGAGGAAGAGGTCCAAAGATTGAAATGTGGGGCTCCAGCATGAAGGGAAACCCACAAAGGAACCCGAGAAGGAGTATCTGAGAGGTAGAAAGATGACCAGGACAATGCGGTGTCCCAGGAGCCAAGAGAATGAAGTGTTGAAAAGAGAAGAATAGTCAACTATGGAAAATAATCCAGAACTGGTGTGTGCAGAAGGGAGAGGGGAGAGAGAACTATTTGGGGATTTGTCCCTTTGTTTCAGCTAAGAACGTTTTCTTTCTCCCCAAATCCTCTGTAAGTTCAGCCATGTGGTGATGTAAGGTGATGGGCTGGGTTGGGCGCCATGGTTGACTTGTTTTTGGTATGTGTAATCCCCCTGTCCCTCTTCTGCCTTGATTACCGAGGATCCTGGCGAGGAACATTTCCATGGGGATGTGTGCATTTGCTATGCCTGGCGTGTAGACAAGTAAATACAAATGCTGCTTTATCAATTTACAGTACAATTGCTCCATGGCCAAAAGCAGAGTTGGAAGTCTGCCTCCAACTGCCTCCAGGATAGAGGCCAAACTCTTTAGCGTGCCATATCAGTCTTCATCAGATGGCTTCATTTCTTGCCATCCTCCCACTTCTCCACCTCCTCTACCTTCCCCCACGACTCCTCCGCCCACCGCATACCCCCATGCTCCACTCACTCGGGACCTCTTGCTCTCCTCTAGGCACACCGTGCTCTTCTATGCCTCTGCCCCTTAGGCTGGCAATGCCCTTCCCTGCTTTTGTGCTCAGGAAGGCACTGCCGGTCCTTGGAAGCCCTGCGCATGTGGACTTTCCACTGTAGAGGCTTTCTGGCCCGTAGGCTGCAGGACTTAGTCCTCTGTCTGCTGCCCGCTCTCCTGTTGCATTGCCACATTGTATTGAAATTGTTTATATGTCTGACATTTCCACTGGATTTTATAGTCCTCAAAGTCAAGGAACTTACTTTTCTCAGTATCTCTTGCTCTGTCTGGCACATAGTAGGTATTTCATGATAATAACAGCGAACTTAAGAAAAAAAAACTTAACGACATGCTTGTCTCTGTGCTAAGTGCTTTTGCATGTATTTTTTTCAGTTTATCCTAAAAAAAAGATAAGGTTTCCTATTTTTCCCACGCGATAGATGAAAAAGTGAGGTTCACAGTGGTTATAAACTCGCTGAAGGTTATATAGCTTATATTTCAAATCCAGTTGATTGCAGGGCTCAAGTACTTAAATTCTGTTCTATAGCCTTACATAAAGGAGAAAAACAGGCAGGGTTATGATTCAAAGTTCTTTTTTGGATTTCTGGTCCCAAGCTCCCATATTTCATCTCTTATTCATTTTTAAACTAATGTGCTTTGCATCTTCCTTCTTTCAAAATGATTATGTGGCATTCTTTCCTTCTTCACGTGTACGACAATAGTCCGATTTGTTTATCCAGGAAACGTTAAGTAGGGATCTGTGCACTGGGCATGCCCACACAGGCGACTGGAGCCCGGCCTGAGTCTGGGCAAAGGCTCCCACAATCAGGAGTGGTGGGGTGGGAGAGGAGGGAAATCAGTGAAGAGGCAGGCCTCCCATATTGCACAATTCCTGGAGGAATCTATCTCATTGTGATCTTTCCTGAGTGGTGTACTTGGGGAAGATGGCTGAAAGAGATGGATGAGTGTGATGGTCAATTGTATGTGTCAAGGTGGCTAGGCTATACCCTACAATTATTAACCACTCCTCTGGGTGTTTCTGTGAAGGTCTTTTGTGAATCTGAGTAATATCTACAATCACTTGACTCTAAGTAAGGGGAGATTATCCTGAAAAAAATCTGGGTGGGCCTGATCCAACCAGTTGAAAGACCTTAGGAACAAACTGAGGTTTTCCTGAGGAAGAAGAAATTTCACTTCTGGACTGCAGCATCATCTCAGGCAGGAGGGTTTCCAGCCTGCCTTCCCAGCAACCTGCCCTAAGGATTTCAGACCTGCCTGGCCAGCACCTACAATTGTGTAAGCCAATTCCTTGCAATAAACCCCCCCCTCTCTCTCTTTCTCTCTCTCTCTCTCTCTCTCTCTCTCTATATATATATATATATATAATCTCTTTATCCCCTTATATATATCCTACTGGTGGTTGTGTTTTTTTTTGTTTTTTTTTGGTGAAACCTTGACTGAGACAGTGAGCAAGTAAAAAAGGGGTCTATAAGAGAAGCCACAGGGGGAAAAATAACTGAGTAAGGAAAGGGAAGAATATAATACAGTATAATAGATATGTGAAGAGGAGCCAAGGAGTGGAATTGGAGAATTGACTGTCATCCTTTAAGACTCTGCCTCGATGCTTCCTCATCCACATTGCCTTCCTCTGCCTCCTGGCCTAGGCTGTTGTTCTTATTCTGCCTCACCTGTTGTCAACGATAGGATAATTCCATGCTGGTTTGTTTGTGATTCCCCACTCTCCTTCCCCATCCCTGGTATGTGAGTTTTGAAACCTCAGGATACAATTCATCTCTTTATCTCTAGCACTTAGCTCAATGCTTGACTCATAATAGGAGCTGAGTAAACATTTATTGATGAGTGGAAGGGAGTTCACAGCCTCAGGTGCTCAGAGACGCCCAGCCCAAGCCAGACCACAGACCAAGGAGGGCTTTCCTGAGGAAGCAGCCTCTGAGGACCATCAGAAGGGAAACTGCAGCTAGTTGTCTGGGTCTCTTTCCCTCCATCCATGTCTGGTGCTTTCAGGAGCACACAGTTCGCTGGGTCCCCTTCTCTGCAAGGTGGTCTCACCAATGTAATCCTGGTGCCTCTAGGAATTGGTAGGCAGTGCTTCTTACTTGATACTGCTTCATTGGAAGACTCACTGGCCACCTTGTACACACTGGCAACTCTCACAGGGCATCTTGAGAGGCCTGTGGATATTTCCATCTTCACCAGTGACTTTCCCTGGGCTCCTTTCATTCTTCTCTTTGGTGGCACCAGAGTTTGAACCATTTCTGGAGGACACAGGTGTGCTGGATGGATGTCTTTGCAAGGTGAGATGCAAAGGCCCCTCCCTGCAGTAAAAAGAGAGCAGAGGGTCTTCTAGAGATAGAGCACCTACCCTAGGGATGCTCTGATGGGGTCCAGGGAGGGACATCTTCCTGCACATGGACTTTCCCCTCAGACAGTCTGGATGTATGATCACTTCCTGGTAATATACAAAAAGGAAGGAGAAAAGCCCTTTCTTCTTTTAGGGATCTGCATCTTTTGAACTTATTTTGTTATGTTAAAATAATATGAAGGAAGAGTGAAGGAGAGAGTAAGTAGCTCACAGGCTGAACTTTTAGGATCTTCTAACCCTCACTCTTTAAACTCACCACTGCCTTGGATGAAAAGGAGAGTAGATACTCAGTTGAAGGCAAATACCATTCCATATGAAGTTTAATATGCTCTCTTGACGTATCTTATGAAGTATGGTCTGGCAATAGTTCCAAACCCTCAAGAATGTTAAACTGAATTACTGAAAAGAACAAAAATTTGACAAAATGGTCCAAAAAAAAAAAAGAAAAGAAAAGAAGGAAAATCTGAAAGAGGACTTCCTGGGACTTTAGGTTCAGGGTTAACCGTGCCTAAATTGAAAATTAAGATGGATTGCGGGATTGTTGAAGAATATACCAGAAAATAAGTAAGTCATTTATATTTACACATATTTTCCAGTCTAAAGTCAGGACACAGTTTACAGGGACAAAGAGAAGAACATTCTCAGCTGAAGCTGCTTTGGGAAATCTCGGTCACAGAACCAGTGAAAAGTGAAGAGGGTGAGAAAAGGCAAAGGTAGACGGATAGGTAAAGGGTAGATAAGCTGTTGATCCTACCAGTCCTGTTTATCTCTTGTGATGGATGTTCATAATTGCTAAACTAATATTCATTCCTTTTTTCACATTAACTGAATCCTTATTTTGTTGTGTGTAAATATGCCTCACTCCAAAGGACATTTCCCAGCCTCCCTTTCAGCCGTGAGTAGCCACAGAACACAGTTCTGAACGATGAGATGTAAGCAGAAGTTGCTGAGAAGAGATCCTGAGAACATTCTTTGAAAGGAAGAGAATTAGCTGCCGTTTGTCTTTCCCCTCTTTTCAACGAGAGGATGGACTCAACATTTAACATGAAGAAACAGTCTTGCCACAAAGAGGCAGCATGAGAATAGGAGACACCTCAAAGGAAGAATGATGGCGTGGAAAATCAGAAAGAACCTAGGTCCTTGAGAGCATCAGAATGTTACCATACATTCTTGGACTGTCAAACGGTGGACTTGTTTTTCATGAGAAAAATAAACTCCCTCAATTGTCTGGGTTATTATTTTAATGGCTTCTATTACTTCCAGCTGACCTCCAACTTCAATAGATAGACCTCTTAATTAGAGTATTTTCTGAGCATGCCCAAAATTCTTTTAAGCAATGACTAAGAGCAAGAACTACAAGAACTAATAGGATCTCTGCTATACCAGTAAGAATGTAAATCTTCATAGGGACTCAAATTTTACTAGAGTTTTCTGGATAATCACTTGGTAAGGTGTATTTCTTCCCATAGTCAGAATTGACTCCAGGTTACAGCTTCTCTGACACTTGGAAATATTGTTTCCCCTTCAGAGTCACCAGCCACACATCCACTTTGTTAATGTATTTATTATGCATTTATTTATTTTTCAAACTTGAACAGATGCATTTTTTTTTGAAAGGGATAGATTTTGACGAGAAAAACCCTGGAGCAGAGAGGTATGGAATAGAAAAATACAAATGTAGCTGTTTTGCTAATTGTTTTATAACCACAACAAATTAAGTGCAGAGAATGCCCTGTAGGAAACAACATAATAAAAGTTCAAAGGTCTAGGTGTCCCTTAGGAAAGGCTGAACATGGCAGTCTCTGCTGTTTGGAATTTAGGCTGCAAGTCTTGTTTTGGGGTGGATCATGGGGTGTGTAGCACAGTCCATGCTTTCGACCGGATTTGAACAGAAGAATGGCCACTTGGCCCAGGTAGAGTAGAGGAAGTGTTTGGTTTTATGTGTCATGTAACTACTGGAGTTTCGCAGTTTGGGTCATGATATCTTCCTCTATGTCAGTGGTTCTCAACCTTCCTAATGCTGCGACCCTTTAATACAGTTCCTCATGTTGTGGTGACCCCCAATTTCACTGTTACAAATTGAACATAATCAAAGCATAGTGATTAATCACAAAAACAATATGTAATTATATATGTGCTTTCCGATGGTCTTAGGCGACCCCTGTGAAAGGGTCGTTCGACCCCCAAAGGGGTCGCGACTCACAGGTTGAGAACCTCTGCTCTATGTTATATTTCTCCAGCGCCTGAGTAGCACACTCCGTGGAGTCCTGTTGCATCCTCTCTAACATATCTGCATGCTTGATCGTAGCCTCTCGGTCATGGCTCGTGGTTCCCTTAGAGCAGGGGCTGCCCTTCTGCAAAGGTCTCCTGCCAGAGGGGCTGGGGAGGCTCAGCTTTGCCCCACACGTCCTTTTCAGAAGTGCCTTCTTCTTAGGGTCTCAGGCCCATGGACCTCCTTTCCCTCCACCAACACCAGCTGATCCCCACTCCCTTAGATCTTTGCTTCAGCTCTGCAAGGCGGCTCCTCCTCCAAGCTTCTAAATTTTGATTAATTTCAGCTTCTCTGTTCCTAAACCCTCGGGGTATTAGCTGTTTCCTGCAGTTGCTATCTCTGAGCTAGAGCCAGCCCATCCATATTGGCTTTCTAGAGTTAATTGCTAAATTTTCAGGAATTTTGCAAGTCAATTGTTAAAAGTTGGTAGCTAGAAATCTGCCATGGTGGGAGTCTATACATCAGGGAAATTGGCCAATGCTATAAATCAGGTTTCTCCCACCATAGAACTGGTTGAACTGAGCAGCTCACCACTACCGTAAAGTTCTCTTTTTACTCCTTCAGTTACTTAGTTAATCACTTTATATCGAGCTAGGAGTACTTTGTATTCACTCCTCTCTGGTCAACTAACTAGTGTGGTTTCTATATCCTGAATGGATCCTGAATGTAGAGCTGTGCCTCTACCAACCCAGATGTACTCCAGGAAAACTGGTAAGTGTGTGCAGTTTTTTGTTTTGTTTTGACAAATATCTTTTGTAAAAAGTGCCCGACACTTAGAATTTTTATAAATATCCAATTAATCTTAGTTGTCTTACTAACATTTGTTAACATTGATAACACGAGTTGATGCTGGCTCAGAGCCTCCTGTTTTAGGATATAGTTGGTAATTCTTTTCTTTATATAGAGAGGAATGAGATATAGCCACTAACCATATTTTTGCTGAGCAAGGAGGATGGCATGTTTCTTGGGGGGAAAAAAAAGAAACAAGTCAAATCACTTTAAAACACGTTCGGGTACATTGGGTCATAAGAATCTTATTATAAATCTTTTGTAAATGAAATATTCATTCCCTATTCTGGCACTGGTATAGATTTGATTTCACAGTCAGGTTTCTAAAAAGCGAGGGATACTTGATATCTCTCATTCCTTAAGATATGTACTCTAGCTCTTGGTAAGGATACACTTTCTGTTAAGGCTTTTGATCCCAATTTTTAACAGCATAATTTTGCTTATTAGACTTGGAGAAACCTGTCGTTGGCTCTCCAAATCTTTGATCTTGCTCAGCATGTCTATGAGGTTCCACAAGGTTATATTCTGGAAAGAGATGCCAACATTCTAACATGATTATCAAAATAACTCGTAAGAAAAAGCAAACTTTTCACACAACTGCTATATTTAAAGATGCCTTACTTCCAATAACATTCATTAAGCGACCATCTGTTTGCCTTTGATCATCATCTGGACCACTAATAAGCGAGTTTAATCTGAGCAATGTTATTTGCACGCTACTTCTAAATTTAGTGCTTTTCAAAGAAGTTGCAAGGCTGGCCTCCAGGAAATATTGGCTTTGATGTAACATCTGGTTTTCAGGGAGTTTCTGGGTAGTGCCCAACTGGGGGTGGACCAAAGGGCAAAGGGAAACCAAGTGACTTGCCCAGAGTCATGCAATTAAGTTAACGACTTAACCTGGATTACCTGTGGTTTCTGTCTGTGGCTACAATCCCAGCCTGTGTCTGTTTTCTGTTCTATATGTTGTATGAATATGTGCTGTATGTGCAGACATACCCACCCCCAACTGAATATTCACAAACAGATAAATGTGTGGATCTGAAAGACTAATTATATATAGATTTATTTATTTGAGTCTTTCCTTTTGGTGTTTCCGTTCCATATTTTAAGAAGGAAAGAAAATTTTCTGCTTTATCCTCTCCTTTATAAACAATTATTTGAAATAACTGTAAACTGAAATTGCCTGCACAAACTTCTCTACAAGTGAACTGACCTTGTTCCTTGCAAGGGAAATGCTGGGTTAAAGTGAGAGGACTACTCACTTGATTGAGGGTGATCAGAAGGCATCAAGATTTAACCTTTTTCCCTTCTCAATTGTTTTCTCTGTCTCTTCCCTCCTTTTTCCTTCCCTGGGCCGGGCATCTCAGAGCTGACAACACCTAAAATGCATAATTATAAAGAAAGTTTACGGTTATGATGCTTTTATTATGAAAGCAATTCTTTCTTGTTACTTTACTAGGTCAATATGTTTTATAATCAATATGTGATTTTATTATCCTTGTACTAATTATAACAATACATTCAATCCAAATTAGTGCTTTTAGCTTTAAAGGTATTTGCACAATTTTGGCTTAATTTAATCTTGTCAGGCTTTTATTATAAAACAGTTTCCATATTATGTATGCTTAGAATTGTTTTCTTATTACCTAAAGGGCCACTCCAACTTTTGTACTGCTAAATACACCTTAATATCTTATAAATTAAGAAAATTAAAGTTCTAATTTGGCAAATTGGGGCTTAAGTCTCAGCTTTACCAGCTGTGTGACCTTGGGCAAATTATTAGATCTTTTTAACCTTCAGTGTCCTCATCTGTGAAAGTACCTATCTCCTAACACTGAGAGAATGAAATGTGATTATATGTAGAGCTGTTAGCACAGTGCTGTGACACACACTGAAAGGTCAGGAAATAGTCTTCCATTTTTTTCTTGTTCTTTTTTTATTTTCTTTTATAAATTACACGAGCATCCTGGACTGGTTCCTGCTTGACTCCTAGAGATTTTATGAAAATCTGGTCACATAGTGAGGTGAGAGGTAGAGATCTTGGAAGTCTTAGGAACCTTAGAAACCGCAATTAGAAAATTAAATGAAACGGTGTGTTAGGGACTTTTGTATCTGGCTGGACAAGATCTCTTCCCTTTGCTTGGGGTGATGCTAACCCAGGGGTGGGCAAACTTTTTGACTCGAGGGCCACAATGGGTTCTTAAACTGGACCGGAGGGCCGGAACAAAAGCATGGATGGAGTGTTTGTGTGAACTAATATAAATTCAAAGTAAACATCATTACATAAAAGGGTATGGTCTTTTTTTTTTTTTTTAGTTTTATTCATTTCAAAAGGGCCGGATCCGGCCCGCGGGCCGTAGTTTGCCCACGGCTGTGCTAACCTGATTCCCTTAAAGGAAGTTCCTTTTGCTCTTTTCTGTGCAGTCGTGGGAATGCTGTCAGAAAAAGGACATGCCCTCCCTTAGCCAAGGGCTGGGCATGAGACCCAAGCCATTTCCCACATCCTTCTAATTGGGCCTCCTCTCCTGGGAAACTGAATCCTGGAGAAAAAACACAAGGCAGAAAAATGGTTGAGGTCACTTGGGGCCCTAAAGTGACTGCCCACCAAGGAGGTCATGTAGCACAGAATGTCTCAGATCAGACTCGGGTGCCAGAGAGCATGGGTTCAAACCCCGTACTAAATGACCATAATTGGGCAAGTTATTTAATTTCTCTATGTCTCAGCTTCCTTATCTCTAAAATGGAGTCATTAATAGTACCCAACTCACAAGGTTTTTGTGAGAATTAAATAATCTAGATTATCTAAAGAGGTAGGATATGCCTGGTGCATATTAAATACAGTATACTTTATAACTACAGCTGTTAATACTTATACTACTATAACTCTGTTCTTGCCATGATACCTTAGTTCATGTGGTTCTTAATCCTGGCTCTCTAACCTTCCCTTCGGTTTGGAGAGCTACCCAATATCCCTTTTATACACTTCTTTATTGCCCAAGGTAGCCAGAATTGGTTTCTATTGCCTACAACCATATGATCTTAAGCAATAAGAAGGGCATGATAAACCATGACATCCCATCCACTGTTTTTATAGTTTTTTTAAAATATAGATTAGAAAACTGGGCAAAATCTCTTCACCGATATTGCTTAGCATATAAGTGTCAGTATTTGGATTAGAGTCTGACTATTCTGACCACTTCTCATGGACTTTCTTTACTGGACTAAGATTATGCTTATTTTGTCTTTACCTTTTCTCTTTTTTTTAAAACAACTCCACTCCCTGCATTCAGTCTTCACTTCCATTGTTTAATTGTGCCTTGCCCCTCATTTGACAGACTAACGCAGTTATAACTTAGATATCACTGCTATTTAGGGACTCAGTTGAGACAGATGTGTGGTCCTTGCCCCATACTCCTTTCTAGTAGTCACACTCCTGTGTTTTCACTTTGAAAAATTTTATCAATTGGTTCATTCATTAGTTGGCTTATTCATTTATATACTTATTCAACCAGTAAATACTTACTGAACATCTATAACATTCTAGGAATCATTCTAGATGCTGGAGATATGGCAATAGACAAGATGATGTTCTTTACAGCAAGGAGTTTATATCCCCAGTAGATTTATAGACAAATAAAGAAAATTATAGTAGTACTAGAGGCCCGATGCACATGCAAGAGTAGGCCTTCCTTCCCCGGGCTACTGGCGCCGGATTCCCTCTGGCACCTGGAACTGGGGCTGCTTTGCTCTGGCCTGCCGCAGCCAGGCACCCACCCATGCCTCCTGGTGAGTCTGGTCTTGGTCACTCCGCTTTACAGCGTGTGGACCACAGGCCTTTTATGATATCGATGTTACACAATGATACAAAAGATCAAGGGTAAGAGGGTGGAGAGGAAGGGTTTCTGTGTCATAGGATATTAAGGAAGCAACGTTTGAACAGACACTTCAATGAAGTGAGGATGCAAACTCTGTAAATATCTGTAGGAGGAACATTCACTGAGATGTACATATGCTTGGAATGCTTAAGAAATGATGAAGAGGCCAGTGTGGCTGGAGAACAGTGAGCAAGAAAAGTAGTGAGATCAGAGAGGTAGGAGGAGCAGACTGTGAAGGGCTTTGAATTCATGATAAGGGCTCTGGATATTTTTCTAAGTGTGGTGAGAACAGTGATGTCCTGGAGACTATTTGCACTACTCATGAGATCAGACTACTACCATCTCTTCCCATCCCTGTGTTTGGTGATGCCATGCAGGTTGTTAAGCGTTGACCTATACCACTGGATGGGATGTTCTTGGAGGGTTAAGAGGAGAGTGGCACAATCCCATTTATCTTTTAGAAAGATCACTCTGGTGGCGCTGTGGAGAACAGCTTATAGGAGGCCAAGAGTGAATGAAGGGAGTCAGAAGTTTGTTGCAATAGTCCTGGGAGTATGATGCTCAGAGTTGGGGAGTAGTGGAAGGCTATGCATGAACTAGTGGAATGTAGGATATATTTTGGAAATAGAGTGACAGTATATGCTGATGAATTAAAAGAAGGGTGTGGGTGAAAGAGAGGAATAAAAAATAACTCCAAATTTGGGTTCTGAGCATCTGGACTAATAGGGGTGCTGCTTACTGAGACAGGGAAGACTAGGAAGTGGCAGATTGGAGAGGGAACTTACCATATTTTCCATGTATAAGATGCCCCCATGTATAAGCTGCCCCCCCCCACTTTTCCAACCCAAATTTAAGAAATCAACATTTTAAATATTTTGCTGGTTTTCCTCTTAAGGCCTTCTTCTTTTTTGGCATCTTAAGCAGTTGTTCTTCCTGTTTTCTCCACTGTATGTTGATACACTCAGTGGGAGGAGGTCCAAATTGTCTCTCTGAAGCTCTATTTCCATGCTCTTTTGCATAAAATTGTCTCGAAGCTCTATTTCCATGCTCTTTTGCATAGCTGATTAAATTCAGCTTGAATTTTGCAGAGTAAGACAATCACTTACCAGTAGTTATCTTTTTATATTTTGACATCTTTATGAGCTCAGAATGCTCTGGTCCCTGTTGTATCTGCACACTCTCCACCTCCACTCCAATTATGGCATCAGATGATGTCAGTAACAATAAAGCATGTGATTGGAGGAAGCCTGTTTGATGAGATATGGGCAGCTAGGCACCATCCATGCGGCTCCCTCCTCAGGTGACTTTGTGTGTAAGATGCCCCTCAATTTTCAGTCTAATAATTTTAGAAAAAAATATAGCGTCCTATACACGAAAAAATACAGTCTATTCAAAAGTTGTAGTTTGGATTTCTGTTTCCAGGGTAGGGGAAACCTCCCCTCCCCCCAAAACAACAACAACAACAACAACAACAACAACAACAAACAAACAAGGAATAAAGAAGAATAATTATTAGGAAGAGTAACTATTGTTAAAAGGCCAGGCTAAGAGGAGGATAGAACTAGGACATTATCAAATTGGCCAGCTTATTATTGAGAGTGAAGAACTGGAATTGAAACCTTTGAGGGCAGGTATTAGCCTATTAGATGAAGAGTTGGTCACTTTTTTATTAACGTACTAGAGGCCCAGTGCATGAAATTTGTGCACAGGGTGGGGGGGCCCTCAGCCCGGGCTTCACCCTTTTGCAATCCAGGACCCCTCGGGGGATGTCTGACTGCCAGTTTAGGCCCGATCCCTGGCAATTGGACATCCCTCTCCCAACCCAGGACTGCTGGCTCCTAACTGCTCGCCTGCCTGCCTGCTTGATCACCCCAACCACTCTGCTTGACTGCCTGATCTCCCCTAACTGCTCGCCTGCCTGCCTGATCACCTGTAACCCCCTCTTGCCTCGGCCTCTGCCGCCGTAGCTTCATTCGGAATGATGTCGGGAAGGTCGTTCTGTTGTCTGGTCTAATTAGCATATTATGCTTTTATTATTACAGATAAATAAGTTTCTACCTAGAAAAATATACCTCTTGCATGAACACCTTGAACAAACATAGATGCAGAAAATAAAAACATTTAATTAATTGTTTTAATAAAAATTAATTATTAATTAATATTTTAATTAAGTATTTTATAAGCTTCAGCCAGATTCTCTCCAATGTCTTAAGACATTGCTGATTACTATAAGGTTTCTACTGAGCAGTTTTAGGCCACACTATTACACTGGCAAAAGTATGGAGCAACAGTTAAGAGAAAAGGTTCTGGAGCTCAAATGCTTGGATGCAAATCACAGCTGTCTATTGATCGCTGTGTGATGGGGTGAATTGATGGAGCAGTCCCTTTGTGCAACTTGCAGGTCTCACAGCAGTGGGGAAATACATATGGCTAACCGTGTGTTAATTCTTAAAGTCTCTTTTCAAAAGTGACTAATGCGAATTTAGGTCACATTTCATTGGCCAAAGGCAGTTATGTGGTCAAGCCTGACATCAACAGGGTAGGGATATTTCAATCTTTTCACAGTCACAAGACCAAGCCTGATTTCAGTCCCCTTCAGGAAGTAACAGTACATATTTTGAACAATAAGACAGACTTCTTGAAACTAATATAGGTGTAGCGTAATACATGGACCTCTCATAAATCTAATGATATATGATCTTAAAGCTGTGAGTCCATGTTTATTATTACTGGCAGTATCAAGGTTCTCTTTAAAAAATGAAAACTTCTCATGAACCCCTAGAAGGAACAGAACAGAAAATTAATTCGTGGCTGCTAATTAGAAGAGAATGGCTTTCCAATCTTAGGGTTTTAGATGGTGCTTTAGTAGTAATTTCTTTCGAAGGCCTGCGTTTCTGTGGTTTAGTGCCTGGATTTTAGAATTGCTAGCTACTGCTTGGGTTTCTTCCCTGGCTGCCCACAGATGTCGTGCAGAAACTCTGCCCCTCCTCTCATCCCCTGGGCCTCATCATGTTTCTGTGAAACAAGGTAGACCAGTTGTCATCCACTTGACTCACAGTCATGTTGTGAGGACTAATGAGTTAAAGTTTGTAAAATGTCTTCAGCTCTGAAAGGTGATAAATAGAAGGCATCATTATTGGTATTTTCCCATCTTTATTTAGACTTGAAAGGCCTTTCTAGTCACCTTTGCAATTTTGACATGAGCCAGATACTGTGGTGAATTTCATTTGTTTTACTCTCTTCTGTTTGACATTTTTTCTACCCTTATCCCGTCACAGTGACTTACTTTAAAGAAGAAATGTCAACCTTAACCTTTCATGTCTCTATCTGTTGAGATCTTTGGCTCATCTTATTGTTATTTTGTATATTTTATTCTGCTATTTACAAGAATATGCTCTCAGATCTATGCTATTAGCTAAGTAACACAGTGGCATAAAGGATAAACTGTAGTCACCTCTTTATTCTGTATAGTGCCTGGTAAGTTTATAGTATGGCTCAGTGATTAACCAAGATTATTCCAAATAAAGGCTTCCAGTGAGCACTTGATTGGAAAGTCTCTTTCCTAATTTAAAGTAGAGTTCAAAACAAATGTTTATTATTAACACATTCAATGCATTAACGTATAGTCTCCATCCCTGGCTTTGACCAGATAACATGCAGAGAAAGGTGAGTTGAGAGAGGAATATTCTATGCAGAGCTGTCATTTCAGGGATATCATTTTTAATCAGCATTACTGTGTCCACTAGGATTTTTCCTTTGTGGTACAAAAATAAAATGTAATGTTTCTCCATCCAGGCAAATTTGTTTTCTCTCAAGAATATGCAAATAGATGGCTTCCATTTTCACATTTTCATTCATTGCCACTGTAAGAGCAAGCCTTTCTGCAGGTTGTCATTTCTCTTTTAAAACTTGCCTCTGCAAAGCTGACTCTCATTAGACCCATCCAACTCCAATCATCACTTATTTGACTTTCCTTTAGCATCAGTGGAGGGAGGGTGCTATGGTAGATAATACCACTGGAGAGGGAGAGACAGAGAGATAGAACATCAATGATGAGAGAGAATCATTCATTGGCTGCCTTCTGCTCACTCCCTACAATCTGCAACCTGGGCATGTGTCCTGACTGGGATTCAAACTGTGACCTCCTGGTTCATAGGTTGCCACTCAACTACCGAGCAACACTCGCCGGCCTTAACAAATATATATATTTTTTAACAAACATTTCTAAAGTGCATACTAGATGTGGGACTATCTATCACATCATCCAGTATTATCTATCAAGTATTCAGTGAATCCTTGATTCATAGCAGTTCATTCAATATGTGGTGATTGAGTACAGGAATGGGAGAAACCAGGGACTGCTTTTATCAGTGATCTTTACATGGTGTGTGCAATAATAGACTGGCCACGGCGTAGGCCTTCCTGGAAGGGAGTAATTCAATATATGCTAATTTCTACCTCACAAGCATTTTTTGAGAGTTAGAAATTAGATGCATGATTGTAACTGTTTCCTTAGGCTGACTAACTGCTTTTATTTTTTGTTTGGAAGACGTGTTTAAAAGCTGAACAATGTTAATGACAACGAGTATCATTAATCATTACTCAGATTTAATTAAGCAAGCATTCTAAATTGCTCAATGCATTATTCTATTTATGCTTCTAAAATCCTCTGTGATTGATTTTGGGCAAGTTACCTTCTAGTTTCTTTACCCAGGCAGTATGAATGATCTTGGTTACCTTTCCGGATTGCTATAAGGGCTAAATGAAGCTATGTGGTCCTCAGACAAATATTTACTGAGTGCCTCCTATGGGTGAGGCATGAGCCAGCTCCTGGTGGAAGAGCCATGAAGCAAATGTGACATTGTCCGTGCTCTCATGGAGATTACAGTCTAGGGAGGGAAACCTATGAAATGATATGGATTGCTATTTAATTCCAGTTGGATCAATGCTGCAAAGAAAAAATCAAGGGGTGCCCTGAGGGAGTATTTCTGGGAAACTGACTAAGAATGTGGAGTCAGGGAAGAAAGTCTCCCTCGGGAAGGAGACATATAAGCTAAGACCTGAGGATGAGTAGGAGTGAGAGGTGGGGAGTCTCAGGGAAGAACATTCAGAAAGAGGAAATAATCTCTGGTGAGAGGAAACTGATGTAAGGCTGTGGTTGGATTTTAGTGAGCAAGAGAGAAAGGGAGGCCTGTGAGCTGGGGGGTCAGGGCTTTGTAGGCTATGGCAAAGAATTTTGACTCATTTCACTTAGCATAAAGTTTCCTCCATGTTATAGCATGGCTAAATAATATCCCATCATGTTACATACCACATTTTCTTTACCCAGTCATCCATTGATGAGCATTTAGGTTGTATCTTAATAAAATTGGAAAAAATATTTGGAATCTACTTTATGGGTTATAGAAACCATTGAAACATATTATGTACATTTTAATTTACTTTTTACTTGACTCTGGTAGCATTGGGAGAAAAGTGTAGAAGACCTTTTCAGGGAAACCATTAGGAGGCTCTGGTAGTTGTCCAGATAAGAAATGCTGGTGCTCTGGGTCCAGGGAGGTGTCCACGGAGATAGAGAGAAGGGATGCATTGGACGTAGGTTAGGGAGAGAGAGGAGTTAGGATAACACCCCCGTTTTCTGATATGGGATATTGAGTGAAAGGTGTTAGAAGTGTCTTTATTGAGAGATGAGACTCTAGAGGAGGAGAAGATTTGGGGTAGATAGAACACTAGGTTCATTTTCAGGCATGTTAAGTTGGAGGTGCCTGTGAGACCTCTGAGTGAAGACAATAGATATATAAGTGCACATATAAAGACTTAAAACTCAGAAAAGAAGTGGGATGGAGAATAGATTTTGATGTAGAAGGGGTGGTCATTATAGTCATGGAATGGATGAGGTAGTTTAGGCAAAAGGTGCAGAGTAAGAAGAATAGAGCATCTAGGACTATGCTGTAAGGAATACCAGTATTTAAAAGTTAAATAGAGTAGGAGGGATAGGCCAAGAAGGCTACGAAAGAATGGCAAAAAAGACAATAGGGAAATTAAGAGTGTGCTGTCACAGGACCAAGCAAAGGGAGCTTTTAAGGAAAAAGGCATGAATGGGCTCAAAGGATATTTTTAGAATGATGGAAATGTTCTCAAATTGGACTGTGGTGATGATTGCATGATTCTGTGAATTTACTAAAAAGAATTAAAATTTACACTTACAGTAGATGAATGTTATGGCAAGTAAATTATGCCTCAATAAGCTGTGCTGAAAAAAAAAAGGAAGAAGGCATGGCAACCATGTTGACAGTTGAAGAGCGATTGAGACAGGTAAAGGCCAAGAAGCATCTCTTTTTCCCCATGAAAAGGAGACCATTAGATGGAAGGGTGTTTGGAAGGACTTGAGGAGTGAAGATAGTGGGTGCTGACAGCTCTTTAGAGACACTAAATTGCTTTGAAAACTATAAATCACATTATATTATGGTGCAATTTTACTTTTCTAAAGCATAACAAACTCTTTCCTTAGAACAGCGATTTCCAAAGTGGTGTGCAAGGGGAAATATTAGAATTGGCAGGTATTAATTTCGTCGAATAATAAGAAAAATGAACTTAACTACCAATTTGTAATATATGGATGGACAGTTAGTTACTGTTCATCTGTACGTTTTCATGAACAGTACAGATGGTGTTGGGGGAAAAGGTGGGAGGGCGGGCACAAAGTGGAGGGTGGACAGCGGTACTGGCCTTGTTAGCTTGTTCACTTTCAGTGAAATGTGCATACCAGGTCATGTTTGTGGAAGAAGCTTCGAAGTTATATTATCAGGCTATCATGAAACAAACTTTAAAAAAGTGGACATTTCTTTAAAATGTTCCTGTAATTAAACCACATTATTAAAGAGAATTTTAACAATTTAACTACAAGGAACAAGAATGCTCCCTTCCCTTCTAGTATAAGTTATCTGTCAGTCACATTACAATCTCCAAACAATGTTTTGAACTGGCCAGAAGTTGGCCAAAACACTTGAAACCATTCACAACGAATTGAAATATGAATCTCATCCATTGTTGTTACTAAAGGTAGTTCTGCTTATTTTCTATTGTGTTCAGTGTGCCTTTGCAAGCCCTATTTTCCAGCGATACAAATAGCTATAAATCCACTGAAACCAAACACTGAATGAAACTGAACTCAGAAGCAATCTTGGAATTGCTGTGTCACAAAGTATTAAGCCAAGGCTTAGAAAAAACAACAACAAGCATAATCAATGCATTACTGGCATCAACATTAATATTAATTATTTTGTCGAGGGCAAAATAATGCAGTTAAAAATATGTATGTGCTGCCCCTGTAATACTTTTATTTCCCACCTTGGCCAGTCCAGGACAAACACTGAAGACAGTAAAGTGTTTTTATATTGCCCCCTCCCTAGTTCCCATGAGTGCCCATTTCTCTAATCTAACCTCCTTTGCATATGCTCCTCCTAATCCATCCTATGTGAGATTACTCCTGAGGTCAGTCCTACTTATTCTCTGAGCAATAATGGTAGCTCTAGGTGCCACTCCTAAAACCTTTCTTCTCCTGCCCTGTCTGGAAGGGTGTAAATGGACAGTGCATACAGAAATTCTTAAAACTCTGCTTAGACACTGACCCAAAAATTCCACGTCTAGGAATTTACCTTAAGGACATTTTCAGAGCATCCCACAAGATTTAGCTTTAAGGATGTCACATTGCTGATGATACAAAAAAAATTAGAAACATTTAAATGCCCATTACACAGGGTTAAATTATAGTATTTCCACTCAATGGATATTTCTCAGCCATCAGAAATGATGTTGCAGAAGAATATTTATGGACCAAGCCACTGGGATATACAACATTTAGTGAAAAAAGCAGGGTACAAAAATATGTATTTGATTCCAGTATTAGAAAAAAAAAAGATTATGAATAGAAAAAAGACTAGAAGGACATGCATGAAAACATTAAGAAACATTACCTTTTGATTAGGGTATTATGGGTGATTTTTAATTTCCTCTTTGTGCTTATCTAGATTCTCTGTATTTTCTAGAAAGAACATAACATGTGTTCCTTTTTTTAAAAAAATATATTTTATTGATTTTTTACAGAGAGGAAGGGAGAGAGATAGAGAGTTAGAAACATCGATGAGAGAGAAACATCGATCAGCTGCCTCCTGCACATCTCCTACTGGGGATGTGCCTGCAACCCAGGTACATGCCCTTGACCGGAATCGAACCTGGGACCTTTCAGTCCGCAGGCCGATGCTCTATTCACTGAGCCAAACCGGTTTCGGCATAACATGTGTTACTTTTGTAATGAGGAAAAATAAGTTATTGAAAAAATTTGCCGATTGCTTTTCTTCCCCATCGCTCCCAAAGAATGGACAGTCGAGATGATTAGGAATATCAGTCTCCAGTGAGATCATTATTGCTTGCAAATGGCCTCTCTGGTATTCAGGAGCCTTCCTGTAACCCAGCACCTCTTTTCAGAGCAGGGGGAAGGGCAGTGAGCATGGAAGCATCAGTCACAGTCACTGAGCATCTAACTCTGCTGAGCATCCACCTGGGCTCTTGGAACACAGCAACAAGCAATATGATGCTCTGGCCTTGGGAATTTTACCTTCTAGCGAGCAAATGCAGCCAATTAATAAATAGACCAACAAATCTATGTGTCAGGTGTAATGAGGTCTATGGGAAAATATAGGTAAGAAGGTAGAGTATGATTGGCATGTGTGTGTGAGTGTGTGTGTGTGTGTGTGTGTATGTATGTATGTACTTGTGGGCTACATTATATAGGAAGGTAAAGAAGGCAACTCTGGTAAGGTTATATTTGTGCAGAGACCTCAAAGAAATAATGGATGGACTCAGGTGCTTATCTGTTTTTCTAGGCTGTGGAAACAGTCAGGAAAAGGTCCTGAGGTAGAAATATGCATGTCAGGTTTGAGGAACAGAAGTGAATTAACATATGATCCAGCAATTCCATTTCTAGATCCATGCTCAAAAGAGTCAAAAGCAGCACTCAAACAGTTACTTGTATGCCAAAGTTAATAGCAGCATTATTCAGAATAACCAAAAGTCTGATACAACCCAAACATCCATCAATAAGTGAATGGATAAACAAAGTGTGGTATAGACTTATAGTGGAATATTATTCAGCCTTAGAAAGGAAGATGAAATTCTGATACATGCTACAATGTGGATGAACCTTTAAAATGGGCGAAGTGAAATAAGCCAGACATAAAAAGACAAATATTGTGTGATTTCAGTTCTATGAAGTACTTAGGAGAATCTGATTCATAGAGAGAGAAAGTGGAATAGAGATTACCAGGTGGAGCGGCAGAGTTATTGTTTAATGGGTACAAAATTTTTGTTTGGGATGATAAAAAAAGTTCCAGAAATGGATAGTGATGATGGTTGCTCAACACTGTGAATGTACTTGATTCTACAGAATTGTGTGCTTAAAAACAGTTAACATGGCAAATTTTACTTATATTTTACCACAATTAAAAAAATGATAGTGGCTTGAACTAAGAGGCCGAGGAGGTGATGGGAAGTGTTGGATTTTGGATATATTTTGAATGTTAACCAATGGGATTTTCTGATGGTTTTGATTTCTGTGTGTCAGAACGAGAAGAGAATCAGTGATCATATCAAGTTTGTGGGCCTGAGAGCAACTGGAAGCATGGAGTTACAATTTCCTGAGATGGGAGGCTGTGGGATGAAAAGGTAAGGGAATCAAGGAGAAGTTTTTAGATGTGCTGTATTTGAGATGCTTATAAAGCATCCAAGTGAAGCCTGGCCGCAGTGGCTCAGTTGGTTAAGTGTTGCCCATGCACTGAAAAGTTGTTGGTTCGATTCCTGGTCAGGGCACATGCCTGGGTTAGGATTTGATTTCCAGTTGGGGAGCTTATGGAAGGCAACTGATTGATGTTTCTCTCCCCTCTCCCCATTCCTCTGTCTAAGCATGTCCTCGGGTGAGGATTAAAAACAACCCACAAAAAACATCCAAGTGAAGATGGTGAGTTATCCCTGTGCTCATCACTGGTCCATCCAGCCAGGCCTTCCCTTTGGAAATCCATTAGGACCTTATAGGGCCTGTTATTTAAGTGAATAAGTGCCTGGCCAGAGTGGCTCTGTGGCTGAGAGTTGACCTATGAACCAGGAGGTCCCAATTCAATTCCCAGACAGGGCACAGGGTTGTGGGTTCAATTCCCAGTGTGGAGCATGCAGGAGGCAGCCGATTAATTATTCTCATCATTGATGTTTCCATTTCTCTCTCCCTCTCTCTCCCTCCCTGAAATCAATAAAAACATGGAAAAAATATGTCAGTTACCTAAATTATCTGTCAGATTTTATTTGAATGTATCCTGTGAAACAAATAAACACATAGAGAGATAAATAAATATGCGAATAAAATAAATCAAACCATATTTCTAGGATGAAAGAGAAAGAGATGTGGTGTTCTGGTGATTATCCTTAATGTAGAATTTGTGGCTGTGCAATCCGGGGCTAATTGCATTTTTGAAATCAGTACATCTTGTTCATTATCTTTTATCATGAGGTGTCCCTAATTCACTTGGTGCTTCAAATAAAGTTTAATGGAAGAATCTCAGAGTCACCTTGATCTTCCTTACCTGACAAATTAAGGTAATATAATACTCAAATCTAACCCAAGATCAAAGTTGTAAAATAGTTTAATTTTCATCTGTGTTTTGTGTTGGAAAATAATTTTACTATTAAAGGACAGCTGTAGACTGCTAATGACTTGAATACAGTTTGACTGTTTTCATGAAGTGCTCTGTGGGATGTCAGAATATTTAATTCAGGATGTTAAAAACATCCCAAAATGTCACAATAATTATATCACAGCAGGCAATTAAAACACTGGAAAATGCCAACTGACTAAGAGTGTTCCTTGTTATTTAGGAAACTATTAAGAACCTGACATATAAAGTAAAAAATGCTGGTTATAACTTTCTATTTTGATAGACAGTTTCGTCATCATATATGAAACTGATGCTTGATACAGCCAGGGTCACACTAAAAATACAGCCCAAGGAAGAACTAAGGAAGAGATCTCCACTTGATCTTAAACTTTATAATATCTATATTCACACATTATAAAAAAACATTGTTTGGTCTTATATATCATACCATATGTGCTGCAATATCCTCCATACAATGGTTGTGTTAATTATGTCATATGTTGGCAGCCTTACTTGATCTGATTTTGCCATCCTGAATTATGGGCAATGGAATTATGCCCTTGTTTTTCAAATTGTACTTTTGTAAATCCTAGTGGATTAACAATGTAATGCTGAAAACCAGGGGCAGTGTTTGCTTAATCCCTGAGGATTAGAGTGTCATTCTCAGTGGGGATATTAAGAATTGACTAGATGAGCTCGAAGGGAATATATTCAGGGAGGGTGAGGGACAAAACGCAGAATGTGTCCAAGTCCCAAGAGTTTAAATGCAATTACTGACAGTTGGTTATCTCAGGTATAGGTGAACAGCTTACCCATGGAACTCCAATATTTGGAAAACTGTGCTAATGAAAAAAAGAATCCATAGTTAACCTGAAGCTGCATTTTTGGGAGCTATGTCTGAATTTAAAATGGGTCACTTGAAAGGTTGAATGTTATCTTTAATCAACACACTTAACAAGGACTGGTTAAGATATATAGTTAACACCACAGCATTTATAGAGAGCCAGAATTATTACAATCAGCATCATTTTTGATTTTGGTAAATATTAGGGAAAACAATCACCCAGCCTTCAAGAAATGGGTATGACTCGAGGTAATTTCATAAGCATCTAATGTGATGTTCGGCAGAGTGTAGTTGTTGAAACATTTTAGTTTCTTCTTTCCTGTGTGAAAACAGACATCAACACAAAGAACTATGGCATAGAGGTAGCATTTGGGCTGAATATTGAAGGATAAATAGACTAGAGAGAAGAGGAAGACAATGTTTTGGAATAATGTCCAAACTCAGGGCAGATTTCAGTGTTTATACAATTTTGGGGGCCCTCTTTCAGAAGAACAACACAAACTTATCAACACAAAAATCAGGAACAAAATTACTTAAGAATGAGAAAAGAAAAACAACAAATTACACATTAAAAAACCTGACAAATACCACAAATATCCTAAAATTTAAAAAGATTTTTTAAAAAATCTTTTTAAATTATCTACCTGCACCACTAGAATACAGGGTGTGGCAAAAGTAGGTTTACAGTTGTGGGTACATGAAACACAGAGTTTATTCTTGTATTATTATTACTTATTAACTTTTGTATTATTTTCCAAACGAACAACTGTAGACCTACTTTTGCCCCACCCTATATTTTCTTCATTTTTTTTTAGCTGTGTACTATTTGATCATCTTTCATATGACAATGATTTTATAATATCTTCTATAGAGAGTATAAGTTGATAATTCAATGTTTTCTTTAGCATGGTAATTTAATCAAGCTATGATTTTTAAAAAAACATTATTGATATTTTTAAAGAAGTTTTTAAGAAAAGTTTTCATTTTAGAAAAGCTTCACAACCTATTATTTATATGACTGTTGTCAAATTTGGGGAAACATCTATTAAATTCTTCCAAATGTGTGTTGTAAGATTTCAGGACATTTAAAATTTTGTTTAGTGTAATTTTTAGTGCCAGTAGTGTTTATGACACACATTAAGCAATTTGTCATTGATGTCCTCTCTGAAGTGGAGAAAGTATTTTGGATCAAATTAGCAAGAAGTTTAAGTCTTTTTCCAATGTGCTCATATAACTTATTCCTCTTCATTAATTGGGTTATTGAAATATTCAAGAACCTATTCATTATGTCTTTTCAAAATTTATTTCTCCCTCTTAATCATTTCATTTAGTATGATCTGAAAGGTTGTTACAATTTGATTTTCAGAGTCAGAATGAATTTTATTGATTTCATTCCTTTATTGCTTGTATTTCATATTTCCTTATTTTAATTTGAAATTTATTAGTTATTTAAAAATAATTTAAAAGTGATAAAAGAAGATACCTATCATATACCCCCAAGTTAGGAGTATGTAATTCTTCACTTGTTTTATGGATATTTTTTCCAAATGACAATTAAAAATTGTGTATCTAAACTTTATCAAGTGTGCCATTCTCATCAAAAAAGGAAAAACCTCTCTTACACAGAGATGGCTTGCAATAAGTTCACCATATTTGGAAATGATTACGAACAATAAATCCAAAGTAAACATATAGTCAACTGCACTTCTCTCAGCTAGTTCCCCTAAAAATGTCCTAACCACTCCAATGCCACCTGACACCAGAGCAAAATTGACGGCCAGGAAATCAGAGCAGAATAGACAGCTGTCATCATCAATTTCAGTGGGCGTGTCTTTCTTTTGCAAAAATTTCAAAACCCTATGACTCTATGAATCCCTTGCGAGGGCTGTTCCCAGGGCCTTGGAGCTTAAGATTCATTAGCTTTAAGGTAATTCTGCCTTTGTCTAAACTTCTTCATATAGCTATTTATGATCTGGCTTGTGCTCACTCCTCCAGCTCAGTCTCTCATCATTTTCTTCCCTTGCTTTCTCTGCCTGAGCCTTATTCGGTCTCTCTCAGTTCCTGACTCTGACATGCTCTCTCTTCCCCCAGAGTATTCATTAGTACTATTCTTTGTCTGGCTAAATGTTTGTTCTCCACATGTCATTTTAGAAGTCCCTTAGCTTTCCCTGGCTACTCAAGTCTAAGATAAATGCCTCCTGTGTTTGCTCTCATGGTATAATATGTTAACAAGAAAAACAACAATAGCCAGTAATGAATAATTCCATGGTGTAATGTAATAAGCGCAATAATTAAAATCTGTATCATATCTATTTAGTATGTACTTGTTTTCTCATCTGTCTCTGCCATTAGAGATAAGTTATGTGAGAGAAGAGACCCGTCTTTCTTCTTATCTATTGAAACTCCATTTCCAGCCTCAGGTCCTGGAGCATACAGTAAATATTTACTGAAATGTGAAAGGTGGAATATTCCAGGCTTAGGGAATAGTATCAAAAGAAATAGAAGCATTAAAGACAGTATAGAATAGTAGTTGGGAGAATACGTTCTGGACCCAGATGTCTGTTGTTTAAACCTCAGGCCTATCAGCTCCATGACCATGGGCAAATGACTTAACATTTCTATGCCTCAGTTTCCTCAGCTGTGAAATGAGCACAATGGTAGTACCTACCTCATATAGACTCTGAAAATTAAATAGGTCAAGACATGTAAGGTGCTTGGGACAATACCTGATACATAATAATCACCTAATAAGTATTACTTATTATAACATTCATAGCTTAATCCCAGTGAAAAAGTTTACTGATTCTAAAGTAACACCCTTCAGCTTTCATATCAACCTGACTTTTACAAGCAGTCACTTTTGAGCTAGTAGACTTTAGAGATCATTGATCTTACCTCTTCATTTTACGAAGAAGGAAAATGTAGTGCAGGAAAGCCAGACTAGAATCCAGGTCCTGACTGATCAAACTGATGACCATGGTTAATTCAGAACCAGAGGCTTAACGTGAATTGGGAGGTGAAGGTGTTTGAGCTGTCCCCCTAAAGATGGTGGTTGTGCTTCGATGCTGTGGAAGCTGTTGCCTACTTCAAGGACCTATATTACTCATTGCTTTTATCAATGTGGGTATCAGGCTCCGGAAGAGCAATGAAAAGGGTCATAGTAGACTTCTGATTTGTAATCCAGTTCATACTGGCTTGACTTGGATGTGATAAAGGCCAGTGCTGTGAGTAGAACATCACCAAGATGATTCTGGATTCTGGCTCTTAGCCTCCACATCAAAAAGCTGCATTAATGAATCTCCGCTGAGTGTATATTCTGTTTACTTCTACATGCCAAGACCCTCTAAGCAGGAGGAGGCTGTCCTTTTGTGGAATTCGGCCCAGAGGCGTATGAGTTCTAGGAGAATGGAGTATCTCAGATTTTAGAGCTCTTGTGCTTAGAGAGACACCACATATACAGAGTTACAAAGAAGCTATTCCCCCCTCCCCGCCTCTAAAATCTTTGACTTAGGTGGCTGGCTTTGAAATTCATCGCACTATACTGCGACGATTTTGCATGCCCTATAAGATGTTGCTCAGACAAATAGCAGGACTCCCTAGTCATATGTAATTTTGTTAGGAAGACTGTTTATCACTTCTGCTCAAACGAAGTAATAGGATCTTATCTAAAACATGGATATGGTCTACTGGATTCTGCTATCTCTCTTTAACAATAACTGGAAAGGGCCCCAATTGAACTCAGGTCTTTGAAACATAAAAGGTTGGTTGAGAAACATAGAATGGACAATAAGGAATGAACTATGCTTATTTTACTAAGCCCATATTAATATACCCAGAATACTGCATATAGTACAAAGATAACTAGATATAGAGATTAGATAGATAGATAAATAGATAGATAGAATGGACCAGAATAGGTCTGGGTCTGGTTTTAACCTATCTTCAGAGTGCTTGTTGGTCAGTAGTGCCTTTGTCAGATTACAGTGTCTGTTATTTGTCAAATATATTTTAAAAAATATTTATTGAACTCTTACTATGTGATGGAAGCTGTGCTGTTATCATGTATGTGCAGTTCTCATCTTCAGGCAACTTACTTTTGAAAGAGGCTGATGGAGGTCCTGTGACCTGAGCCAGTTAGGGATCATTATTATTTCTTTTTATTGTTCTTTTATGTCCATGTTCATTCCTCCACTGGACATCCTCCACGGGACTAATTGCTTCTTGATATGAGAATGTTTTTCCTCAGCTTAGAGCAACTTCAGTTGGTTAAAGTTCAATCTTTCACTATCAATTAGAATTCAGCTACTATATGTTTATTGCATTAGCTCTTTCCATTTTGACTTGCTATTGTACAAATTTAAGCAATGCAGGAAATAGCACAATGAAAGAGCCTCTGACTGATGTTTTTTTTTTTTTTGCCTATGATTGCTGAGGTGGGAAGAAGTTTATGGTTCATTTTGGTTTGGAGCAGGAAAAAAATGATATATTCAAGGCTGGGTGTTGCCTAGAAGATTACTTGCTGTCCCTCTCAAGTCCTTTCCTTTAGTCCTGTTTCCTGTCGCCTACAAGCAGTTAAATTCCCTCAGAATAGATAACATTTAGAACTAAGAGCTGTTCCTTGTGAAAAAAGCGCAGTGCTCCTGGGCTCTTCCTGTTTAAAACCTCATCTATTCGCTGTGTAATACTTAAATAAAGGCGTGTGAAGGCTGATTCATGACTATAGCGACTAGGTCATTAATTTGGTTCGCTTATAATCTCAAGTATTTTTTAAAAATTCCCACATTTATACCATGTCTCTCTGTGTGTACATTGTTCAGATTTAAATCTTACATTTTTCTCTCATGTAAATATTTTTTACCATTTAGAGAGAGCTTTGCTATCATCCTCTTCTGATCTTCAAATCTGCCCAGTGAGTGATATAGCAGGAGTGTGTGAGATGACTACCCAATGACAGGTTAGGAGACTAAAGCTCAAATAATTGAGTAGTGTGAAGTAAGGAGTGGAAATTGCCTAATTAGGTGTTTTTCTCGCTAGAATCTTTTCCCCTTCCTTTCATCAGTATTTCCATGTTTCACTTGGAGACCCATGCCTTCCCCATCTTCTGTCTGTGTGGACCAAATGGGCATCTGCTCATTGTTTCAGGGGTGTATTTTGTCCCAAAGATCTAAGACAATTGCATCTTCATTGTCTGGCCAAGTGATGAGTTCAGAGTAGACAAGTGACCGACTCAGGCCCATCGGAATAATACTAGTGTTTGGGGAGAGATATGGGGTCCTCTTTTCCTCTGGGCTCGGTATTGGGAGGAGATGGGGTTGGAGTCTTAGAGGAAGCCAATAGAGCAGAAGGCAATGCCAGATAAGGAGAAAAGGGAAACCATGTGATGGTAACACCATTGATGCAGGTAAGCCCCTACACCAGCCACACCTCAAAGTCAGCCTTATCTTTGGATTTTTTAGTTATGTGAAAAGTTGTTTTTTGCTTCAACCTGTTTGGATTTGCTTTTCAGTCTTAGCTGGTATAAGTCTGTAGGTGAACAAGCGACAATTCTAGTTTTCAATGATCACAATTTCCCAGTCTGAGAAATGGAAGTGCTTCTCTAGCCCGTGACAGCTCTGGGGCCATTATTCCATCATGATTCTCTGATGCTCATCAAAGCAGCTTCCTGAGACAATTTGAGCTTACACTTGGGTGTAGTGTTTCTTTCCCTTTGGGAAATACTTAATTTTTCCCAGGCTGATAGCGCCTAGGAAAGATTTATTGTAAGTAAAGATTACTATTCAGAAATGGCTATGGTGTCATCCTTTAAAATATTAATAAAAACATCGAAGGACTCAGTCAAAAGTCAACACCAGCTAGATTACAACCAGCCTTACAGAAATCTATGCACTAAATCTATGCATTATTTTGGCATTAAATAAGTTGTGTCTTAGTATATAAAGAGAGTAATTTCCCTTCATGACAATAAATGTGGCCCCCAAAATTTAGTCATGAGAATGTGGTGCTCTGTTGTTTAAGGTTAAGCAAAAATGGTATTTACAGCATACACTGAACTGAAGAAGGGCTGGGTGAGGGGGGAAGAGTCACTTTTAAAACCACCCCTGTCCTCACAGAAGAGAACCAACTCTTCAAAGTTGCCAGGTGGGGATGCTGAATGGAGAACAGGAGCAAATTGCCAATTGCTTCATAGCCCTATTTGTTGCACTGTGAAGTTTTTGATAAAATGGCATCAATATCTTATTTAAATTCTCATGACAAATTAAATGTTTGGGAAAGGATTCTAGAAAGAGATTTCTTATGGTGCCCTGAACACCAGGGTGTTTCATGTTTCCATACTTTTGCATGTGCCGTTCCCCCAGCCTTAAATGCCATTCCTTGCCTTCTCCACTGAATGAGTCCTTCAGACCTTTCAAGAAATAGTTCAAGAGCTTTGTTTTTTCCTGGCTTTTCTTCAAGGCATTTGATTGCTGTGTCCATGTTTCCATGACTGCAGCTTGTCTATCTATGGTTGTTAGAGTTGGTCAAAATCTATTGAGCTATTTCTCTGCTCCCTGTCTCTGCCAGTGGACTTTGAGGACCTTGGATTCAAAGACTTGCCTGACCCTGCAAGTGCCCAATACAGGTTTGCTGGATGAATAACCTTAGTGGCCCTCATTTGAGCAAACCTTCTAACCACAATGATGCTAGCTACCCATTTTGAACGCCTAATAATGGCCAGACAATTTATATACACTGCAGTTAATTATAATGAACTAATAATATAACTTAAATGAATTATAACTTTATTATAACTACCAATATAACTTAAAGATATCACCTTTAATCCTGCAAAATGCATGTTATCTCTCTCCCCATTTTGTAGATGAGAAAACCGAGGCTCAGAAAGGTTTAGAGCAGCGGTTCTCAACCTGTGGGTCGCGACCCCTTTTGGGGTCAAACGACCCTTTCACAGGGGTTGCCTAAGACCATCGGAAAACACATATATAATTACATATTGTTTTTGTGATTAATCACTATGCTTTAGTTATGTTCAATTTGTAACAATGAAAATACATCCTGCATATCAGATATTTACATTACGATTCATAACAGTAGCAAAATTACAGTTATGAAGTAGCAATGAAAATAATTTTATGGTTGGGGGTCACCACAACATGAGGAACTGTATTAAGGGGTTGTGGCATTAGGAAGGTTGAGAACCACTGGTTTAGAGGGTTGCCGGAGCTGTCATTATTAAGTGGTAGTGCGTAGATTTAAAGTCTGTGCTCTTTCCTCCACATAACATCTCCAACTTCGCTTGAAATAGTTATTTTAAAAAATTTAAAAAATGCTTCCTTTTCAACATTCCCTGAATATTCCCTTGAGGGCTCTGTTTCCGGCTAGATTCGTGCTACCTGCTTCCGTCTGCGAAATCAAATAAGCTACTTTGTGCAGCTCCTTCCTCAGGAAATCTGGAAAACGGAGCTGCTCTTTCTAGGAACGCGCACAATTCATCTTCATTTACTGGCCTGGCTTCTGATTTTCAGCTTAACCCATTGTGGCTCATGTCCCTGGGCTGGGGTTGTTGGCCTCATCAGTCTAAAATAGTTTTTATTCACAGCAAACAGAATCAGGAAGTGGAAGCAGCTTTTTGGAAAAGCCTGGTTAAGAAAGAAGCTTTTTTTTCAGTAATAGAAGCCAAACAAACATTTTGATTCAAATGATCTAATTCCAGTCCGTGGCTCTGCTCTGGCGGGGTAGATCTGGCCCGCACCTGCTACACCCCGCAGTGCACTTTGCCCTGGTGATTGCCACATGCCGGTTTGTGAATTTGACCTGCTCCGGGTTTGGGTGAGGTTTTCATCAGCTGGGAGAGAAATCAGGAACAAAACGAAAGTATTAAGAGGAAATGAGGAATATGCCTCTGAATTTATATGTACATATGCACATCACACACACACACTTTCACAATCCCTTTTTGGTAAGGATTGTTTTTTTATTCTGAGATGATTCCTTTTGGCCACCTTTTGGCATTAAAATACCCTTTCTCTTAAGAACATGGTATGAATAAAGGATACTTTTCTTAATGCCTTAAGCTGCCTGACAAAGTAAAAATGTCATAGGAAGCCCTATCCACCTTGATTTGTAAACACATTTTATGAGGCCACGACATTTCTAAGGCCTGGAACCACATCTCCCTTCCTCTCCCCTGCTTCGCTGGTTGGCCACAGATAACACACCTGCTCCCAAAGAAGGAAGACTCATGTTTGCAAAGTGGATTCTCCAGACTCCAGTCTCACCGGCTGTCTTTTCCCTTCATTGGCAGTTAGAATTTGATGCCTTGTTTCATTCACATAGATTTATGTCCTAGCTAATAGAAACAAATTCTAACCATGCCTACCCGAGATAGGAAGTATCTCTTTCTATTTAGGTATTGCAAGAATGTACACATAATAGATGCTCAGCTGTTTTAAAAATAGATTTAACGTCAGGAACTTGGGGGCGAGGTGCTGGAAATTAATAAGATAATGATGACAATTGACTAAAATTTATATTTATTAAGTGCTTCCTATACACTAAGCACTATTTTAAGCATTCCACATGTATGACTCACTTAATCCTCTCAATAGTAAAAAATAAGGTTTTATTGTCATTGCCTTGGTTTTACAGGGGAGGGGAATTGAAGCAACAGAGGGTTAAGTAACTTGGCTAGAGTCACATGGTTTTTTCTTGACGTGGTGGGATTTGAACCCAATAGCTTTAGCCTGAGACCTGAACATTACTGGCCACCACACCATGCTGCTTCTCGCAAGGACAGTTCTGACTGCTGCATCTGGAGAAGAATGACAGCAACAGTACAGCAATCTCAACAGCTGGAATTAGGAGGGTCCCAGGGCGGCATGTGTGCTAAGGGCTTCAGGCCGATTATCTCCTGCCCGCAACAACTCTATGCCATCTGGGCTCCCGTTCTCACCCTTTCCAGATGAGGAAGCTGAGGCGCAGAGGTCTTGAATGCTATGCCCAAGACTGGGTAGTGGCAGAACCTGAAAACTCAAGCATAGGTTTGTCTGAATCCACACCCCTTGAGCTATGATGGGGAACTTGGATGAGCGGAGGACAGGGGGCAGGAACATTCCATCTCCGGGCTCCCCAGCAGCCGAGCAGCCGCGGCCAGGTCCCTGGGCTCCTGAGATTATTCCCTCATCTATAAGGAGAAGGACATCTGTGTGAGATGCTTGATAAACAGCAATGTGCTGTTTAAATGTCACTTATTTAAATATGTGGCAGAGGCTGGTTCCATTTCCTGTTCCTCTCAGCGTCTCCGGAGATTCAGAGAGCTCACTGCCTTTCCTCCTGCTTCCCCTGCTAGCCTTCCCTCTCAGCAGGCACCTCAGGAAGATGTGGGCTCCTGGTGCTGAGTAGCTCTAGGAAGTGCCTTTCGAGTTACCAGTCACCTAGAGCCACAGAAAGACAATTCAGACTGACAAGCACCATGCTCATTAGGCAGACACTCAGCTCTGTGCAGTCACAAAGATATTAAGAAATGATATTTATAGCTGACCTTTCAAGATTAATAATTCCTGTGAAGGAGAAACCGTGGTATTCAATGTAATTAAAAAAAACCAACCTTGAGTGTTGAAGGAAATAATTATTTTACTGTTTGTAGTACAGTTTGCTACATTTATTAAAAATTTAATAAAATGCCCATGCATATTATCAAACTTAAAAGACAGTGATAACGGAAAATCAGTTTGCTTCTTTCAACTCAGATGTGTGGTATTCTTATGACTCCTAATTATTTTCATATATTCTTAAAAATATGTGTATAAATCTTGTGATTTGAGAAGCAAAGTCCCATAATGATCAGTTAGTAAGAAATTTTAAAAAAATGGATCTTTAAGTCACACTGAAGTCAATTGCTAAAGCATTCATGATTTTAAATGCTAGGAAATAGAAATAGAAAAACATGAAATATTAACATGTTCCTTTTCCTTAGTTTTTGATCTTCCCTTATTCTCCCTTTTGACTCCGCCTTAGATTTGACAAGTACTATCATGCTCAGATATTATGTGTCTGGTGAAGACCTTCCTGGCTTATCTTATTGTCCGGAAAAGGCAAGAATTAGGAGAGTCCATTTTGTCTCCAAATAACTGCATTCTCATTGAGGCAACGTCAGTGGAAACTCCTTATACCGCATGTAACTAACTGCTTTGTGCTTTGGTCATAAAACATGCCAGACACTGAGTGCAAAACCCGCACAACCTTCCTAAGTGGGATGGGAGTGGCGATTCTGAGGTGGGAAGGGGGAAGGGAGAGGCTGACAGGACAGTGTTTGGGAATATTTGCTTGAGTACTTGATGCTTTTGGATTGTTGTTCTGGTAGAGATAAAAGCTTGTTACAAATTAGACAGAAAAACAATTAAAATAGTTGCATAAACATAAAAGCATGTTCTGAATAGCAAGACTTCATCTTTTCTTTTTAAAATTATAAATGATTATGAAAACATGTCAGAGGGATTATTAGAAAATAATCGCCATGAACACACCAAATAGCCATTTTATTTGTACATGTTACTTTAAAGTCCTTGTTCAAATCTATAATAATAAAAGCATAATATGCTAATTAGACTGGACAGCTGAACGACCTTTCGGACGTCCTTCTGGACATCCTTCCAGACGACCTTCTGGACCAAGCCGGGGCTGTGAGGGCCAAGGCAAGCTGCTGTGGCTGTGAGGGCCGAGCCCCTTGCACAAATTTTGTGCATCGAGCCTCTAGTATGATAATAAGAATTTTCAGTTTTATGGTACTTAGAAATTTTAACTGACATTACACTGACTTCATTATTATCACTATTAAAGTCTTTATAGTGCTTTGATTTTGTTAGTCACTACTTATTTAACCATTACCTTATTTTTTGATGATTAGATGTTTTGTTCATTTATTTTGCTCTTCTAGAAGTGGCAACTAGACATTTTAGATTTTCTAAATATTTTGTTTCATTATTTCTACAATTGTTTTTGTATTTTTGTATCCTGCTTTTTGCTTTAAAATGTATGGTCTTGGCCGTAGCTGGTTTGGCTCAATGGATAGAGAATTGGCCTGCAGACTGAAGGGTCCCCGTTTCTATTCTAGTCAAGGGCACATACCTGGGTTGCAGGCTTGATCCCTGGGTGCATGGGGGAGGCAACCAATTGTTATGTCTCCCTCACATCTCACATCCATGTTTCTCTCTGTCTGACTCTCCCCCTCCCTTCTACTCTCTCTAAAAATCAGTGGAAAAAATATCCTTGGCTGAGGATTAACAACAATAAAAAAAGTATGGTCTTGAGAACCATAGTTAATGTACTTGGGTTGCAGGCTTGATCCCTGGGTGCATGGGGGAGGCAACCAATTGTTATGTCTCCCTCACATCTCACATCCATGTTTCTCTCTGTCTGACTCTCCCCCTCCCTTCTACTCTCTCTAAAAATCAGTGGAAAAAATATCCTTGGCTGAGGATTAACAACAATAAAAAAAGTATGGTCTTGAGAACCATAGTTAATATTTAAGCAATAGGCTAAATATTGCTTATATAGATTTTTTTTTCCTGTGGTGAGTTATTTCTTTTGTTCAAATTTTCTTCCCTCTGCCCGAGTTACTTCCCCCTCCCCCGTATTCTCATGATGAAGACCTATTGATTACTTAATACCCAGCTTTAATATTTTTTTTTGCTGCGCCTTTCATTGATACTGTCAAGCAGTGTTTATCCTTTAAACATTACCTCTTTATAGCAGGGAGTACATTGTAGCACAACAATGTTTAATTTCAGGAATATACTGCCCCTGCTCCACTATGCTTTTGTTGAGAATGGTCCCTAGGCACATTTTATACATATACTCCAGCCTCACAGAACAGTTTTGAACAAATTCAATATTGATTGTATAGCTGAATGAGTTAAATAAAAGAGCTGACCAGGACCTAGGTTTATGTATTAGAGGAGTTCAGGGAAGGAGAGACCTAAAGGGCTGGAGGAGGAGGAGGAGGAGGAGGAGGAGGGGGAAGGTAGGAAACCTGTTTCTATTGAGCTTTGTTATGTACCAGGCACTATGCCAGGTACTTTACACACCTTATCTCATTTAACACCGAGAACAACTCTTGAAGTAGGTCCTGTTGCTGTCATATTGCAGGTTGTAGATAAAAACATTAATGTTCATGGTGATTGAGAAATTGCATAAGTTCACTCCATTAACAAGTGCCAGAGCTGGAGGAGAGATAGAAGAAAGGGCGTTTTTCTGACGTTCAAAAGAAGGAATGGTTGGGCGGATTCTGTGTAGGCCTACGCACAAATGCAGATGGCAGTGACCAGCTGGCGTTTATAGGTTACCAGGGAGGTCAACCTGGCTAACCTACAGAGTTTGAATGGGGGTGGGTAGTCAGTGTTCATGGTGTTTCATGCCTAACAACCCATAAGTCATTAAGGCCTCTGTCTGAGAAGGGGTTAAGGTTCTGCTGAAGGGTGTGTCTGTATAAATAATGATTACAGGTAGGTTGGCCTGGGCAACTCCTGATACCCAAGGCAGGTTCTGTTCTCACTACTGCTCTGTTACTAGATGATTATGCTTGAGCCCATAGGAATTAATTCACATTCATTGCCAAGAGCCTTTGGGAATGCCCAGCTGAGAGTTTTAATGAAACAAAAGAGATAGTTGAACTAAGGACATTAGTTTAAGATGGAAAGAAGGCTCTGCTAACTTGAAGGATCACGTTAAAAATCAAAATGTATTATTTAAAAGGAAAAGAAGATTAACAAAATTTGTTATTAAGTTTTCATTTTTCTTCTGTAAAGGAGCGCTTGTAAAATAAAATAGAATTTTTAGGCATGGGCAGTGTCTTAGTCTGTTCAGGCTTCCATAACAACAATACCATGGACTGGGTGGTTTATAAACAACAGAAATTTATTTAATTTATTTCTCACACTTCTGGAGGCTGGGAGGTCCAACAGCATTGCCCCGGCAGATTTGGTGCCTGGTGAGGGCCCCACTTTCTGGCTCATAGGTGGCCATCTTCTTGCCATAATCTCACATGACAGAGGGGCTGTGTTATAAGGAGATGGCAAGAGTGAAAATCAAACATTTGGGGATGAGGTGAACAATGACAGAGTCAGATGCAGTGCCCCACGTCAATCATTTCTGAAAAATAAATCTAGATGAGCTTGATTGGCTTAATCAAGATCCCAGGCTTATATATGCTTACACTCAAACTGTCTAAGCAAGGTGGGCTAGAAAAAAAGAAATTTTGAATTCTACCTTTGAGAGGTGAGAGTCATAATTTAGGGCTTTCCTCAAATATACGAAAGCTGTTCAGAAGATGCTGGGAGAGCCAAAATATCATAGGCCCACTACAGATAGAAATCCTCTTTGAATCCACTTCCATCTCTTTTTTTTTCTGGATTAGAGAGACCCATGAAAATAGTGCCTAGGGCCACTGTGTAAAGACGTATTGGCTGTGCACTGCACGACTTCTCAGTGTGTGCCAGTGGTTCTCAACCTGTGGGTCGCGGCCATCAGAAAACACATATAGCATATCAGATATTTACATTACGATTCATAACAGTAGCAAAATTACAGTGATGAAGTAGCAACGAAAATAATTTTATGGTTGGGGGTCACCACAACATGAGGAACTGTATTAAAGGGTTGCGGCATTAGGAAGGTTGAGAACCACTGCTTAGACTCTGCTATGAATGGCTCCCCTAGAGCCAAGCTACTTGGAAGCTCTCAGTGAACTCCTGCAGTTACAATATTAATTAGTAAGAAAAGAATTATCAAGTGCCTAGCATGATTCAGGGACCATCCTACCACAGGACAATGGAACAGTCCAGAGCATGGGTTTGAATTTCACATCTGCCACTTATTAGTCGTGTGGTATGGACAAGTTATTGAAACTCTTAGAATCTTATTTTCTTTGTAAAGTGAAGGTGCCTTTACTTAGGCAATTAAGTTGTTATACACGCCCAACCCACTGTGAACAGGCCAGGAAATGGCAGATATAAGTATGATTCATAGGCATTTCTCATATAATTCCATTATAGTCTTATAATTTAGCTCTAATTCATGGGGAAACTGAGGTTCAGAGAACATAAGGCCGACCCCAGGTAAGATAGCTGTGGGGTGGCAGAGCATGGATTTCTCCTCAGATTTGGGAGCTTGTGTTCATGCTATATTGAGTTGATTTTTACCCACATCCAAGGATGAATCTTCAATCTAAAGTCCTTTTCCTCTGAGCCTCTCTTGCCATGTTCAACATAAATATTAATGCAGCTACCATCTGCCACCATGTAAAAACACTTGGTCAAATCTATTTTAGCAAATGAAGTAAAATTGCCTTTTATTTGGTTTAATATATGTATGTGTTATGCTTTCTTTTGACCATCCAGTCCGTTTTTGAAGTGGAGTTTGGTTACCAAGGGAACGAGCATACAGCACTAGTTTTTTTTTTAAATTAGATTCAAGTTCAAAGTTGTTAGAATTGTTGGCTGAATTTCAACTGGTGACCACTTATTGACTGGAAAGTAACATAATTTCACTTTTTTTGGTATAAAAATAAAACTTACAGTGAGAGAAAATGTAAGGAATTTATGAGAATTGGTGAAAAATAAGAATCTTTAACTTGCAGACATTCGGCTTGCAGCTGGAAGCTAGCTAATCGATATCTTTACTTCAGACTGTATAATCCGCACATAAGTCTTACTGCTTTGGGAAATGTTTTATATGTTTTTAAATGGAAATAAATTTCACATGCCATGTTTTAGGAGATCTATAGCCATTAATGGTTTTCTATTCCTTTCTGGAGTGGCACTATATAAAGTCTATGGGATCTTGCCTCTCCCTAGACTCATCTCTCTTTTTCAATAAGCCTGGGTTTAAGTTCAGTGATTCACAACTCTCAAAATGCAACACATGTTCTTATAAAAATAATTGAAATTAAAAATGAAATAAAAATGTCCCAAAGTCCCTTCCTCCACCTCTAGGATTACAAACAAAGGTCAGGGCCGAGAGATCCAACCTGAAGTGACACAGGATTTGGGGAGCTAAAGGCATGAGTCAAAGCAATGTTTGCCTGAGAACTGTGAAGCTCCTATACCAAGGAGTATACCGTGAGAGCCAGTCTGAAGAACTGTAGGGATAGAAATATGAAGATTCAGAATGAAGAGTTTGGAGCCAGACTCAAAGGTTAGGAACCTGATTTGCATATGAATGAGGGAAAGTTGGAAACTATTTGTTTTACTTTAATGGTGGCAGGGCCAAAGAACATATATGCATAGTCCATGGACACAGACAACAGTGTGGTAATGGTTAAGGGGGAGACAAAGGAGGAGAGAATGGAGGGTACCTGTAACAGTGTCAACAATAAAAGTGAAAACAAACAAAAACCCCCACTGAAAACAAAAACAAACACAGAAGCAAAACAAAACAGAAGAAACTTGGGTTGGTCAGACGACATTAAGAGATCAGTGTTAGGCAAACATGTCCTCACAGAGCATGCGTTTTAGTTTTTGTTATCGTTTATATTAACAAGAATTAAGTGGGCCATCAGGACTGTCTTCAGTCTGGCTTCCTAAAAGCACAGCCTGAGAATATGGAGTCAAGGGAGGTATGTTAAGCGGTCCACTGCTGAGTTTGGAACTGAGAGCCAAGTATGTAACTACCAACATGTTAATTTAATGGCTTTGGGAAGAGAGATGACCAATTATGTCTGGGAGTTAGAGACACCAAGACAGAACACGCAGGATGGTAATAAAGGCAGGAGGTGCCCTGAAGTGCTGGATGTGGCCACAGAGGCAGTTCCTAATGTGCCTGTGGCCTGGTTTGTTGGAGCTACTAGTACATGGGAAGTTCTTACGGGCTCTCAACCAGTTTTGACCAATTGGACCTTAAAGGATGGGTAGGGTCTGATGGAGAGATATAAGGGGGAGGACATTGCAGTGGAAATGTGCCCAGAAATGAGCCAATATGGGGGGAATGCTTGAAGAGTTTCATACGTCTCTTGAACCTATGCCCCTCAGCTGTGTGACACCAACATTATGCCATTTAAGATTCACTCTTTGGTACATCTGGGCCCTTTCAGTTGAGCCCTTACCTTAGCAAATATGGAGACCATAAAGCCAGCTGTTGGTGATGCCACGGGTTAGAAGGGTAGTCATTAACATTGTTCTAAAGAGTCTCCCTCACACTCATAACAATGTCATTCTCTGATTGATGGTGAAATATCGTCAGAAACAAAGTGGCCTTGGCCTGTCCTCTAAAGACACTCAGACTGAAAAGATGAAGACTTTTCAGGATGTTCACTGGAAGGCCAAGTGTTTTCAACCTGGAAAGGGCAGTGGCAGTGAAGTCCAATGCCTAGACTGGGCAAATGCAGAAGAGAGAAAAAGTGTGCAAGGCCAGTAATTAGAGGAGAAGGAGCAGGTGAGCTTCCAAGTAGTCATGGGAGCAGGAAAGCCTGAGTAATGCAACAAAGAAGTGCAGAATAAAGATAATGAGACTGTGTAAGCTGCAACCCACACAAGATGGCCAAAGGAGAAGAGGCCACAGGCAGAGGGAGCAGTCACACTGACCGGCCATGTCCAGGGGAGTGCGTGGACCAGCTCTTGGTGGGAGGGGGGACTGGTGGTCAAAACTAAAGCACAAGTGATTCATGTGCATGTAACATGTATCTTGTTTAATATTTTAGCAAAATAATTTAGTATGTATAATGTTATTCTTTATTAAAAATTACTAGCTCCAGTGGAGAATACTAATATGTTAGTGAAATAATTCAATTTGGGTGGATTTTACCAGCCTCCTGTCCCCTGGATTAATACTGAGACTGGACAGTCTTTCCCAGTTTGAGTCTACCTATGTTTTTATTCTAATAGGAATGAAAGGACTTTGGGTACTTGTGTACTTAAAATAAAGGATCTTTGAGTAATGGAGTTGGGTATAAGTGCAGACAAGCTGCCTATGCTTAAAAACACTTCACTTTGCAAGTGCAGCAAATTGTAAATTTAATGACAAATTCAAACAAATAAGTCACTCCATATGCACTTGCCAATGTGTGCATATACAATGTGTCGGAAACAAATAGAAATGGACTAAATGTACATATGGACATGTAAATTTTTCACATTTGAAAAATATGCCCAAGACCATTAAAGTATTCAGAGGGGCCCCTTTTCAAAACAGTTGACTTAAGACTCTTTCCACCTGCAACAGACTATTGAATTGTAAGAGGAGAACTAGAGAAATCTACATCGTTGTCCCCCAAAACAGGTGCCCAGGCTAGTGCTCTGGTGGAGGACAGTTCTGAGTGAATTGTTGGTAAATTATAAGCCTTCTGGAAGCCCTGAGTTATTAGATTTAAAAGAGCAGGCATGCATAGTCGTCAAGTAAATGCTATGTAATCTAGTTATAGTTACATATGGTGCTGTTCGATAATGTAAAAAGCATGGCATGGAGGCATAAAAATGCACCTTTGAATAAGATGCACAGAAGAATAAACCTTGGCTTTATTGGCTTTAATACTTGTGGTTTTTTACTATTTCTGAGTGACCCTGGAAATCCATGAACTATAATCCTTTGCCATTTTGCTGAGGCATGTGTAGTATAGAGCTTATATTAATCACAGAATTTATGTTCATAACTTTGTACATTATTTTGTTTCTGTCTCTGTAGAATCTGTATACTGCATTGTAAGGGGTTAGTTGAAAATTTTCAGTTATACTTATTCCACATTTATGGGAGAAATTATGTGTTACAGTGACATTTTAAAACATTTCTCCTGGATGTTAGGGTCTGGGGTATGCATAAAGCTGTTAGAAATATGTTTCCATGTATAATAGAAATTCCGAGAGGGGGAACAGAACCTGACAACTATGACTTGTTAGAGCACACGTGTGAGTGGTCGATGCATAATGATAGAAGTTATGGGATTTGCTGTCTAAAGCTGTTCTCTACTATTGCTTGTGTGTTTAATTCCTAAAGACTGAAAACTGTTTCAAGGAAATAGGAAGGCCAAAACTGTAGGTCAAGTTCTAAGAGCATGGCAAGGATTGAGGGCATTTGGCAGCCAAGAGAGTAAGGGCATGTAAGACAGGGATTGAAGAATGAGCAGAAGTTCACAGGAACAAATGTAAGCAATGTAAAAGAGGAAGACTAGAGATTGTCATATTGCCTGGAATTGCAAGCTCCAGCTTTCTTACTAGGTGGTTGTTTAATTTCTTTTTGAATACTGCTTTAGAGATGAGACATTCTGTTTGGCGGTAGCTCTAACATTCTAAAAGTTATCTTCTTTTATATAATGACACAAATCTAATTTTTATGCATTGGCATTAAATAATTCCAGATAACTCATGATTCCTTCTTTTTTTAAAAAAAATATTTTTATTGATTTCAGAGAGGAAGGGAGCAGAAGAGAGAGATAGAAACATCAATGATGAGAGAGAATCATTGATTGGCTGCCTCTTGCATGCCCCCACTGGAGTTCGAGCCTGCAAACTGGGCATGTGCCCTGACTGGGAATCAAATCGTGACCTCCTGGTTCATTGATCGATGCTCAACCACTGAGCATGCCAGTCGGGCCATGATTCTTTCTTTAAATAAATATTTAGTGAGGACCTGCTTTGTTTAGGCACTGTTATTGGTGTTGGGTATACAGTGTTAACAAGACAGACAAGAGTTAAACACATGGAGCTTATATTTTAGTGAGGGCAGACAAAAAATATGCAAGGAAATAGTGAACACAAACAAAAATATCAGAGAGGGACAAGTAGTTAATTAAACAGGGTGACATCATATGGAATGACTGGGAGGCCAAGAGAAGAATTCTGACATGGTAATTTGCAAACAATGCAGATTGGATTGGGTCAGGTAGGGTGGGTGGGGAGCCGAACTTCAGTGTGTTAGAGGAGCTTAAGCAAGGCTTTTATGGCCAAGTGTAGTATATGAGGCAGAAAGTAGCCCAAAGATGTGGATGGAGAGAAAAACAAGGGGCAGGCCACCTAGGACTTTGCGAGCCAGGAAAAAACTTGGCTTTTATTTTCATTGTGATTGGAAAGTCATTAGAAGTTTTAAACAGGGGGGAAAGGCCATGCTATGTACATTATAAAATGTTCACTCTGGCTGCTGGGTAGAGAATGGATGATGACACCAGGGGCTGTAGTGATAGTTTTGGTGAGAAGTAATGATAACTGGGATAGAGATGGTAGTGATGGAGAGAGAGAGAAGCGAGCATATTAGAGAGATGTCTTGGAAGGCCTGATGGATAGATTGGACATTGAGTACAAGGAAAGAGAGGGGTCAAGGATAACACTTAGATCATTGGCTGGCACAATGGATGGTGCTTCTGTTCCTGAGAGGGAATACACACTGTCATTCTTCGTCTGTATTGAAATATCACAAGTGTATGGTTTACAGATGTATTTGACATATTAAATGAAGGGCAATTAGTAAGGAAGATGTCTCCCATTATAGAGTTTATTCTACTTTTGCTAGAGTTCAGACACGTACAACTATCTTAAATTTACCTAAAAGTTTAAATTCATTCAAAAATCTGAAGTAGTTTTAGAGACAAGATGTTTATAGAATGCATTAGTATTTGCTTAATACGTTAAGACCTCATAGACAGTATTTAACAAAGAAAAATCACACATTTTGAAAGTTTTAAAATAATGTGAAAACTATGGAAGATAAAGTGACAAAAGAAAAATATCCTCGGGAAATATTTTAATGGATAAGACTTATAAAGGGTTAATATCCTAATTTCTAAGGATTCTTAAAAATCAATAAAAAAACAACAACCCAACCCTGCCAAATACTAAGAAAATTCACAAAACACGAAAAGGCAATTTATAAAAGAAAAGGTCAGGGAGGGCTGTTGCGGGGGCTGGGTGAAAAAGGTGCAGGGACTGAGAAGTACAAATTGGTAGTCACAAAACAGTCACAGGGTTGTAAAGTACAGCATAGGAAATATAGTCCATAATCCTATATAATAAAAGCCTAATATACTAAGTGTTTGGTCATAATCCTGTCTCATAAAGAAAGAATAGGCAAATTGACTGTCACACCGTCACAAAGATGGCTGCACCTGCACTGGAGGCTGAGTTCCCTTAATGAGCCTTAACGAGCAATCAGCAGGGACCTGAGGCTGTGCCTCCTGCCCAATGAGGCTTGACAGGGGACCTTAGGCTGTGCCCCCCACCCCGGTGCCAGGCCAGGGGACCTCAGGCCACACCCCCAACCCTGCAGGGTTTGACGGGGGACCTCAGGCTGCACCCCTGCCCCAACGCCAGGCTAGGGGACCTCAGGCCGTGCCCCCCACCCTGGTACCAGGCCAGGCGACCTTAGGCCATGCCCCTCACCTGGCGGAGCTTGACAGGGGACCTCAAGGAGTGCCCCCTACCCCGGTGCTGGGCCAGGGGACCTCAGGCCGCACCCCCTGTCTGACGGGGCTTGACGGGGGACCTCAAAGTGTGCTTCCCGCCCTGGCCCAGGCTGGGGGACCTCAGGCCACGCTCCCTGCCCCAGCACCGGGCCGGGGAACTTGAGGCTGCCCCCCCCACCCGGTGCTGGGCTGGGGGACCTGAGGGTGCGCCCCTCACCTGGCGGGGTTTGATGGGGGTGGGGCTGGCCGGGTCTGGGTCTTGCGCAATTTCTTTTTTTAAAAAATATATATCTTTATTGATTTCAGAGAGGAAGGGAGAGGGAAAGAGAGATAGAAACATCAATGATGAGAGAGAATCATTGATTGGCTACCTCCTGCACGTCCCCTACTGGAGGTCAAGCCTGCAACCCAGGCATGTGCCCTTGACAGGAATTGAACCCGGGACCCTCCAGCCCACAGGCTGACACTCTTTCCACTAAGCTAAACCGGCTAGGCCTCACACGATTTCGAGGTGCACATGGGTGAGCGGGGACTTGACCCTGGGTCCCATGGTGCCCCCCAGACTCTGACAGGAGGAAAATTTTCATCTACATTTTACTAATTTTCTTTCATCTCTAACAGTTATATTATAGAGAAAAGGCAAATAGCAATATTAAAATATTTCCTGTAATTAATTCCCTTTTAATGTGCACAAATTTTGCACACCGGGCCACTAGTATGCTAATGATCTGCTAAGGCCACTCAACTGCCTGCTCTGATGTGCACTGACCACCAGGGGGCAGATGCTCTGACTGGTAGGTTATCTTGCTGCTGGGGTCCAGCTGATCAGAACTGAGCGAGATGGGCCAGACATGCCCTGGAGCCCTCCCGTAGTCCCTCCCTGGCTGGCCAGCCTTTCACATCCCTCCCTGGCCCCAATTGTGCACCGGTGGGGTCCCTCGGCCTGGCTTGCGCCCTCTCACAATCTGGAACCCCTTGGGGGATGTCAGAAAGCCGGTTTTGGCCCAATCCCGCAGGCCAGGCCAAGGGACCCCACTGGTGCACAAATTCGTGCACCGGGAATCTAGTATTATGATAACTATGTATGGTGCCAGGTGGGTATTTGAAATGTCAGGGGACCACTTTATAAAGTATATGACTGCATAACCTCTATGCTGTACTCATGAAACTAATCCTATATAATAAAAGGCTAACATGCAAATTGTCCCCTCAACCTAGAGTTCAACCGGGAGTTCGACCAGGGGGCGGGGAAAGCTGGCCAACTGCCCATGGCCCCTCCCCTGGCTGGCCTCACCCCTGATTGGCCCCCCCGCCCGATTGGGGGCTGGGCCGACTGGCCAACTGTCCAGGCCCCTTCCCCTGGCCGGACCCCACCTGTGCATGAATTCATGCATTGGACCCCTAGTAAAAAATAATATTGAATGTAAACTGTAATTGAAAAATAAAATAAAAAAAGAAAAGATCTAGAACAGCAGTCACCAACTTTTCAGACCTCACGGACCACCAGTGGTCCACAGACCACCAGTTGGCGACCACTGGTCTAGAACATGAGAGAAATTTCCAGCACACCGATAATCAAATCATTCAAAATTATGAAACAATGAGAAACAATATCATAGCAAATAAGAGCACACAAACTCTGGAAGTAGAATTATTGAGACCTACTAACTGGGAAACTTTGGGCAAGTAACTTAAACTTTCTTTGCTTTAGTGTCCCTACCTGTATGTAACATGGGGGTCCTAGTAGTGCCTATAGCAATGATGGCAAACCTATGACATGCGTGTCAGAGGTGACACACAAACTCATTTTTTTGGTTGATTTTTCTTTGTTAAATGGCATTTAAATATATAAAATAAATATCAATAATATAAGTCTTTGTTTTACTATGGTTGCAAATATCAAAAAATTTCTATATGTGACACGGCACCAGAGTTAAGTTAGGGTTTTTCAAAATGCTGACACGCCAAGCTCAAAAGGTTCGCCATCACTGGCCTATAGCAAGGTTGTTTTGAGTATTAAATGGATGTTAATATAGGTAAATTGCTTCAAACAGTTCCTCAGATATAGTAATTGCTATGTAAGCTTTAGAAATTCTTTATATTATTACTGTTTAGTGTCTAATTATTGTTAAATGTTTATAAAATGACAAGGCCTAATATTGGCTAGGTGGGAAAAATGGGCATTTTCATACATTGTGGATGAGAGTATAAATTGGTCCATTATTTCTGGAAGGAAGTTTTACAATATATCTTAAAAGTTTTAAAATAAATAAAATCCTTAATAAAGAAAATTTATTTTGTGGAATTTAGCCAATGATCCATGTGCTTGTTTTTTGTTTGTTTGTTCATAAGGATGTTCACAGCAGGATGACTTATAATGGTAAAAAAATTAGCAAAACTTGACTTCCAGGTAAAGAGGTGGCTTGAATATATACATTTAATTTCACCCACTCTCTAGACTTCATTATAACTACTGTAAAAAATTACATTTTATTGAGGTAAAATTCCAATATAAGGAAATACACAAATAGTAAGTATAATTTGATGTGTTTTAGAGAAATGTGTACACCTATGTTACAAAGCTTCTAATAAAAAACATTTCCATCTCCCTAGAAAGTTCTCTCATGTCCCCTTCCAGTAAATTCTCACATCCACAGGCTAAACTATTTAGATTTCTATCACCACAGATTAGTTTCGCTTGTTCTTGGACTTCATGTAAATGGAATCATACAGTATGGATTCTTTTGTGTGTGGCTTCTTTTCTTCAATATAATTCTGAAAACCATTTCATGTTGTTATATCAGCAGTCTAGTCCTTTATGCCTCTTTATTCCTATAGTCTATTTTTTATTGCTGAGTAGTGTTCCATTTTTTTTTAATATACTAGAATTAGTTTACTTGTTTTCCTATCGATGATATTTTGGTTGTGTTTTACTATCATGAATAAAGTTGTTATGAAGATTCTTATGCATGATTTTTTGTGGTTATATGTTTTCACTTCTCTTGGGTAAATACTTAGGAGTGGAATTGCTGGGTCATAGGGGAAGTGTATGTTTAATGTTATACTAAACTGCTCAACAACTGTTCTATAAAGTGATTGTACCATTTTATATTTTTACCAGCTTGTATGTTGTTTAATGTATATTGCTTCATATCTTTGCAAACATTTCAGTGTTGTCATATTTTTATTTATTTACTTATTTTATTTTTTTGTTAATCCTCACCTGAGGATATTTTTCCATTGATATTTAAAGGGAGTGAAAGGGAGAGGGGAGAGACCGAGAGAAACATTGATGTGGGAGAGAACATGGATTGGTTGTCTCCTGCATGCACCCTGACCAGGGCTGGGCAACACACAACCAAGTATGTGCCCTTGACCGGAATTGATCCCGAGACCCTTCAGTCCGAGGGCTGATGCTCTATAAATTTTTAAAATTTAAACTATGTCTGCTAGGTGTGAAGTGCTAAGTGTAATTTAAATTTACATTTCTTGGCTCACTAGTGATGCTGGGCATCATTTCATGTGCTTATTGGCAATTTACACATCTTCAGTGAAGTACCTATTCAAAACTTTTACTGAAGGTTGTAAAGATATTCTCTTGAATTTTCTTCTGAAAACCTTATAGATTTAGTTATACATTTCAGTTTTTGATCCACCTCAAATTAATTTTTGTGTATGATGTGAGTTAGAGGTTGAGGTTCATATTTTCCATAGTTCTTTTTTAAATTTAAATTCTTTATTGGTTAAAGTACTACATGAGTCTCCCTATTCCCTCATTGACCTCTCCCCAGCCACTCCCACCCCCCAGCACATGCCCTCACCCCACTATGGTCTGTGTCCACTGGTTACGCTCATATGCATGCATACAAGTCCTTTGGTTGATCTCTTACTCCCATACCTCCCCTCCCTCACTTCCCTCATAGGTTGGACAGTCTGTTCGATGCTGTCTATGGTTCTATATTTGTTTATCAGTTTATGTTGTTCATTATATTCCACAAATGAGTGAGATCATGTGATATTAATCTTTCTCTGACTGGCTTATTTCACTTAGCATAATGCTCTCCAATTCCATGCATGCTGTTGCAAATGGTAAGAATTCCTTCTTTTATACAGCAGCTTAGTATTCCATTGGGAAGATGTACCACTGTTTTTTAATCCACTCACCTGCTGATGGGCACTTAGGCTGTTTCCAAATCTTAGCTATTGTACTAAATTGTGCTGCTATGAACATAGGGATGCATATATCCTTTCTGATTGCTGTTTCTGTTTTCTTGGGATATATTCCTAGAAGTGGGATTACTGGGTCAAATGAGAGTTCCACTTTTAGTTTTTTGAGAAAACTCCATACTGTTCTCCACAGTGGCTGCAACAGTGTGCATTCTCGCCAGTAGTGCATGAGGGTTCCTTTTTGTCCGCATCCTGTACTTGTCATTTGTTGATTTCTTGATGAAAGCCATTCTGACAGGTGTGAGTGGATTCCTCATTGTTGTTTTGATTTGCATCTCTCAGATGATTAGTGACTTTGAGCATGTTTTCATATGTCTTTTGGCCTTTTGTATGTCCTCTTTTGAAAAGTGTCTGTTTAGGTCCTTTGCCCATTTTTTGATTGGATTGTTTATCTTCCTTTTGTTAAGTTGTATGAGTTCCCTATAAATGTTGGATATTAAAACCTTATCAGAGATAACATTGGCAAATATGTTTTCCCATGCAGGGGTCTTTCTTGTTGTTTTGTTGATGGTTTCTTTTGTTGTGCAGAAGCTTTTTATTTTGATGTAGTCCCATTTGTTTATTTTCTCCCGAGTTTCTATTATCCTAGGAGCTGTATCAGTAAAGATATTGCTACAACATATGTCTGTTATTTTGCTGTCTATGGCTTCTTCTAAGATTGTTATGGTTTCCTGTCTTACGTTTAAGTCCTTTATCCATTTTGAGTTTATTTTTTGTGTATGGTGTAAGTTGGTGTCTAGTTTCATTTTTTTTGCATGTATCTGTCCAATTTTCCCAACACCATTTATTGAAGAGACTGTCTTGACTCCAGTGTATGCTCTTGCCTCCTTTGTCATATATTAATTGAGCATACTGGCTTGGGTCGATTTCTGGGTTCTCTGTTTCCCATAGTTCTTTTTAGTTGTCCCAGCTCCATTTATTGAAAAGAATTTTCTTTTCCCATTTATATCTTGGTATGTTCATTGAAAATCAATATATTGTACATGTACAAGTTTTTTTTCTGAATTTGATATTATGTTACATTGATCTATTTATCTATGTCTGTATTTCATTCTATAGAAAGGGTGAAAGGGGAAATGGAAGGTCTGAAGCTTCCTTTTAAGGATGTGAATTAGAAGTTGCACACATCACTTCTCCTGTCCTACCAGTCAGAACACGGACATTCCAAGTGTCTTAGCTTGGGCTGCTATAACAAATACCACAGACTGGGCGGCTTATACATAGCAGAAATTTATTGCTCACAGTTCTGGAGGCTGGAAGTCCAGGAACATGGCACCAGTATGGTCAAGTGAAGGCACTCTTCTGGTTGCAGAATTCTCCTTTAATCGTGTAGAAGAAGATACCCTAGGGATGGTGGAACAACTAGATAGAAAGATCTGGAACTTTGCTTTACCGCGTAGAGAAGAGCTGCCTACCTGCCAAGGCTGAACAGCAGCTCTTACAGAAGGGAAAAAGAAGCCATTTTGTTTAAACACTGTTATTGTCAAAGCAGTATGTTGTATGTAGTATTTTTAAAATTCCTTTTTAAACTTAATATCATGTTGAAAAATGCTTTATTTACCCTTAAACATTTTAATGGCTAAGTAATATTCATGGTGCAGTTATATCATTATTTAACTAAGCCACTATCATTGGGCATTTAGGTTGTTTCAATTTTCTATGTTATAAATAATACTGGAATGAAAATTCTAATTCTATAAATATTTATATATGTACATATATATTTACATGTATGCACATGCATATAACCACACAGTAAACACACATATATGTATATGCATGTAGGTGCACAAAGAGATCTCTGATTGTTTCTCTAAAATAAATTACTATAAATAGAATTACTTGATTAAAGGCCTCTCACATTTATAAGGCTTTTAAGATTGGCAAGTTGAGTGCTCATACTTCTGCACTAATTTACCCTTCCACTAGGAATATATGTAGATTGCTACCCAATGTTGAATTTTAAAATACTTTTGAGATATAATTTGCATACTATAAAATCCACAGATCTTAAGAGCTTAATCTCATACGTTTTAACAATTGTATACACCCATGTAACTGCCACACTAAAAAAGATAGAGAACATTTCCATTACCCAGAAAGTTATATTGTGCCTCTCTCCTTCATCCCCACCCCACAGAAGCAAGTGCTGTTTTGATTTCTAACTTTGCCTATTTTTTTGGACTTCATATAGATGAAATCATACAGTAGGTATTCTTTTGTTTCTAGCTTCTTTGCTTTCATTTTTGAGATTCATCCATTTTGTTGCAAATAGCCGAGTTCTGCTGTATGAAATTACTACATTAAAAAAGTCTGTTCTGTTGATAAATATTTGTGTTATTTCCAGTTTTGGGCTGTTATGAATGTGACTTTTTGTAAACATATGTTTTTAATTTAGTTAATCTTCAGTAAATACCTAAGAGTGGGATTGCTGGGTCCTAGGGTAGATGCATATTTAACTTTCAAAGAAACTGACATGCAGCTCTCAAAAATGATTGTACCATGTTATGCTCCCTCCAGCAATGCATGAGAGTTTCAGATGCTTCCATCCTGGCAAACATTAGGTATTATCAGTCTTTTTGATTTTATTATTTTTTTAAAAAAATATATTTTATTGCTTTTTTACAGAGAGGAAGGGAGAGGGACAGAGAGCTAGAAACATCGATCAGCTGCCTCCTGTACACCCCCCACTGGGGATGTGCCTGCAACCAAGGTACATGCCCTTGACCGGAATCGAACCTGAGATCTTTCAGTCCGCAGGCCGACACTCTGTCCACTGAGCCAAACCAGTTACGGCAAGTCTTTTAGATTTTAGTCATTCTGGTGGCTGTGGGAATGTTGTTAGATTTTCTTTTTTCTAATGATATTGACTGAGCTCCTTTGTAAATACTTAATGACTATTTGTATATCTTTTGTAAAGTTTTGTTAAAGCTTTTTGTCCATTTTTACAAATTGAATTTTCTTTTTATTATTGATTTATAGGTGTTTTTAAAAAATATATTCAGGGTACCAGTTCTTCATCAGATATATGTTAAGATTTTTTTCTTCTAGAGAGTAACTTATGAGCAGAAATTTTAATTAGAAAGAAGTACAGTGGATCACTTTTTAGTTTTATACTTAGTTGTTTCTTGTGTATTCTAAGTTTTTGTGTATCACAAGTTTACGAAGATATTATCCTATGTTTTCTTTTAGAAATATTTTGGTTGTAATTTTTTCAATGCAGTAAATGATCCATTTCAAATTAACTCTGTTATTAGGATGAGGTAGGGGACAAGTTTCATTTATTTTCTGTGTTTTTTTTTATAACAGGTTTTCTATTACATTGGTTAAAATAACTCTATTTTAGATTTTGCCAATGATAAGTACAAATGGCATTTTATTGTTTATGCCTTGATGAATCTTGACTTTGAACACTTCCCTGAGTTTTCATGTTCCTACAACTTTGAGTCAGAGATATTCCAATAGCCAACCCCAAAGGACAGACTTCTTAACTTCAGCAAAATATCTCCTTTTCTTTTTGAAAGGTGTGAAATTGCCTCAGGACTGATCTAGTGACATCTGTGTCAATGAAGATTAGAAAATACTCAGAAGAATTATTGCCAACCATCAATCTATTTTAAATTAGTAAAGATTTAGACTGATTCATGAAGCATTAAGATGGCCATACTTGTATGATGTTGTTCAACTGGAAGAGGTTGAAATTTTCAATATAAATTTACATGTAGGAAAAGACTAGTTATACCAAATACTAAGAATAATGTAATAACTGTTAAATCTGAAAAACACGAGCTATGCTTCCCAGGGAAATAAATGAAACCTGTTTAAAATATATTTAATAAATATATTAAAGAAGAAAGAGAATATATTTCAAAGAAGCAGTTTATGCTGACAAGTTAAACCAAATTACTTTGGCGATTTTGCCCTTAGCTTTCCATGACCTACAAAATATAGGAGCCATCCACATGCTGTCAAAATCTGAGTTTCTCAGAAAAGGGTAAGTCTCAACCCTGTTGAGTTTGATTATACTGTACATAGATGGGCTAGAGCTCTGAGGAGAGTCAAACATTCACATTCATTTTGGAGAGTTAATGTCTGGGAAAAGTGACTAGCTAAGCAGCTATAATAATCCCAATAGAGAGTACATTTACATTTTTCTAATAATACAATTCATGTAATTCTTTATGTAAATCTTTTCCACACACTTCCAGATATTTGGCTTCCATATGCTCTATAAAATCTCTAAAATGAGCTCAAATTTTTTATCAGTTAATTTCTTTCCATGACCTCTAGAAGTTATGTTGTATCATAATTTTTCCTCCATTTCCCCCATCTCCCCCCTTCTCTGACAAATGTAAGGATTATTATCTTAAAATATTTCTCACATATATTCTATCATAGCTTGCATTTTGTGACTCACTACCTCTTTATTTTTTACTAGAGGCCCGGTGCACAAAATTCATGCATGGGAGGGGGTGTCCTTCAGCCCGGCCTGAGCCCTCTCGCAATCTGGGACCCATCGGGTAGGGTCCCTAGGCCTGGCCAGCGATCAGGGCCTATCGGGGCTTTCCTTCCTCCGGCTGCCGGCAGCTGGCCCTGCCCCTGCCACTTCCACTGCTTGCCATCTGTGTAGCGCTGCCCTCCCACCCCCACTGGTCGCCTCCCTCTGTGGGCAACAGGTGTGGGGTGCGATAGCTTGGCTGGCTTGGGCCTCCCACTGCGGGGCGATCGCTGGCCGGCCCTGCACACCTGCCGCACCGTTGCTGGCTGGTGGCCTAGGCCTCCCTCTGTAGGGTGATTGATTGCAGGGCCCCCAGGTTGATCACTGTGTAGAGGGAGGCCCTGCCCACACTCCACAGCACCACTGGCCTGGTAGCCTGAGCCTCCCTCTGTGGGGCAATCATGGGGCGATGGCGGGGCCCCCGACCAATCACATCGCACCCGCCTTGGCTGGCCTGGCACCAGTGTGTGTCATAGCGTGGTCGTCTGGTAGTTCTGCTGTTTGGTTGATCGGTCAATTTGCATATTACACTTTTATTATTATAGATTTTCTATTTGGTGACTCAAAAATAAGGCAGGGCTTCAATACAAAAGCAAGTAATTGCCATAAGGTGACCATTGTCACAATTTCCCCCAAGGAGCTCCATCTTGTTAACTGTTTAAAATCACCTAGCACAGTGGTCGGCAAACTCATTAGTCAACAGAGCCAAATATCAACAGTACAACGATTGAAATTTCTTTTGAGAGCCAAATTTTTTAAACTTAAACTATATAGGTAGGTACATTGTTACTAACTTAATTAGGGTACTCCTAAGGCTTAGGACGAGCCACACTCAAGGGGCCAAAGAGCCGCATGTGGCTCGCAAGCCACAGTTTGCCGACCACGGGCCTAGCACATTTTTCTTAAGGGATTTAGCATTTATTTATTTTTCAGTGCTTTTATGATGCTGACAAATTACTTTATGTTTGAGTAGAGTTCTCGTAATATCTGTGACAGCAGTTCTGTCAAAACACTTGAAAAGTGTGCTCACTCATTATGGAAATTTTGAAAGCCCATGTCCCTTCAAAAATAATGTTTTGCTTTGGAAGCTATGCCAAACAGCTCAAATTTGGGAACATCATTGGGAACAGTCCTCAGAGAAACCATTTTCATTTTCTAATTGGAGAATCCAGGACAATGTTAATGAAACCAGTGGACACAACATCACTTTGTCTAAGACAGTTCTAACAACGCCATCTAAAAGGTCCTAACAATGTATCTGCAGCTTAAAGCGTTGCAGCGCCTGAAATGCAAAGCATTGGGAATCCAAAGGCTGAGTTGATCCTTTCTGACAGAGGACAAAGGCCAACAAGCCAACCCCAAATGGTCTGATTAGAAGCCCTGCGTTATTAACAGCCATCTGCATGTCTTGTGTAGCCCTTTCTGTGTGTGAAATAGGGCCAGCACTATGTGAGTACTTAAAAGCTCCTTTCAAAAAATTTAAAGTTCTTATTGAGACATTCCCCTGCAGTACAGAGAATAAGACAAACCAAAGTATTCATGGTCAGCCCCTCCCCCTTCTTATTTTCTTATAATATGTGTGAGTGATTTACAACCAAATTGGCATGATGCCATACCAGCACACTAGAAATGTTTATTGTAGATTTAAAAATATTCTATAATTCACGAAAAGAAGTTCAGCTCTAGGAGCTAAGAAAACAATGTTGTGTGTCTCCATCAAGATGATAGTCCTAAATTTATTCTGAAATCTAAAGGAGTCTACTCCTACAAATGCTAATTCCCCAGGCCTCACATTCAGAAGTTTTATTATTTCTTCTTTAGGAGAAACAATTTCTAAGCAGATATTTAATGTGTGTGTGTGTGTGTGTGTGTGTGTGTGTGTGTGTGTGTGTGTTTTCAACTAGGAAGTAACTGGTAAAGTTACCTATCCATTTTTTTTTAAATCTTTATTGTTCAGATTACCTCTGTTCCTCTTTTTTTTCCCCCCCATAACTTCCCTCCTCCTATGTTTGGGTTATATAAGGAAATCTGGATTATTATAGAGGGGAAACTGGTCCTGATACCTTCAGAAGTCCCTTCGAGCTCTTAGATTCCTCCATTTTGTGAGTTTTAGTTTTATTTATTTTATTTTTATTTTTCAACTACAGTTGACATTCAATATTATATTAGTTTCAGATGTACATCACAGTAGTGAGACATTTATATAACTTACAATGTGATCCCCCAATAAATCTAGTACCCACCTGGCACAATGCATGACTATTACAATATAATTGACTATACTAGTATTCCCTATGCTGTACTTCACATCCCTGTGTCTGTTTTGTAACTGCTAATTTGTACTTCTTTCACCCAGCCCCCAAGCCC